>NC_081348.1:6777769-6927976 GCF_029784015.1 Lycium ferocissimum
TCCCCCTTTTTCCCCCTCATTTGGAAAACTTTTCCCCAAAACTCAATTATAAGGTGCATATTTATTCCCAATGATAGCGGTAAATAGGGACCCCTCGCTCTTAACACAAACAAGCCTTGGAATGAAATGTACTCTCCAATTGAGCATGCTCTTCTTTAGCCTGAAAAAGACGCGAGCCCATCCACTTTATCTTGAACCCCACAAGGCACAATAGTGACTCCCAAATCATCCCCCAGGGTCGGATCTCGGCGGGAAGATAAACCACTCCTATCTAAATTGTTAAGTATCCACCATTGGACTAAGAGGCTGCAACCCTGGAAGTAGTAATAATAGGTGCGGCACTTTCCCAAAGCTCGGTATATATTTGACAGGATAATAGGGATAATGTCAAAATATTTGGTAAGCCCATTCGTTGTAACTCCTTTAAAAACAACATGGGCAACAAAGACGACTTGGGAGGCGATGGCTAAGGAGACATTTAGTGGAAATACCATGGTTCCCAATAGGCAGGTGATAAAGGCTAGTGTTTGGTTAGCTTCCCAGGACTGGAATGAAGAAAACTTAAGAATGTGATTTTCGTACCCCTGTTTAGATGAATACCTCTCATATAACTCTCTAAAGGCTATAGTGGGTCCCTGTGTAACGACCCGTTTCGTCGTTACTGTAAAAATTCTGAAATATCCATCAATTTGTCATCCTGGACCCTCCCTTTCACTAAAGTACTTATGATGGACATCTAACCTAGTGGTACCTATTGTTCAAAAGAGAACTAAGCGTCAAAATCCGGGTCGAGGACCCAGTTAGATCGCCCCAGCGCTAGGCTGAACGTTATAGCAATTGCGCTCCAGTGGCTATGGCCTCACTGAAGCGTTAGGGTAGTGATGGCATTAGGCCGTTGCAACAGCTTTGCGAGCGTTGCAGCGGTCTTGTGATTAAAATCTGACCTATTTAAGAAATCATTTTGGGAATTGTCCTATTTTTGACAACCCTAAATTCCAGCCGCCTAATTCGGCGGGATAGCCTAAAAATCAATTCTTAGTCTTATAAATCTTTCTACCACCTTCAAACTCTCCTTCCACTTAGTAAATTACAACTAACCATATTCACCTAGAGAATCATCAAATGGGTATTTCAAGTCTCTAGAGTTGAAGGAAAGTTGACTTAACATTCTCTTCCACATGATTCCCATTAGGTAACCTGTCATGTTCTTTATCTAAATAGGTTGATAACCTAGGTTCCTACCTCATTTTCTCTTAAAAATGAGTTCTTTCATGAATTTTGGAAATGGGTCTTTCCCAATGTAATTATAAAAATTGGTAAATCACCTAGTGTGTTGTAGATGGATTCTAGAAGTGGTTACGATTCCAAACCTTCTTTACTAATCCGCGATCTTTAGTGAGGGTTCAAATGGAAATTGTTAATCTTGGGTCTCATGGTTGTCTCCAAACTATTTCGTGCGGATTGCGATGTGGTGATCGATTGAAAGAATCAATAGATGTTCGTAGCACCCGCTCGTCCATGAGGTAGGTTATGGCCCCTTCGGTAGACTCCGGTTAGTTTCATATATTCGTGTATTAGAAGGAACGGAGAATGCATGTGTAGGAATTGGAGATTTGGGATAGAATCCTAGGATGGTATTGTTGTGTGATTTGTGTGTTCGGGCTTATGGCCAGTAGACTCCTTAGGATGTTTGGTGTGGTATCTTGAATATTGGTGGATTTTATGTGACTTAGGAGTAGCGGATGATCCATAATTTATTTATGTCTCATGATGGGAAATTTCGTAATATATGGTTTATTGTGTTATACCATTAATAGCGAACCTAGTTGATAAATGGAAGGATAAAATGTACCAAAGATTATGACGAGTTCTAGATTGAGTTGTGACAAATGATGGTGAGTGTAGGGTGAGATTACATGTTCTAAGCTAATAGGCTGATTTAGGGAAGTGCTAATAATGTATATCGATTTGATTAACCTGTTGTGCATTAGGACTAACCACCCCATTGTATTGTGATTTGATTGACTATTGTGTCGGCCCGGTCCCATGAGTTGTTGAAAAAAATATTGGATTCTTTTATCACCTAGATTACGATATGGTTTGCATACCCACTGTGGTATTTGTGATTCAGATATATTGTTGGCATACCACTCTTGGTATTTGTGATTTAGATATATTGTTGGCATTCCCATTGTTGGTATTTGTGATTCGAATATATTGTTGGCATACCTACTGTTGGTATTTGTGATTCGGATATATTGTTGGCATACCCGATTATTGGTACTTGTGATATTGATCAGACCGTTGATGTTGACACATGCATTGCACGCATTCTCATCCATTCATGACACATTGTTGATATCCTGATTATAATGGATAAAACTCTTTTACTTGAGTGATGTGAGATGGCCGATATCCGATGTTCATCCCGGAATCGTTGATTGAGTGAAATTGATACTTGCTAAAACTCTTTTACTTGAGTGACGTGAGATGGCCGATATCCGATGTTAGTTCCAAAATCGTTGATTCCATGGCCGATATTCAATGTTAGTTCTGGAATTGTTCATAGTGCATAAACTCCGCGGGTGCCCTAGAGTGGTGCCGTAGAGAACCCCCCGTGGGCAAAGATCTGTGGTCTCATTTGTCTGTTGCGAAAAGATCCGGGACGGGTGAAACTTAGACTTCGCGAGTCACACTGGGTTGTGCTACCGAGACGTCGATATTTATGCCCGGAGTACATGTGTACACAACATTTGCATGGCATTCATACATTATTGCATTGCATTACATTCTGATTTGATTTGAGATGGTTGGTGTTGTACTTGTGATGTTGGATTCGAACTTGATATATTCAGACTTGGCACATTTGGGATTAGATGCTTTACTTAGGCAATGACCTGTACTTGGATCTGGATATATTTTTTGAACTTGTTGAAGTATCCCATGGACCATCTATAAGATTAGTTATATGTTTGGTCTCTATGTGATGTAGGATAACGGGTGTCTTAATGTTTGACTTAAATTAAAACGAACGATTTAATGATATGTAAGTTGCGAGATTGTTGTGAGATGATTAAAAAGGTATGTTAATGAATAAACATTGTGTGTGTGTGGTAGATAGACGTATCACTTGATTGGGCTGTTATCATGTTTACCTGTGAATTCTTTTACTGATATATGTTTATAACCATTGTCGGCTTATGATACTTACTCAGTACGCATGGATCGTATTGCTATTGCACTTGCTACACCCTTTTAGGGTGTAGATTATTTCAGGTGGTTGATTGTGACATGTACGGAAATGCGCGGTGCCTATCTGGAAGGCCTCCTCTCACTTCATTCTAGGACGGAGGTTGAGTCTTAGAGTATAGTGGTAATCTGAAATCATTAGTCGCTCTTGTACTAGTCTAGATTTGGTCATGGGAAGTTGGATCGAGTCTATAATCATTATATTTGTTGTAATCTCATAAACACTTGAGTTTATTAATCATATTATGAGGTTCCCCTGTTATTTCTAAATATCTATTGGTTATAATTTTTTATCTTTGTTTAATTAATATGTTATTCGATAGAAGGTTTGCCTATCAAAGTGGGAAAGATAGGTGGTCGTACGGTCCTAAAATGGGTCGTGACAAGTTGGTATCAAAGCCTAGGTTACCGATCTCACAAGTGCAAGAGTAATGTCTAGTGGAGTCTCGTGGAATGGTACGTAGATGTCCGTACCCATCCACGGGAGACTATAGGACATCTAGGAAAATTTTCCTTCTTTCTTTCAAATCGTGCTACTTCGGTCAAATTGGTATCTCGGTGGGCCCAATTAGTAGATAGACGATTCCAATTGGTATCTACGCGTGAAAAGCAAGTCATAATCGGAATCAGGTCTAACATGTGTAGAGTATGGTCGAGTTAAGATTTTAGTTGTGAAATGATCCAAGTATGGTATGATATCACTGCTAGGTATTGTGCCCCAGCGGTCAGCCAATCGTTGTAGCGGATAGGCCATCGCTGGAGCGGTTCCATCTATTCTTCCTTGACCGCTTCTGCGACCCTTCTACCGCCGAAGCGAGACCGCTGTAGCGGTCTGAGAAACCGCTAAAGCGGAATCCCTGGGTTCAGAGACTTGATTTTCTCCCCTCTTTCCAATCGATTTCCCTATTTTCACCATTTGACAGACCAGATAAAAGCAGCAACATTCCAAAAACATCAGTTATATAAAAACAAGCCCAACAACGGCAAGGACCACTCAAGTCACTACTACGAAACCAACTACCATTATCAAACAAGAAAGCTAAGCAGTTCAACATCCAAAACAAATTATCCAAACATTAGCCATAATCCAGGCTAACCAAAACATTATCAAAAAAGAAAAGAGGCCAACAACCAAGAAAAAAAAATTGTCTCAACATGCAAGCCCGACATGGGCAACCAAAAACACTAGCTGAATAAAAAAGGGAAGGGGGGGTAGATCTGTAGGCCTGAGTACTCGTGGCCCCACCACCATCTGATCTTCCTGCATCCTCCACTGATCTGCTCCTCCTGTCGCCTCCCTTGGCCTCGCTCACAAATGAGTACCGCTCTGAGTCATCCTCGTTCTGCACAGGGATCTCCTCGCTGGGGTACATCTTCCTCCATAGGCCCTTGATACCTATCCAAGAGCTCAGATAGACCTTCTCGCGAGATTTGTTTTTGGCCTGCTCCTTCCAAAATCAGTACGGAGCTGGACGTGGTCTGCAGCCAGAGAGGTGTAGACAGTCTGCAAGGTGGAAAGTGACTCACCCATCGTCTTCTTGCTATCAAGGTAGTCCTTCATCTCCTCTCTAGAAAAGTAACCCCCACCCGTACTAGATGAACCCACCTCCACAAAGGGCCTCGTCATGCCTTGAAACATTGCCATCACCTCGTCAAAATGAATATCGATATGCTCAAAAAATCCCTGAATAGGGGCAACCCAAGTCCCAGTGTCAGCTTCACCTCCACCTGCACTAGCACTAGCACTTGTCCTCTCTGCAATCATTCTCTTTTTATACTGAACAGCAGTGCCTTATCCATACACCCACAACGGGTGGAAATTCGCATCAGAATCCACCATGTTACATCAGGCCTCATATGGACCCCAGCCCTCTTACACAGAGAAGTGATCAGTGACGGAAGCACCAGACTCGATGCCCCAAACCTCAAGAACTCTTTCCATTCTGCATTCACATGCAAACCTACATTCACAGGAATATTATCCAGGATACAAGCAACCAAAACACCCCGAGGATAGGTCACAGAGGTGACATTCCTCAAAGGGGGAACTCGGCGGGAGATGATGCTCAGCAACCTCCTGGCCTCAGCAATAAACTTCTCACTAGATATTCCCATTCTGGACCTGCCCCAGGTAATAGAAGCCCTACTCTCTGCAGGCACTAGCATAAACACCAGCCAATCCCCATTATCAGCAGTATTCTTAGCCTCCAAAAACTCCTCAGAAGGGTTATCCACCTTGTACACCCGGTTGATTATCTTGGCCCCCACCTTCAAAGATACCCCGCGTATCACAATCCTGGGATTAGGACAATCCCAATCGACAGTGGGCAGGTGGGCATAAAATTCCCTAACCCAATTGTCATTGCAATGCCTGAGATCCTTAATCAAACGCATCCACTCGATCCTTTCCAACCTCTCCAGAAACTCAGGAGCCCATCTCTCCACATTGGTCATATCAAAACCTCTCTCTAGTAACAGAGGCATACGTCTCTGCTTCAGGAAGCGGTGCTCACATTGTGGGTTAACAAAGAATGGATAAATGGGCATTTGCTCTGCTCTTCTTGTTCGGCTGCTTGATCCTCGAACATTGTACCTGCGAGGGACAGTGTACGGTATGAGAACTCGTGAACCCGTTAAGGAAAATCTATGCATACACTCTAAGTTTTAAACTTCAGCAATTCAGGGGAATAATAAAAAATTCTGTGCGGGTTACAGTGCGATTGTCGCCGCTAAGCGGTCACTCATACACAAGAAATGCGCCGAGACGCCGTGCGCCACTTCCACCGCTTCGGCACACCCGACCATTTTCCTCCAACCACTCCAAAGACACCCTTGATCACTAAAGCGGGATCGCTTCAGGGGGTTCTTGACCGCTGAAGCGGTCTCGTCTTCCCCAACAGACCTGATTTTCCTCTAACTCCCCAACGCCTCAAAAACTCATTTTTATGAATAGATCGGGCAGATATCAAGCATACAAGGTGTTTACAATTCCTAGTACATGATTCTAGCAACAACAATCCCAAAATATCAAAAGAAGCCAACAACCAATTTCAAACCAAAAATTCTTTACTATGTTCAAGTTTTTCGGTCAAAATCTATACATTATCTACGCAACATTCGATGTTTAGATGTTTTTAACACTATACTAGTTGTGAAATTCAGCCCAACAAAGATCCCATGAACCCCCCCCCCCCCCAAACCAAATCCAAAAGATCCCAACTTTGGGGTTTGCAAGCCCATTAACCAATGAATAAAAGTCCTAGAACCGTGCTTCATTGTTTTATTTCTAGTATAAAGGAGTAGTTCCTTATCTTATAGGTGGCAGAATTTGAGTGGTGGTGGTAGTTGCGAACGAACTTAGCAGCCTTCTTTTCCTTCCTCTTTGGGAGAAAATTGTGATGGTAAATGGTTGGGATTAAAGTGTAGGGTGAATATGTGGATATTGGAGAGGATTTTATAGGGTTTGGAGGGGAGTTGAGAGGTGGTATTTGGTTAGGAGTTGAAGAGGTAGCCGGGTGTGAGGGGGAGTGTATTGTGGGAATGGGAAAAGGTGGGGAAGAGAAAGAGGTTTATAACTTTTTTGATTTCTCGTCCACCGCTCCAGCGCTTAGCCAGGCTGCTTCGGCGGTACCGCGAAAACGCTACCTAGACCGCTAAAGCGGTCAACCACTGGTTAAATTTCACCGGTTAGTTTCATCTGATTTTGATCCATGTTGAGTCTCACCCATGTGTTTTCCCTGTGGACCGATGTGTATAATTTGTCCAATTTACCCAAGCCATTACCCTTGCGAGTATTTTTCATACACCTTTGTACGTCCTTGTCGTTCGAGGACAAACGGTTATTTAATTGGTATCTGATGTAACGACCCATTTCGTCATTACTGTAAAATTTTTGAAATATCTGTAAATGTGTCATCTTTGACCCTCCCTTTCACTAAAGTACTTACAACGGACATCTAAACTAGTGGTACCCATTGTTCAGAAGAGAGCCAAGGGACGAAATTCGGGTCGAGGACCCAGTTAGACCGCCTAGCGCTAGGCTGAATGCTATAGCGATTGTGCTCCAGCGGCTAGGGCCCCACTGAAGCATTAGGGTAGTGATGGCATTAGGCCACTGCAGCGGCTTTACGAGCGCTGCAGCGCTGCCACTGAAGCGGCAGGCTAACCGTTGAAGCGGTGCGCACAGTTAAAATTCCCTATTTAAGAAATCATTTCGGGAAATGTCCCCTTTTTTTCACAACCCTAAATTCCAACCGCCCAGTTCGGTGGGAAAGTCTAAAAATCAGATTCTTAGTCTTGATAAATCTTTCTAACAGCCTCAAACTATCCTTCCACTTAGTAAATTACTCCTAACCATTTTCACCTAGAGAATCATCAAATGGGTATTTCAAGTCTCTAGAGTTGAAGGAAAGTTGAGTTAATCGAAGGAAAGTTGAGTTAACATTCTCTTCCACATGATTCCCATTAGGTAACCTTTCATGTTCTTCATCTAAATAGGTTAATAACCTAGATTCCTACATCATTTCCTCTTAAAAATGAGTTCTTTCATGAATCTTGGAAATGGGTCTTTCCTAACGTAAGTCTAAAAATTGGTAAATCACCTAGTGTGTTGTAGATGGGTTCTAGAAGTGGTTACGATCCCGAACCTTCTTTTACTAATCCACGATCTTTAGTGAGGGTTCAAATGGAAATTGTTAATCTTGGGTCTCATGGTTGTCTCCAAACTATGTCGTGCGGATTGCCATATGATGATCAATTGAAAGAATCAATGGATATTCGTGGCACCCCCTCGGCCATGAGGCAGGTTATGGCTTCCCCTTCGGTAGACTCGGGTTAGTTTCCCATATTTGTGTATTAGAAGAAACGGAGAATGCATGTGTTGGAATTGGAGATTTGGGATGGAATCCTAGGATGGTATTGATGTGTGATTGTGTGTTCAGGATTAGGGCCAGTAGATTATTTAGGATGTATGATGTGGCTTTCTTGAAAATCGGTGAATTTTATGTGACTTGGTAGTAGCGGGTGATACCTATTTTCTATGTTTAATGATGAGAATTCCCGTAATATGCGATTAATTGTGTTATGCCATTAATAGTGAATCTAGTTGATAAATGGAATGATAAAATGCACCAACGGTTGTAACTGAGTCCTAGATTGAGTTGTGCCGAATGACATTGAGTGTAGGGTGTGATTACTTGTTCTATGCTAATAGGCTGATTTAGGAATGTGGTAATAATGTATATCGATTTGATTAACTTGTTGTGCGTTGGGACTAGCCACCCCATTGTGTTGTGATTTGATTGTCTATTATGCCGGCCCAGTGCCATGAGTTGTTGATAAATATTGGATTCTGTTATCGTCTACATTACAATATGGCTGGCATACCCACTGTGGTATTTGTGATTCGGATATATTGTTGGCATACCACTCTTGGTATTTGTGATTATGATATATTGTTGGCATACCCATTGTCGGTATTTGTGGTTAGGATATATTGATGGCATACCCACTGTTTATATTTGTGATTCGGATATATTGTTGGCGTACTCGATTGTTGGTACTTGTGTTATTGATCAGCCTGTTGATGTTGACCCATGCATTGCACGCATTCTCATCCATTCATGATACATTGTTGATATCCTGATTCTAATGGATAAAACTCTTTTACTTGAGTAACGTGAGATGGCCGATGTTCGATGTTCATCCCGGAAACGTTGATTGAGTGAAGTTGATACTTGATAAAACTCTTTTACTTAAGTGACGTGAGATGGCCGATATCTGATGTTAGTTCCAAAATCGTTGATTGCATGGCCGATACCCGATGTTAGTTCCAGAATCGTTGATAGTGCATGGACTCTGCGGGTCCCCCAGAGTGGTGCCGGTGAGAACCCCGCATGGGCAAAGATCCAGGGTTCGGTCTGTCTGTTGGGTAAAGATCCGGGACAAGTGGCTCGCGAGTCACACTGGGTTGTGCTACCGAGACGTCGATATTTTCGTCTGGAGTACATGTGTACACAGCATTTGCATGACAGTGTATTGCATTCATACACTATTGCATTGCATTGCATTATGATTTGATTTTGAGATGTTTGGTGTTGTACTTGTGATGTTGGATTCGGACTTGATATATTCAGACTTGGCACATTTGGGATTAGATGTTTTACTTAGGCAATGACATGTACTTGGATTCAGATTTATTGATTGAATTTGTTGAAGTAACCCATAGACCGTCCGTAAGATTAGTTATATGTTTGGTCGCTATGTGATGTAGGATAACGGGTGTCTTAATGATGAGTTGACTACTAAATTAAAACGAACGATTTAATGATATGTAAGTTGCGAGATTGTTGTGAGATTGATTGGTGATTATCGGGGTGCAGTTAATGATTAAAAGTTATTAAGGTATAGTGTGTGGTAGATAGACATATGACTTGATTGGATTGTTATCATATTTACCTATGAATTCTTTTACTGATATATGTTTCTAACCATTGTCGGCCTATGATACTTACTCAGTACGCGTGGATTGTACTGATATTGCACTTGCTACACCCTTTTTAGGGTGTAGATTGTTTCAGGTGGTTGATTATGATGTGTACGGAAATGCGCAATGCCTATCTGGAAGGCCTCCTTCTACTTCATTCCGGGACTGAGGTTGAGTCTTAGAATATAGTGAAAAACAGAATTCATTTAGTCGCTCTTGTACTAATCTAGACCAGGTCATGGGAAAATGGATTGAGGCTGTAATCATATGAACACTTGAATTTATTGAATTATATTATGAGGTTCCGCCGTTATTTCTAAAATATCAATTGGTTTAAATCCTTCGTCTTATTTAATTAATGTGTTATTAGAGGGTTCGCCTACCGAGGAGGGAAAAATAGGTGCCCGCGTGGTCCTAAAATAGGCTGTGACACCCTATGCCCAATTAGCTTTGTTGACAAAGAAACTTGTCTTTAATTTCTTTTGGGGTAGGATTGTGAGGGATGAGGAATTTTGAGCTAACTTCTTTTTGGACCTGTTCGCGCTTCCCACGCTTTCCAAGACATCTCTAATTTCTTCTAAAGTGGGAGTCATCTCTATTTCTCCAAATCTAAACACCATTCTGTCATTATCCTAATAACCAGTAATAATCTCTAGCAAGCCCGAATCCCCAGTCATATTCATCAACGAAGGTAGATGCCCTATACAACCCTTTATCTCTTTCTTCTGATCATTAGTCAAACCTTCCCACCACATTATTAAACCCGGTGGTGGACCCACAATCATATCAAACTGCACATCAGGAGACATCTGCAAGACAGAACACTGTTAGTTCCCCGCCTCCAGGAACAACAATTTATTTCACACAAGGCACAATAACACTTCCAGATAGCAAGTAGTGGGATGCAGTGTCTTCAGGTTTTTACACTGTCTGAATACAGTAAGGTGTCTATCCTGTCCGATTCAGGTAGGTCTGAGATACCTAAACCGGACTATGATCAGCATGCGCTATATCAGTAAGAATTTGGTTTCGCTCTACACAAGTTATTCTAGAGTGGTTTTTCAAGCAAATGACACAGGTTACCCAAGCGAACAAGCTGGGGGTTGGCTCTCTAAGGCTGTGGGATGACTGCATGCTCACTTGACTTTAGAGACCTCTAAAGAATATAGCAAAAGGGGTTTTTAGTGAAGCTATGACCGCAGCTCATCTCCCGTCGTCACACTTGAAAAAAAAAGTGAAAAATAAATGCCAGGGGTGGCGGAGTATGCATGCATGAATAACAGTTATTTTGCGGGAATTTAAACACATAAACAGTTTATATCACTTAGACAATTTATATCATACAAAATAAATAAATTATTGGATCCCTTATGATTAGAACCTTAAATTTTCCCCAGCGGAGTCGCCATATATAGCGGGTCGTATTTTTTCCGATTCGTATTTGCACTTGCCTCATTTAAAAAGGAAAGTGTTCCGGGAAAGTACGGTTGTTAATCGTACTGGGAAAAAAATAATAAACTCCTAAGAGTATGGTGCTCTAAATGGACATCGTTTTAGAGTCGCCACCTAACTTATAGGTAAATTAGGAAAACCAGTTCGAAAGGGTTCATTTAAAACGGTTAAATTTTAAAAGAAGTCAATCTATACCAAAGTACAGGTAAGGGTTCTGGTGATCCCCCGGGGAAGGTGTTAGGCATCCCGGTATTAAAGATCCGTAAAATACGGTTGACCAACGGGTTGTAATAATATGCCTTGTGAATATAAATTGTTTTTGATAAAAACTGCTTTTGTTTTAGATTCCGTAATAAAAATGTTAGTCTTTCATGCAAAATGCAACACTTTCAAGAAATAAAAGTGGTAAAGTTTTACCCAAAATTGGGCGTTTTGGATTTCGGACTAGAACACTTAGGTTAAAACCCGAAGGCGTTAACCTACGTAGAACACTACGTAAGCTCACCCGAGTTTAGAAAAAAGTTTTTTAGTTTAAGTTTTATAAAATCATTTTTTGGCATGCTATTATTATCCATATTTTACATTTTTTAGATTTTTATCCTTTTAGTCCAAATTATTCCAAAAAATAGTCCAAGTCCAATTTTTGTCCAAATGTCCATATGCACGGTCCATAAACATTTTTTGTCTCAAATGTCCATAAATTTGTCAAGTTGTTTTTGTCCAAAATCATGATTTGCATTTAAAGAATGTTCATTTTTTATCCATAAGGCAGTTTTAGTCTAAAAAAAAAATCATTTGCACGTTGACCTTTATCAAAAATCAATTTTATAGCTTAAAAATGGTTTTGGCAACTCTAAATTCATGACAAATTTTAAAAAGGTTCCAATAAATAAAATAGACACTCAAATTTGAAACATAAAATTCGTAAGTATAAGGAATTGGGCCAATCAAGCCCAATAAGAATGTGTTATGCATGTGGGGTAGAGGTGGGCATTCGGTTCTTCGGTTTGGTTTTTTCAAACATCGGTTCGGTTTTTCGGTTTCGATTTTTTGAAAGTGGATATCGAACACCGAACCGAATTAATTCGGTTCGGTTCGGTTCGGTTCGGTTTCGATTTTTCTAATTCGGTTTTCTGCTTGTAAATTGTACTTTATTTTTAATTAAAAATGAGCTATTTATGTTTTTTTAATTCAAAATGGGCTATTTCAATTCATCGGAGTTCAATTTTCACATGAACTTATAAGAGATCTAAACAACTGCAATATATTGACATTTTCCAACTGGCATAATACAATATTGGACAAGGCAACAAAGGTAGGCTATTGCCACATGATGACTTACACAGAATAGCTCTAGTGCAAGTATGTCATCCTTTGGTCATGAACGAAAGATGCTGTAAAGTTGGAGATCATGTCTACTGAAAGAACTAAGAATACTCTCCAAAATGGAGATGAAGAAATAGTATGCTGACATGTAGAGAGTTTAACAGGTTCTGCTTATTTGAAGGTGTGAATGATCATGGAAAATGACCAATCTATGGCAACTAGTTCTCAATATTAGATGACATAGTAGAAGTAATATTTTAGCATTAAAGAAGTGTTAACAGTAGCAGTAACATTTACTTCAAACTGCCATTTTTCCTTGTGTATCTGAGTTTTTTCTCGTATAAGCGAAGCTCAAGAGTAGGCAGTAGCAACAACAGTAGGCAGTAGCAGTAGCACCAGCCTTAAACAAAATCAGTAGCTTAATTTGGGCCTGAGAGAGTGGAGTGGGCTGAGTGGTTTAAAAAAAAATTATGTAGTAAATTTTCGGTTTAACCGAAATACCGAACAACTGGAACCGAACACCGAATTTGTTATTAAAAAAAAAAAAAACTGAAACCGAACTGAAACACCGAAATCGAAACACTGAAAAACCGAAATCAAAAAATCGAATTAATTTGGTTCGGTTCGGTTTTTCGGTTTTCGGTGTTTATGCCCACCCCTAGGAAATTTTGGGATAACCCTTGGGTCCAAACGTATGCTCCATTTTTTGCTCCAAGTTGGTAGACTCGATCTAGATACGCTAGTGGGCCCCGTTAGGGCCCACCAATGGGTGTTTGGGTGGTCATGGATGAAAAAGAGGTATACATACAATTATTACATAGCCCAAAAAATGAATTACAATACTTTTGGGCCAAGCCCACAATTATTATACTTTAAAATAGCGGATAATTTATGCAAAAACCCATCAGCGGCTAAAGGAAACAATTATCAAATCACCAATACTAAGGGCAGGCCTAGAATTGTGGCCCAACTTATCCTCTCCTTAAAATTTTCTAAGTGTCAGATTATGATATATACGATATACCACTGATATACTCACTGAAATAGAGAGAAAACCCCATGAAGGGCATACCCTCTATACACCTCAATATACACTATATACTCAGCTAATATCAACTCTCAAACACCACATTTAGATCACATAGAAGACTTCAAATCTACCCAAAGAATGCCACAATCCAAACTCGGTATTTAGTTATCAATTAGGACCAAACAAAACAGTCTTAAGTTCTCTATTATGCACAGTTTTAAGGCCAGCTATCAACAAATGTGTCACAGAGTGATTCAACTAATTCAAGAGGGAATAGCAAACAATTTTAGGCTAACAAGTTACACATGGGCCAAGTTCAACATTTTTGAAGAGGAGTTGATATAAGAAGGTAGCATAGAGATAAACCACTACCTAAAATTGCAACCAACACATTACAGATTCAAGCAAGATGAAACAGTACCAAGTTAGTCTCAATACAGTTTTCAGTTTTCAGATTTTTCAAATCAAACTTCAACAGGTTTTTGAAAAATTCATTTTGACAGTCAACAGGTCTTAGACAAGGCTAAAAATAAAGATTCCAACCTGCATTTTTTCCCAGAAACATAAAAAGGTTGGCAAGTTTAAAGTGATGCACAGATAGGGTCTCCAAACATAGATTAAGACAAGTTAAAAGCAACCCAACAATGCCAGATTCTGTAAGGCATTCAAAGGCCTTTAAATAATATTTCAAATCTCAACTTGTTTTCCAATTATCTTATTAAACTAGTAGGAGCAAATGAGAGCTACACCTAGTCCTAGAAGTCAATTTTCAAACAAAGACATCGTGCACAGATTTCAAATAGTTTCAAATATAAACCAGGTGGACATGGGCAGTGGTTTCAATTATAAGTATAGACTTAGATGATCATGAAGAGGTTATACTCACAGACATAGTAATATTCATCAAGAAAAAGAAAAGAGAAGAGTAGAATTATAACAACCTCATATCCATTCCCTAACCAGCTAAGTGTAACAATTCAAACAAGGTCCAAAGAAAAGAATCTCAAAGAATATTATTGAGGTTCAAACAGGGGCTCATACATCAGCCAAGAAAAGAGAAAACAGCCGAGTGAAAAAAAAAAATAGCAAATGCAGTTTCAGTTTTCCAAAAAATATTTACAGTCTTGTTCTCAAACTCCAATAATCAATTTTCCACAAAACAGGTTCCCAATCCTTATACTTAACACCTATTCAATCATATTTCAGACAAATTTCCAAATTTTAAAGGTCACAAAGACAGTCAAAAGAGAAAGAGGTAAGATGGGCAAACAAGCAAGTAATTCAATCCAGTTTACACAAAGTCACATAATATCTTCTTTCATGTAAATCAGTTTTGAACTTTCAAAATCCAATACACTCTTAAACTATCAGAAATACCTTATGGCTCTAAATCAAAACAATTCAGTCCAAACAAAGAGAATTAGATCTTTTATGTTACACCCCCTGGTTCTGTACGTTGAAATTTGTAAGTATTGGTTGTTTCAAGTATGGACCTTGAAGTAGCCCTCGTAACCGTAAGTCAAGGTGGGCCCACATGCCGGGGTTTTATAAAGGATATATGAAAGGTGATATGAGTAGTACATGGGAAGTTGAGCAAGTCTTAAGAAGGATCCTTAAGCCAGATATGGGCATAAGCCCTCCAAAAGGATGATTTAAGGATACGTTTTCGGATGATCGAACTTGGAGAGGCTAAAATGCCATTATAAGTTTGTAATTTGAGTCACAACAAGAATACAAGTTGTAGATAATTGAAAGAGCTTTCCAACCATAGGTCGTGGGCCTTCATACGATATCGGGATCAAATTTTATGCGCGTTTTAAGATCGACTGTCAGGGCAGGGAATTAACCCTGCAAGAAAGCGCCAGAAGGTGGCGCGAACGCGCAGAAGGGGACCCTACAACTCACCGCGAATGCACTACTTGGCAGCGTGATCGCGTTGAGTAAATTTTAAGTCGATCCAGGCAGAACCTGGACCGTTATATAAAGGGGTCACCCCCTTCCTTCCTCTTCCAAAACACACCCAAAGCTCCTCAAACTTTCCAGAAACTTCCCCCAACCTTCACTTATCAAATTTTAATGCGGATCAAGTAGAATTTCCCAAATTCCGGCCCAGAAAGCGTATAGTTGCGGTTGTAGAATCGTATAACGACGAGTTTGGCTCAGCTTAAGGTGGGAAAAAGTGGAGATATAGAAATATTACCGGGAGAAAGGTGTGAATCTCTTATTATTAATATTAATCTTGGTTTATTTACAGAGATAGAACTGTTAAATAGCCGTATCATAATTGTGTTGGCGGAAATGTGGGATAAATGTCATATGGAATAACTTAGGGAATATTTTGGTAGTAATGGTATTGTGGTAGATGTTGGTATTGTTGTTGTTGTTGTTGGTTGCTGAATTATAATTTTGGGCTAGGCATATAAACAGGGGAGATACTGCCTGAATTTCAGCAGGATATAGAATGGGTTAATATGAAAGCCTAGCATAAGTATATAACAATGAGTCTAACAACTATGTGAATCCTCTTGAATGTAGATTTACGAGCTCGGGCAAATAAGCGTAAGTAATAGGAGGTTGAACAGGTATGTTAAGGCTCGTCCCTTTCTTTCAAAGGCATGATTCCTATGTTATAATTCCATAAATGTTTTCATAGCCTCCTTGTTTTCAAGGTTAGAAGTTTATGATTCAAAGGCATGGATCCTTTTTCCGATAATCCATACATGTTTTCCAAATGTCCGTATTTTCCAAATCAGAGATTTATGATTTGGTAAGCTCTTATGATAACAACGATGAACCTGTTTTCACAATGATAAAGATGATGTCAAAGATGAGAACATTTTTTTTCTATGATGATAATGATTCTGTGTTTAAAGGTTCCAAGTTTATGATTTCAATGACGATATGAGAATATTGAGCTATTTTCTTGCTTTTCTCAATTTTATCCATTGTTGTTGGTCTCACCTTATAATAATTGTTCCTCCAAGGTGAGATCGAGCGATGATGACTATTCCATAATATAATCAGAGGTTACCGACCTTATGTCACTCCGATAGAGTTATAGATTTTCTTGGCCTCTCGTAAATGCTTTTATGATATTAATGATATATGTATATGTATATGGGGAATATGGGAAAAAGGGCGAGGCGCTATAGACGCATGGCCACCTGATCAGTTGGGTATAAGGCCGAGCCTATATGGCCGGGTAAGATAACATCGTGCCTACATGGCCGGGTAAGATAAGATCGAGCCTATATGGCCGGGTAAGATAGCACCATGTAAGATGCTATATATATATATATATATATATATATATATATATATATATATTACCGCGCCTTAACGGCCGGACGAGATATCATATATGGATATGTATGAAAAAGTTCTTAAAAAGCTAAGCATGCACGATATTCGCCTTAAAAGGGCATTCAGAGGCATAGGTTGATCTCTTTTATATCACTTTATCCCCATACATTCATTATATTATTTTTCATGTTCGGTATCTCTTACTATGTTACTATTCATGCCTTACATACTCAGTATATTGCTCGTACTGACGTCCCTTCTTGTGGACGCTGCATTCATGCCCGCAGGTAGACAGGTAGATGGATCCGACCCGTAGGTGATCTATCAGCGGATTCTCAGAAGCACTCCACTTACCTCGAGGCATAGCCTATGGGTATTGGTCCTTATGGTTACTTGTATTCTATGTAGAGGCTCGTAGACATGTATGTACTGTTAGATATTTTATAACCCTACCGGTTCATATCGTTATGTAACATTTTAGTAGCCTTGATGGCCGGTAATGATGGGCATAATTGTCGAAGATTATACAGAGACGTGCTGTTATATTGCGATGTATGTCTTTACAGATTATGATATCCATGAGCTATCTTTATGGTCCACTCAGAAATGATTATAAGATGTATGTTTAGAGGTGCTCGGCGTGTTAGCTCTGGGTGCCCGTCATGGCCCTCTAGTTGGGTCGTGACATTTTAAAAGTGCCACTTTCACCTCCTGGAGTTGCTTTAATCCTAAATGTCTTGCCAAGTAATTTTGTTTATTAAAACCCTATTTTTTAGACTAAGTTCCTATTTTTTAGACTAAGTTTTACTCTTCAGAAGGATTCATATAGGTGAAAAGTCAAAATAAACATTCAAATGAATCACAGGACACGCAATTTACACATAAGAGGTTTTAAATTCTACTTTTAATAGTTTTGTTAGCCTATTAGTCAAGTAGACTTAATGATCAATGATAGACAAAAAAAAAAGGATTCACAGTTTTAACTTCAAATAACTAATGCTAGGTTCGGATTATACTTGAACACTTAACAAGATTCATAAAGAAACAGTTTTGACACGTGAGTTAGTTTTCTTAATCTTAACTCTTCAAATTTTGAAAAAAAGTGAACAAATGCAAGCTATAATACAACCTTCAATCATAATTCACTACTCTCAAGTCAAACAAGTTCATTTTTCCTTAAAATTTTAGTCTTAAAAGCCTTATTTATCAAACGAAAGCAAGCTCAATCCCTTCCAAAATTGCCAAATGAATTCAAGACAGTGTCAAGTTACAAGCATGGGTAAGTTACAATACACAGAGGTGTGTTCCAAACCAAATGGATCATAAATGATACCAAGTAGTGTCCTAATAAGTTAACATGAAGCACAGTCTAATCTAGGAGCAGTTTTAAGTGCGAGATTTTCATTAAGGTCACACAGCTAGGATGATTTCTACCAGGAAATGCACTGGTTCACAGAAATATAAAAAAGGAAATCATAAATGGTACATGGTAACTAGCCTAAGGTCATGAAGGTACACTGAGATGGACACAGTCAAGACTACACAAGACAAGCTAGATAATGCACACTCTGAGACTATTTTTTGAAGTAAGAAAGGGAAATGAAATTCAGTAGGAGTAGCACACAGTTTAAATCTTTCCCTTTTCTACTTAAAGGCATCTGTATATTCCATTTGCCAGAATAAACTTGAGTATTTCAAAAATCTGTAATCAACTAGATGACTTTAGAAGAAGTTAAGCTATAGAACAAACTGTTTTTCTACAAATTGTGACACACAAAAGGAAAGAAAAACAACTTATGTAGCTATAAAGCACTACATTCAACCTAGACACTGGTTTGAACCTCAACTTTTATCTTTTTGAAAGCAACAAGTCAAATTTCCCACTTTTTATAACTTAAACAACTTCAAACAAGATAAATATCTGAGACAAAAGCATTTCTAACCTAATCTGTTACTTAATCTTTTCAAAAATTTCAAATATGAACATATATAGAACTGCATGGACTTATAAAGTTATAGTTTAGCAAAGTAGGTTCAGTTTTAGACTTAGCCAGTTTCAAACTTTCAAAAAAGGTTCCATAATCTTCACAGAAGACTAATTTTGCACCTTGTCAAACTATTTTAACAAAGTTAAATAACAACATGGCATGTAACTTTCATTTTTAAACTCTAATGCACTCTTAAACAGTTTTGAAATCCCAAAACCTATGAACTACATTTCAGGAAAGAATTGTATTATTTTTTTTGAAATCATTTCTAGGAAAAAACTGGAATTTTTCCAAATCACAGACAAGTTAAGGTCCTATAATCACACTAGATATCAAATCACAATAGTTCAACAGTCAAAAATGAATTACAAGCTTGGTTTTTTACACTCAAAACCACACAGAACATCCTATTTTCATAAACTTCATTTGAATTTTAACACAGGATTCCATAACCTATTTTCTAAGCTATCTTGTTTATTTAAGCTAGTTTAAACATCTTAAGAAAAACAAATCATTCCATAATGACCCTAACTACTAAAAAAAATAAAAGATCCATATTTAATCAATCAAGGAAGAAAGGGATCATTTTTTCATTATTCAGAATTAAAGCTGACTCTGGATGTGCATGTCTAGACTTAGAAGCAATTATAATTCTAAGAATATCAATTCAAAGCTAAGAAGGCCTAAAGCTATAGACTAAGGCAGATTTGAAAACAAGTCACATGTTCTTATCAAAAACCATTATAAATAACTAACTTGAACCAAAATCATTTGCATTACTAACTTAAAATCCAAATTCCCATCCTAAACTGCCTTTTTCTCATTTTTTACTAAAACAACTAACTTTGAACATCATTTAACATTGTTCAATCTTAAAATTACTTAGCTTATATTCATCCTTAAATAAAAAGTAAAACACATAACCATCCATTTTAAGCAAACAAACTGTATCAAATTTAAAATAGGATCATTTTAACTAATAAATAGGACAAATAAACATATATAACTATTACAGAAGATGAAAAACTAGGATTGAAATGTGGTAGTACCTTTTGTTGGGGCAACCTAAAGATCAAAGGGAGATTGAATCACAGTTCAAGCAATGAACCTTCTACTAATCCTCAAATCACCTTTCTTTTCTTTCTTTCTATATATATATATATATATATATATATATATATATATATATATATATATATATATATATATATATATATTATGCTATTTTTTGTAATATATGGACTATATATGCTACATTGTATATCTTGAACCTTTGTTTTTAATTCTGGACCCATAGCTTATTTTCCAACTTGCTATTTATAGCACCAAATCTATAGGAATCCTAGGACAAAAATAGAAGAACACCTGGCCACTATTTTTCCCCCCAAATTCCCAAAAATTCGTACCTCATCTTGATTTGAAAATCAAAACTGATAGGACAAAACAAAAAACTAACAAACTTGTACCTAAAATCCAATAAAATTCACAAAAATCAGATAAATACAAGGAATAGTACACTTGCCAGCACAAAACAGTTCATGGTACAATTCCAATGGTGCAATTGTACCAGAATTGTACCAATGGGATAAAATCCCCAAATTAAAACCCAACCATGGGTAATTCGTGGAAATTACCCTAGGTTTTCCACATAAGTGCATGTGGTGCACAAGATGGCTAAGGACTCGAGGTCCTACCCATGGCAACCATCACGCATGGAAAACCCCAAGCAACATCCACAAACATGGCTCAAATGGTGTAAATAGCTAAAGAATAAAGGAAATTAAACCTGGTAATCGCAAGAACACATGAAAGGACATAAAAGCCCTCTCAATTTGGGTCAAAATGACCCAAAATCCATCGTGAAACACTACCAGAGGCGGTCCTAAACCCTAGTCACCATATCGCTACCTTAGAGAGGTGAGGAAAGTTGGGTGGATGAAAATGAAGTGGGAGTTGGGGGGGGGGGGGGGGGGGGGGGGAAGTTTATTTTTAATAAACTTCCATCCCTTTTAAAAAAAAAAATCCCCACCCTTTAATTTTTAAAAAATTTAACCCCCCCCCCCCCCCCAACCAATTTAAATCAAAATTGAAGACTATATATTATAAATACGCGTATTGCTAAGTAAAATAATTATTTAGGCTAATTAAAATTTAAAACTCGCATATTCAAAATATTAGCTTTAAAATAAGCCTAATATTGACATAGTTCTGGGCATTATTTTAAATGTGAAAAAATGCGGTCGAAATGAGCCGTAATTCATACGTCGTTTTAATTAGCAATTTTTCCGAATTAGACGGAGCGGGATACATATCTTCTTTTCAAATCATATTTGTGAAAGTAAATAACTCGTAATTTTCTTGTGTCAATTTTATGAAATAATAATAAAATGTCAATTTTTGCAATTTTCTCGGGATTTTTTGAAATTTTAATCTTTAAAGGGTGTACTTTTACTCCGTCTTTGACCCGGAAAACTTGAAAACTAAATACGCATCTTATAAGGTGAAAATTAGGTGTCAACACATTTATCATGTTGATTTGTATGAACTATTACTGAGATAAATAGGGGAGTTTGATTAGGATAAAACCAGATCTAGTAAAGTTTAAGCTTGCTTGTAAAAGTCTTATAATGTGACTGGGTTGTTTGGATGTGACTAAATGAGGCTTAACTTGTTTCAAAGCATGTGCTAGTTTATATTAATATGTCTGCATCTGAGTCTAATAAGGTGAAAAAGATCTGAATAAGTTAGAATATCATCCTAATCACTTACGCAGCAATACGAGATTGTGCATAGTGTGATCCTGGCCATGTATTTAAGCACTCAATTGAGAATGATTAAATGATATAATTTTGTATAACCATGGGAATTTATGAAGCATACTGAGGACCACACAAACACGCAGATGAGTCCTTTTTAAAAGGTATCTTGGGAGAGGATCAAAGGGAACCAGGCCTTGCTTGGTTCATAACACTTGTCCTCCATATAAAGGGTACCATGGCATTTCTGTGGACCTGTGGAGGTATATGTTTGCTACATAAACACACCATGACATTATATAATCCCATCATTTGATTAAAGGGGAGGGAAATCCGATGAAAGATTTGAAAATTAGGAGTCCTAGTATTTGTCTTAAACAAAATATGAATCATAGAGTTCATTTAAGTTGCTGATGTTCCTTGTAACATTCTCCTCTTTAGAATCTTGCTGATGTTGAAACTTTTAAGCTGCCTCTTCTTTTTGCTTGCCTCATCTGATGTTTGGCTCATATGAACTGCATATTTTCACATGTTATTGTCACTTCATTAAGTTTAACTGAAGGGCCATTTCTTGTGCTATTTCTTATGCTATCTTTATGCATCCAAATCTTCTTGCATTGTTATCTCTTCCTGCACCTCCCTTGCATACTATAGTCCTTTGCACTCTGCTTTTGCTGGTGTCACAATAGTTAGAGCTCAGTTATTTGTCTTGTGTGTTACCTACTCTATATGTGATTGCTTAAGTTAGAGAAACTTGACCCTATCTGTTTAGTCCTACTTATGCTTTGTCCATTGAAATCATAAAGGATGTTTCCTTGCATATCATTTGTATCCTGTATAATGGTCATCCAACTTTAAGGAATGCCATGGTCAGCTTATGTGTGTGTTTGCCTTGGCTGTGCATAAGTCATATACATCCTTCTCTATATTAGGACCATTATGTGAGTCATTTTGTGTTTGCCATGAATACCAGACCTACAATCCCCCCCCCCCCTCCCCCCCCAAGCTTCTGTCTGAACCATGTCTATGTGTTTGCAGTTTGCCTCTATCTATGTTGTATCTATATATTTCAGTTTCCTTTTGTTTATACCATGTCTATATGATACGATTTGCTTACGTCTATACTATATCTATGCCTTTAGTTAGCTTTTGTTTACCCCATGTCTATATGCTGCAGTTTGTTGTTGTCCACCTTATGACCATGTGTTGTGTTTTGTTTTCGTTTACCCCATGTCTACATCTTGCAATTTGCTTTTGTTCACCCCATGACCGTGTGTTTTGGTTTTATTCCTGCTTACACCATTGCTTATTTGTTTCAGTTTGCTTCTGGTTATACTATGTTCATATATGTTAATCTATATCTTGCTTATATAAGAATGTGGAATTCTGTTTTATCATTCTTTCTCCTATGGCTGCACTGGTTGGGAAGTTAAGGTAATTCTGGGGTCTGTTTTTAGCCTTCCCCCTGATGTCCTGCCATGCCTAAGGTTCATGAAACCTTTTTTGATCTTGTGCGGGATCGGGAATACGGATGGTGATAACCCCCCCCCCCCCCCGGGCCTATTGCCTGAATCTCCACCAGTAAGGCCAATAGCATCTATATAAATACCTTGACTGCGTTATTTGTGAATGAATTGGATACATATATATATGTGTATAGTTACATGTATGATAAGTTCAGTAAATATAAACTAACCGGGTAAGTTCAGTAAATATAAACTAACCGGGGTCCTTTATTTTTTTCTCCTCCCCCCACTGCGTGGCCACGTGGGCGGAGTCTGAAGCCAACCTATTGGACAGGCAATTCTTTCGCATTATCGAGTTCGAGAAGACAAAAAATGAAAGCTAATATATGTATTACACGCGTAGAAGGCTCAACCATGGGAGAAAATGGCCAACTAGGGGTTTGGTACGCCCCTAGCCTTCCCCTTCTTTATTTAGTTTGTTTACGCTTTCCTTTATTTGTAATTTTGTTGTAGGTGTATTTGTAGACTTTTAAAAACTCTATTATAGTGAAATCTTTGTGTTTTGAACTAGCAGCCCTAGGACAACGGTTCCTACGCCGTTTAGTTTGACTTTAGGTCCCCAAACGACTTTCAAAAACCCCAGCTTGATATAAATAATTTTCTAAAAAAAATTAACTAAGCAAATGAATCACTTACACAAGTTAAAAATAAGGACAAGGAAAAGGGAATTGTACTGCTACAAACAACGGCTACATTTTTTTTAAGGCCAAATTGAACTTTGAAAACCAAAGAATATATTTTCTTTATAAATTGAACTCAGTTTTATTTGAACCAGCAATGAGTTAGAGAAATTGGACTACTCCATTTTTTTTTACAAACTAGTAGCAAGTTAAAAGAACTCGGGCTGAGCCCAGTATTTGAAAAACCGAGACTTCTTTTTGTGATTACACTTGACTGATTTTCAGAAAAAGGGATAACTATTTTGGGCCATGCCCATACGTAAAAATGCAACCTCTTTGCTAGCATCGGGCTTAAAATTCAAGAATAAAGAAAACTCACTTTTTATAAAGAGCAGAGACCCTTTTACATTTATAAGTTGAAATCCGTATAAACCATTCGTAAATGTAAAAGTTTTAGATATGGACATTTTGAAAACTTATTAAACGGATTAGCCCGAACCGTGTATGAGTCACGCATGAACAAAACTCATTCATTCCGCACTTCAAATAAGCAAACTTTTCACATCTTTACAAAGTCAATACTATCCTTATATATAAAAAGGAAACTAGTTATATCCGGATATTATAAATCCGAATCTAAATACCCTATATATAAAGGGGATATATTCAATTTATTTCTAAAATGATATGCAAAATGACAGACTTTATAATGCGGGAATAAACACTAAATAAACAGTTCATGCAAATACTCATACATTGGAATTCGAAGGTCAACCGTATAGTACATATCCTTAATACTAGGGTGCCTAACACCTTCCCTAGGGGATCACCAGAACCCTTACCTGGAACTTTGGATTACGAAGGCTTTTTCACTGTATATGAATAAACCCTTCAAAACCGATTTTCCTAATTTTCTAAAAATTAGGTGGCGACTCTTTTAAAACAAAGTCTGAAAAAGCACCAACAAGTTCGAAGTAGCTTTCCGAGCGCTAACTCCGCCCGCGAAATGCGAACCGTAACAGTACCTATAATTTATGATTTATGTGTTTGACTAGTTTAAAAACTTACCCGCATCGAATATTTATACCCAATGTAATTAAGTTAACCGTAGAAGCCTAATTAAAGTTTATTAGGAGTCTTATTTTAAATAAAAAATTTAATACAACAGTAAATAGTAATTCTTGCACTTTTTCTTCTTTCTTTAATTTCCTGAACTTCTTCTTCTTTCTTTAATTTCCTTCACTTCTTCCTCTTGGCTGTAACTTAATTCCCAAATTCTACATCATTTATTCTCCATTTTTAGTAACATCTACATACATATAACTTTTGTAGAAAATTGTTAATCGTTTTGTTGGCTAGAAGCAATCAATGGCATATTTAAAATTGCGCTCTTAGCTTCCTTATATTGATATTTGAATTTGTGAATGAAGATGTACGTTAAACTTTTTTATTTTAGCTTCTATAATTTTTACTTTTGAATTGCGAGAATCTTTCATAAAAGATGATGGTATTTTGCTCTATTTTAGTTGAGTTACTTTCTTAATGATGCAACGAAAAAATTAATGCAAAGCATTCTTGCCAAAAGCTCAACGTAAAGTGTAATTTTGTGAAGTATTCATTTGTTAATCTTTAGATACGTTATATCAAGGGGTATATAAAGATATAAAGGTAAGTATATTTTTGTTGTGTTTTTTTTTTTGTTTTTTTTTTGGTAATGTTAAAATGTTTACATTTTTTGAAAGTTAGCTAATTTATATAACAAAAAAATGATTACAGATGGTAGAAGGGATTTTTGGATAAAATTGACCGGCAATCACGTGACGTATTGTCAAGACTCAAGAGAGACTATTAAGTAATTTAATATTATTTTACTGTTAAGAGACTGTTAAGGTAAGATATTATTTAGTTAACGATGTTAATAATTGTAGTTAATAAAGTGACACATGTCATTTGTTTGTTGTTAGGGTGTAAACACCTGCGGGTATGTTTTCACCACTAGTGTGTAGGGGTGTTCATGGTTCGGTTTGGGTCGGTTATTGGTTAAAACCATAACCAAACCAATTTAGTCGGTTTTTAAATGTCTAAAACCATAACCAAACCAAGTAAAATAATAACCACCGGTTTGGTTATTGTCGGTTTAGTTCGGTTTGGTTCGGTTTTCAATTTATGACTAGCCGTGACAATTCAAATATTCTCTCTCTACATTCTTCAATTTTAGCAAATGCTCTTTTTCCTCACGGCCCACAAGGAGCGAACTTTCTTTGCATATTGAGGGAAAGACATGCTGATGGCAATGTAAAATGAAAAGAGATAGTAGGGTTTTTACTTTTTACCCTTATGCTTACGACTTATTAGAGTTGGGCTTGGATTGTTGGACTTGGACATATTCTTTTAAGACATGGGCCTTAAAAATAAGTAGACCAAAATTAAATTAATAATTAAAAGGTATAAAATATCTTTAATTATTTATGAAAAGTTAATATTATACATATAAACAATTATAAATTTTATGTATATAATTATCGGTTTGGTTCGGTTATTTATTCGGTTATTTTTTACTATAACCATAACCAAACCAAATATTATCGGTTTTTCAAATTTAAAACCAAACCAAATGTCAGCTTTTTTATTCGGTTTGGTTAAATTTTCGGTTTGGTTTTGGTTTTAACCAAAACTGTGAACAGCCCTACTAGTGTGTGTTTGAATGTTTTCAATAAAAGAAGCTAATATTCTTCTGCCCAATTATGTACAATCTAGCATATAAAATTATATTTACGTAGCTATATTTTTAAATTATACCCCTCATAGTCACTTTTTCACAATATACAACATTATACAACTTTATACATCTGGAGTAGATAATGTATCGGCCTTGTATAAAAGTGTATAATAATGTATAAAGTGTATAACAATGTATAAGAGGTGTTTATATCCAAGAAAATTCAATTGTATACAACAATATATAACATTTTTTCAATTGTAGTGAGCGTACAAATATGCAACAGGCTTTTGAAGTGAGTGGTACAAATTGAGCCATTTCGGGTAATTTTACAAACATGGGCTATTTCGGGTAATTATTTTTCCTAAATAGTCATAGAGGGTTAATTTTCCCTATTTTTTTACATGAAAAAAGAGTCTTGAGTATATATGAAAATTTTCTCATTTAGGGGCTTAAAATTACGTATGTTTCATGTAAGTATCACTCTACGAAAGATGGCCATATTAGCTGACTACTTTGATAATCTTGCTGATTTCATTTGTTCCTAAATTAAAGGCCCGGTTGGCGTTGGAAACAGACTTGTAAATTTAAAAGTTTATTTCATGGGACGTTATTTGCTGCAGATTTGAAATTGATATTGTAAAAGAGTATTTAGAAGTCGAGTTGTGTTTAAACATAAATTTAAATTGGAAAAAAATTAAAAACTTATGCATAAAAGTCATTATTTTATTTAGATTTTCCCCAAAGAAGTTTTAAATATTTCACGATATTTTATACTCCACTTATGTAGCATTTGTAATCGAAGTTATTGCCGCCACTATGTTTGGCTATCTAATTTGAGAACATTTGGCAAGCAGGCCACTTCAAGTTTTGAATTTAGTGGAAGGCCACTGGTTTTTTTTTTTTTTTTTTGGATTAGGGTTTAGAAAAGGGGGCATGGGAGTACATTTCATAATTTTAAAAAGTTTGGAGGTTTAAACTTATACACTTAAGTGTCTTTCACTTCTCTTAAAATATACAAAAACCCCTCTCACTTCTCCTAAAGTATGAATAAGTCTCCCTTTCTCTCTCTTCAGTGACTGCACATATTCTCACTCTCTTTTCTATCAAGAACTCAATCTCTTCAACCGATTTTTCTTCTCTCCAGAGATCGGAAGCTCTCCAATCATCTTCCTCTGGCATGTTAATTAATTTTGCATCAGTGGCGAAGCATTTTGAGCTCCATATTGCCTATATAAACCCTAGTGTTCATAAAGTTCTAGGTTTTTTCAATTTTTTGGAACTTTAGCCTTTTTTTTTTCTTTTTTTTTTTGAAATATGTGTTATTTCTACTTATTTTGCTTGTTTTGATCTTGCTTTTTTCTATTTTTGTTTTTACAAATTCATCTTGGCCTATTACTAGACTTGAAATTTTAGCCTTTTTTGTTGGTCGAAATATGTGTTATTTCTACTTATTTTGCTCGTTTTTGTACTATTTTTTATGTTTCTTCAAATTTATCACGGTCAATTACTAGGCTTATTGTCAATTATTATTATTTTTATATTGTCGTTGGTCAACACCACTCTATTGTTTTTATGTAGATCGCAAAATATGGTAAGAAGGAGAGAAGGAAAATCCTTAATGATAATGACCATCCATGCCACTCAACAGCAGAAAATGATGAGAAGGATTCAGGCTTGACCACGATGCTATCGCTACCACCGCCGTCAATGCCTTTCACCCGACGTACTCCTCTTGAGAAATGACATGGAGCATCTCTTCATGGGGCTCAGAGAGGACATACAACAGATGAAAATTCACATTCGCAATGTTGCACATTCTCTGCGTGTAATTCTTGAAAGGCTAGTGGAAGAGCCTAAGGATTTGACCACCATCTTCCTACCCCCTAATAGACTATTGTTTTTATGTAATTTTTTGTAAAACTTTTATTTATGAAAGCAATGGATGTTATGGGTTTCATTAGATGAAGCTTTTTATGTTATGCTATATATGAGTGTAGAGGTTTTGTTGCTACTTTAGTTGTCTCGGCGTATCAAACGCTACTTGTGGGTGATCTGGATCATCTCATCACCCCTCCTCCAACCCCCATATTAGTTTTTTTCTTTCAATTTAGTGTACTTTTGTAAAGCTTTCATTTGAGTCATCACCCGTCCTCCAACCCCCATATTATTTTTTTCTTTCATTTTATTATACTTTTGTAAAGCTTTCATTTGAGATTTCTTTGCCTGATTTGTTGTTGTGTCGGAGTGTGGATCAATAAACCTGCAATAGACGCAACCACCATATTTCTAAAACAAACACCAATCAATTAGAGGCTTTTATACTGAAACCACATGAAAAGCACATATCCTAGGAATTAGAAACTCACAGTTCCAACTGCACAATTAAAGAATCTACAACCTGGATTCTTTGAAGTGTGTGATGTCTTCAAAATAGTGTATTCACCACAAAAGTAAATTTTGGGATCTTGTGCTTTAGATGTTTCGGATACCTGAGACATTTTGGGGGGTTTGATCAAGAAAAGAGAATGGTGGAGTTTGATAAAAAAAAGAGGCAATGGAGGAGTTTGATCAAGAAAAAAGGCAATTGAGGAGTTTGAATTTTGGGTTGGTTTTATACAGGGAAGGGTGTTGTAAATTTAAGAATTTTTATTCTATTACCATTGTAAAAAATATCTGTCACACCCCCAATCCTGATAGGGCATGATGGGCACCCGACCCTTACTTAGAGTCGAGCGAACCCACTGGCTCTCGTTATACTCTTAATCTCACTGGACTTGCAGGTCATGAATTGAAATGCATAACGGAAGCTATTTAGAAAAATATATACTCTTTTCGTCTTTCTTAAGCCAAGTAAACTGTAATCATATGAAATCTGTAAAGTAATGCATGATAATACATCGGCTTACAGAGCCGCTTGCAAAACTGACATACTATATACGTGACTCTGTCTGCAAAGTCTCTAACATAAATCATTATACCATGACATGGATACTCTGACTCGGCAACACTCCGGAAAGAAATGGAGCTCGCCAATCCAGCTGGAACATCTTCTAGCCATATCCTCTACTAAATCCAGTATACACACAGCGTGGCATGAAACGCAGCGTCCACAAGAAGGGACGTCAGTACGAATAATGTACTGAGTATGTAAGGCATGAATAATAACATAATATAGATATGGAAAGTAACAATGAGTAAGAGAGATAACCTGAACATCTGGATGCCTCATAAGGCGGATGTCATGCATGCTTAGCCTTTAAAAAAAACATTTCATACATATACATAGTAACATGCCCGGCCATGAAGGCTCGGTGTGATATATAAGTAGTATCATGCCCGGCCATTAAGGCTCGGTGTTATCATCATTAGCCTGCGTCCAGGCCTCCCGCGTCCGGGGCGATATCATAACATGCCCACTGCAGTGGTGTGCACATCTACGTGCCATGCCCGGCCGACTATAGCGCGGCGCGGTGTGAGAAAATACATACATATATATAAAGCATGCATAAGAGCCCAATCAAAACCCACAACTGTATCGGAGTGACGTAAGGTCGGTAACCTCCGATTATATTATGGAATAATTATCGTCGCTTTGTCTCACCTTGAAGGAACAATTGATTTAAGGTGAGACTATCAATGGAGAAAAGAACTGAGAAAACATAGAATAAGACCACAACTCTCATAGGGCATCAAGTCATGCACTTTTGGAATCTTAAAAGAAGTAGTCATCATCCATGAACAAAATTGAGACATCAAGAAGTAGTTCAACGTTCTCATATCGTCGTCATAATAATATATAGCTCAGGTACATGGAAATCTCTGTGAATAAAATTATCTCATAATAACATGAAATCATTCTCATCATTTTCATCATAATAACATTCTCATCTTTGACATCATCATTGTTATTGAAAAACATTCCCATCGTTACCATCCTAAGGGCTCACATAATCACAACCTCTGGTTTGGAAGATACGAATATTTTGGAAAACATTTATGGATTATCAGGAAGGAAATCATGCCTCGGAATCTTAGATTTCTTCACTTTTGATAACAAGGAAAAATATGGAAACATTTATGAAATCATAACCTAGAGATCATGCCTTTGAAAGAAAGGGACGAGCCTTAACATACCTGGAAGATACTTCTCGGTTTCCAACTTACTTCCTGTCTTGCAACTCTCTTAAGAATTATTCGTAGCCTCGTAATCTACATACGCAACCATCCATTCTATTGTTAGAATCATCGTCATATGCTCGTCTTAAACACTTAATGAAAGCCCTTTTGAATTCTGTCGAAATTCGGGCAGCATTTCCCCTGTTTATATGCCTAGCCCGAGATTCCAATTCAACAACCAACACAACAATGACAATACCAACATCAATACAATCATTCCCATATCAATATACTTCCTAACACATCCCACACGATGTTTCCTAAATTTCTCAACTAACCCACTTGTGATATGACTATTTAATAATCTTTACTTTCGTAAAGAAGTTGAAATTAATACCAACACATCAATAGCATCATCCTCAACATTCTACAAGATGAATATGTACATATTTTATCCAAATTTTTTTTTATCAAACCTCAATCCATAATTCAACAACCTCAACACAACAAAATATAACCTTTATTCTTGCAATTATTCCTTAATCCATATTGATAAAGAAATAAATTCAATGATTCATACCTTGTATTTATCGAAGTAACAAGATCTTAAATTTTCACTTGCTCCCAAGCTCCTCCAACTCCAAAATGAAATCATAACTGAGTCTACGCGTTACCCGGACCTCGATTGATATCCCGTAATTTGAAATTTTGCCCAAAATCTTCAATTTTTGTGTGATGAAGGAGCCTTTTTAATGGCTGAATTTTCTGGAACATTGTAGCATTTTTTTGTGCTGAAAATGGGGGTTTTGAGCCCTTTTATATTCAGTTGGGGCGGCGTCACTGTAGCTACAGTACTGTAGCAGTACTGTGGCGGTACTGTAGCAGTGCTGTTTCTGCGCAGCAGTTCAGTTTGTAACGTCTATAACTCTCTACTACGATGTCCTATCGACGAACGGTTTGTTGCATTACAAACTAGACTCGACGAGCTACATTTTAGGCTTTTGAAACGCCTTAAAACTCCAAATATACTAGGAGACATGCACCTCCAAAGTTGACTAAAAATCCATCCAGCATTTCTCAAATGTTCGTCGAACTTATTTTCTTCAATTTATTCAATCTCTAAATATTTTGAAACTCTCCATACATGTATCTGTAAACTATTATACTAATAATGGCCATGTTCTCGTGTCTCGAGATAGTCTCTCCCGACTACGACTTACTAGATCGCAATTCACCCTTTTCTTCGTTGTTACGTACTTTCCATGGCTTGTGCCTTTCAAAACATCATGGGACGTCTCCGACACTCCATTACTACGGTGAGGTACATGTAATACTCATGCTCTGAAAGTGCGGGGTGTAACAATATCTTTGGCCCGTCAATCGAAATAAAGCTAAGTGTGATGGGTCAATTATAAATCAAACCGGAAATAAACCACCTTACTATCACGACCTTAATTACCGATTGTGCGGGTACCTACCTTATTATAACTAGTAGGAGAACCCTTATCCGTTAACCCATTAATCATTAGCCAATTTCAACTTCTTTAATCATTTATTAACAGTCAATAGATAAGTGAATGAATGAATAAATAAAACAAGTCATAATTAATAGATAATATTAGTGCGGAAGTCTAACTACTATACCCCCAAAATCTAAAAGTCATCGTATAAGGACTCTAACTAACAATGTCTAAAGAATGAAGTATATCTCAGCTATAATAACAACTAATGTCTGGAATAAAAATAGACATCTGGAAAGAGAGATCTTCAGGTGGCATGGCATGGATAGAAGCTCACCCTCGGATCTGATCGAGCAAACTAGCTTCAAGCTAGAGATGTAATCTGGATGAAATCTTTGGAACACAATCTGCACTCAAAAGGGTGCAGCAAGGTAGTATCAGTATAAACACTATGTACCGGTAAGCATCATAGGCCGACTAAGATTAGTTCACGCATGTAAGTATGAAATCAACAAGATAAACAGACAGGCACTTAACACTCAAATCCAAGTCACATAATAGCCCGTAATGGAGTCACAGCCTAAAATGAAGCTTCTTACCCACAAGTTTCAATAATCTCACCTGATAATTACAAGCCCAAGTTCCTTCCCTAGGTAGAGTCACTAGTCCATAATTTAACTCAGTCAATGGTCATCATCTTATTACAATAGGCATTCAACATCCATACCAAAATCAGAAACGACGAGCATATAATAATGCAGAATAAAATGTAATGATGTGCAATGCCATGCACTGGCCAATCACTCGAATTGTACATACATGCTAACTAATTGCATTTTCTCAATAGTCATGACCTGCAGGGGACTCATGGTGTCCATGTACCACTCGTTCCGAAATACTCCTCGAACCCGAGCATAAACCTCCGCTTCGCAAAGAACCTCGGACGCGGGCCATATCAAGTACCTCTCATTTTTTAAACGTACCTCGGATCACGAGCCGATAATCTAGGTCACATTTGTGCCTTTTCATATATATATATATATATATATATATATATATATATATATATATATATATATATATATATATATATATATATATACACACCACTCATTTCCGAACGAACCTCGGACCAAGAGCTCACAACTAGCCTCAAATAGCATCACCAGTTCAATAAGAAAATTATATTAACTTCTTAGCTAATTACACATCACAATGTATGTCTCAATGTATTTCAGTTCATTAGTATGTATGGACTATGAACAATTTGCAATATCAATGTTAAACACAAGGCATCATGCCACAAGTCCTCCATGAATCCTTACCGAACCATTTCCATCATGTATGAGTGTATGAATGCATAAATGAGTGCAAATGTAGTAAATCAATGCAAATTAATAAAGCGACGGTGAAGGTACAAGTCACAAGCCACAAGTCATATCAAGACTTAGATCAACTCAACCATGAAATGGATCATACAAACTGTCTCACCCAACATAAGAGTCTATGCCCTTCTTTACTTCCATATGTAGCAAGTACGGCTCACAACTAAGTCTTGTATCACCAAGAAGCTCCACTTTTCTATATATTATCATCAACAGTAAATCATACATCGAGTTTTCATCTACGTACTGTCATAATTTTATATCACAATTTAAGCCTAAACTCATTATCCTTCCCTTCTCCGATAATTTATGTCACAATAAGAGAGAACTGAGTACAATACGACAATTTAGGCAATTAAGTCAAATCACAATAATAAGACAACAAGCCACCATCCACAACAATCAACCTACTAGAAATCCATCCCGAACCGCCACAGTATGAATACAACTACACCTCATATTTCAGTACATAAAGTAATGGCGACGAGCCCACAAAATTAGAAGTCATATCAACCTAGCTAATATCCAACCAAACACTATGTCCGAAGACCTAATCATGCTTTCTCCCATCAATTCTACACAATACATACGTTTCGCTAATCAAAGTCTAACTAAAGTAAGCCGTAACCTACCTGGAATGCCGAGCAACAGTCTCGAATCGCCAAATCTTAACCTTGTCTTCCTCTTTGGAGAACCTCAAAACGATTAACGTCTATCAAATATGAATTCTATGTCAGAATACGAATCTAAGAATACCCATATTGCCATAGTTTTACCCAAAACCCAAAAATGGACCTAAAATAGCCAAACCCGAGCCACGAGGGCAAAACTATAATTTTATTGAAAATTCAGATACAATATAGTCAAAATAGTACTATACGAGTCTAAACGAGTCCAACGACACCCATAATGCTATACTTTTAGAAAAATACCCAAAATACCCCTACAATGTGAATCCGGGTTCATGAGGGTAAAACTGGAAATTTAGTGCAAAATTATGTTTCCCATCATCTAGTTAACCTTCAATCTTAATTTTATGGAATTCTATTCATCACAAGATATCCAAATTCATCTTTTCTATTTTTAGCCCTAGGGTTCTTAACCCATTAGTTCTTCACAATTAGTGTGTAGGATGACTATGAGATGATGATAATCGACAATTAAATAATGAATCCTAGGTTAGAATCTTACCCCCAAAGTGCTTGTGAATGATTTTCCATTGTTATCTCCCAACCCCTCAACTATTGAAGGTTTCATCAATTCTTGGGTTTTAATCTTGCACCCACCATTAATGGAGCTTTAAAATAATCATGGAACTTGGAGAAGAAAGGAAAAGGAACAAATAAAGATGGGGACTTACCCTCCAAGATGCTTTCACCAAAGAATGGAATGAATTTTGCCTCTTTCTCTCTTAAAAACTGACTTTGGGGTCTTGTGGGTAATCGTTCGGAGTTGGGGTACAAAAATAGGACTTTCTGACCCCATTGATTGCTGCGGCGGTCTGCAGCGGTACAGATATAGCGACCTCTTGGTCACTATAGCGGACCTGCTGTAACAGTCCGCACTAAAAAGGGCATAACTCCTTCATCCGGAGGCGTACCGCGACAATTCTTTTTGCTATGGCTTCGTAATTTTGATACGGATCTAAAGGTTCAAACCTCACTAAAAAATGTCATTTGATTAATATGGAGCTATTTCTATCCACAGACCTACGACAAAAACATCGAATAGGAGTGCGATCAAACCCAAACCCATCTGATACTCTTCGGAACCTCACCAAAACTTGTGGACAAGTACAAAATCATTATATTAATATGTTGGAGCTTCCAAAATATTGACACGGGGTCATCCTAACTCGACGTTGACCGTGGTCAACTCTAACTCGCTAACTTAACTAGCTTCTCCATCAATGACTCAATTTACACTCGAACCTTGTGGAAACCAACCCAATGACTTCATTAAGTCATAGAGCATACTAACGGGACTTGGGGAAGGGTCAACAAGATTAAATGGGTCAAAATATTATAATGACCAAACGGATCGTTACATGTTGAGGGGTTGGGAGATAACAATGGGACTTTCTGACACCGTTGGTCGCTGTGGCTGTCTCTAGACCGCTGCAGCGGTACCACTATAGTGGCCTCTTGGTCGCTATAGCGGACCTACTAGAACAGTCCGCACTAAAAAGGGCATAACTCCCTCATCCGGAGGCGAAACACGACGATTCTTTTTTCTATGACTTCGTAATTTTGATATGGATCTAATGGTTCAAACCTTACTCAAAACAAAGGTCGTTTGATCAATCTGGAGCCATTTCTATCCATGGACCTGTGGCAAAAACATCGAATAGGAGCGTGAGAAAATCCGAACCCATCTGAAACTCTTTGGAACCTCACCAAAATTTGTGGACAAGTACAAAATCATCATATTAACATGTTGGAGCTTCCAAAATACTGACACGGGGTCATCCTAACCCGACGTTGACCGTGGTCAACTCTAACTCGCTAACTTAACTAGCTTCTCCATCAATGACTCAATTTACACTCGAACCTTGCGGAAACCAACCCAATGACTTCATTAAGTCATATAGCATACTAACGGGACTTGGGGAAGGGTCAACAAGATTAAATGGGTCAAAACACTATAATGACCAAACGGATCGTTACACTTACTCTATAATAACTCACTGCTTAGGACAATTTAGACCATTTTCGTCGATGAAATAGAGGTGATTATTGGAATGAGAAGCATGTTGAATTTGCAATAGTCTAATGTATAAAAAAAAAAAATGAAGCCCAAACCCCAAACCCCAAATTGCACAAGTCTAAGGTACTGTGGACAGGTATACCATAAACCAACCGTCGTCAATAGCTAACAGTTATCATTTAGGCTCGACTTCACACATGGTTATTATCCACATGTTATATATAGACCAAGGACAATATTTGTCTAAAAAGCTATAAATAAATAAAAGGACATGCCACTATTTAAACAATAACACTTTAATACATTGTATGAGAGGCCCCATCCATTGAACACATGATCAAAAGATTTTTAGGACAAGTAATGGTACTTAAAAGGCCAATATTTGTCTAAAAAAGCCATAAATAAATAAAATAAAATAAATAAAATGACTTGATACTATTTAAACATTATAATAACACTTTAATACATCATATGAGAGTCCACATCCATTGAAAACATGATCAAAAGAGTTTTAGGACATGTAATGGTACTTAAAGGGCCAATATTTGTCTCAAAAAGCCATAAATAAATAAAATAAAATAAATAAAAAGACTTGATACCATTTAAACATTATAATAACACTTTAATATACCATATGAGAGTCCCCATTCATTAGACACATGATCCAAAGAGTTTAAGCACAAGTAATGGTTGTCCTTAGAACAACGTTGTACTTTGAGAGCAATAACTTCTTGTCAAACTAATTAGATAGCAGTGTTATGATTACCATAACTTGTTCTAGTACTCCTTTGATGATGTGCTAAATGGATGAGCCTCTCATATGATGTATTAAAGTGTTATTATAATGTTTAAATAGTACCAAGTCTTTTTATTTATTTTATTTTATTTACTTATGGCTTTTTTAGAAAAATATTGACCTTTTAAGTACCATTACTTGTCCTAAAACTCTTTTTATCATCTGTTCAATGGGTGGAGACTCTTATATGATGGATTAACGTGTTATTATAATATTTAAATACTGGTATGTCCTTTTATTTTATTTATTTATGGCTTTTTTTAGAAAAATATTGGCCTTTTAAGTATCATTACTTGTCCTAAAACTCTTTTGATCATGTGTTTAATGGATGGGGACTCTCATATAATGTATTAAAGTGTTATTATAATGTTTAAATAGTGGCATGCTCTTTTCTTTGTTTTATTTTATTTATTTACGGCTTTTTAGACAAATATTGTCCTTGGTGTATATATAACTTGTGGAAAATTATTGACCATGCGTGAAGTCGAGCCTTAGTGATAACTGTTAGCTATTGATGACAGTCGGTTTATGGTAACCTATCCACGGTTCCTTAGATTTGTGCAATTTGGGGTTTGTGGTTTTACCCTTTTTTTTTTTTTTTGTCCGTTAGACTAGTGCAAATTTAAAATGCTTCTTATTCCAACAGTCGCCTTTATTTCTCTGCTTTAACATTGGCCAAAATGGTCTAAAATGGTCCTAAGCAGTGAGTTATTATAGAGTAAGGTGGTTTATTACTAGTTTGGTTTATAATTGACACATCACACTTGACTTTATTTCAACTGAAAAGAAAGACAAATGCAGAAATCAAAAGAGAACAGAAGTGAAACACAACACAAAATGCAGAAATCACAAGAAATATGTATAGGAAAATAACCCCAACATTTCATTTCATTTTAACCTCAACAAAAACATAAAATATATCCAAAAGCTTTCATATATAAAAGTCCGAAAGCTTTCATCTACTTATTGGCCCTCAACATCCAACCACTATTAGGAGATGTGCATTTCACCTTATAATATTTGTTATTACTCTTGTTCAGTTTAAAATAGAACAGGGTCTTTATTGCAGCTTTCTTCAATAAAACCTTTAAAGAATGTTTGCCCGTAGTAAAAACCGGTTCCATCATTGAAGTTGCGGTTGCTTTGTGAACCACTTGGCTGCCCATCACCCCGATCGCCTCCATCACGCTCTTCATCATCACTATGAGGATCATCCATATCCATTAAATGATCACCCATGCGCTCATGTTGTATTGAATTGTCATCGGCTGACGGCTGTGGAGGTGGTGGGTGTGGGGTTGGTGCAGCTGAAGTAGAAGCTTCTTGAGACCTCTCAACAACATGTATTCTTAAAACAGGTCTAGAACCATCAGCAAAAACATCAAGCATGTACAATCCCACCTCTCTATCATTCGTTATGAAAAAAGGATGGATTTTCCCTCTAGTGGGAAGAGCATTAATCATATTACTAATGCGCAAGTCGTTGGGGTTACAATTTAGCTCCCCGCTTTCCATTAAGCTCGTAACCCAGTCATTAAACGTACCATTGCAACGCACGACAATCGACACTGTCACCTTGCTTATAGAAATCCAATTCCAACATTTTGAGATCTCCTCCCATTCACCCATGTAATCACCGCCTACTATAATATATTGTGCAATCGACGGCATAATAAATCTATAATAGACAATGACTATGGTCTATGTTTGGTCGATGACTCGTCGATGACTGTGGTCTATGACTGACCGACTAACAACACCAGATTCAGAACCAAAAAGAGTTGGAATAAAGTTCTTACCAATTACGAAGTGAGGTATTTGAATGGAGAATTGACTCCACAAAAGAATTTGTATTCCCAAAATGAACTCCAATGTCAGAATGACGCCGAAAGTTTGCCAGAAAAGTGAGATTTTACAATTATGGAGTCGCCTTTTTCAACGATTTCTACGAGCTTTTAGTTACAATGGTTGAAATAGGGAAGCTTTGAGTCGTTGGGAATTGATTTTTTTGATGAAAAATTGAAATTTTTGCCGGAAACGAGATCTGGAAAGTGGACAATCGTGAGCTTTTGGAGGGAAATATTTAGTTTTCTATTTCTTTTTGGGGTAATTAAAATATTGGGGGTTGGGAGCCAAAAGATATTTTTCAAAACTTTGGGGCTAAGGTGACAGCTTGTGGGGCTAACAATGTTGACGTAATAAAAGGTGGCCCTGCCTCTAATTTTTTGAAACTTGTGACTTGTTTCCTAAATAAGTTTGGGAAGTGGCCTTCTAGCCAACTACCCTATCTAATTCACGTACACGCTTTGACTATTCAAACATGATTTTTCACTTTGGCTACTTTTGAGAAAACAAGATTTTTAGATGGTACCTTCAACTCAAATTACTTTTCTTACAAATCTTTTCTCGCTAAATTTAAATCTCTCTTTATGTCTATTAGACAAAATATTGCTCCCTAACTTATAATCACGCAAGAAATTTTTATCATCAAAAGCATTGGATTTTTTTATATATATAAAACTCGTGTTTATCATAGTTTTATCAAGTGATCAACTATCAATTTCTTTGTGACAAGTTTGCGCGGTGGAAATGTGGAATATATCGATGGCTTTGCTTGGGGGAGAATGTTAAGATAGAAACCAATGCTCAATACTTGGTAGACTTAGTTGTGAACATGGAAAGCCCAAATAACGCTTATGAACCAGTTATCTAGACAGAGGCCGACCAAGCTGTTGAGCCTGGGGCTAAACCACACAGAGGTCAAAGAATTAGACAACCAAACAATAGATTTGCTTGAAATCCGGGTTGAGTAGCGAAGAACGTGAGAAAGGGATGACGTCTGTGGCTTTGGGAATTATGCGTATTGTTGAGTTAAGAGTCTCCCTTCATGAGTGTTTGTATCCTCTCATCTCTCTTCTATGCTATGTTACTATTTCCCGGTTATCTTTTCTACTGCCTTGGTTAATCTCTCCATTGTAAGAGTTAGTTTAAACATTCACACTACAACAAATGTGATATATAGCTACGAAATTACTAGCTATGACATGAAATTCGTCACCAATTATTCATTTTCCGTGACGAAAATTATATTTCGTCTTTAAATACATGAGGCACATACTTTTAATGACGAAACACAAAAAGTCGTAGCAAAGTTTTGTCCACTAAAATTTACCACCAAAAAATGAGTTGGCGCCATTTATTGAGTACTATTAGCCATAAATTTAAAATTATCAGTGACACACTATTTTGTCATTAATGATGTACCCAATTTGTGACGAATCATTTTTTGTCCTAAATTAGTTAAATTTTAGACAAGAAAAACTTTCGTCACAAAAAATACATTCATACAATAATGACGAATTAGTATTTGTAGTTAATCATTGTACATTTTAGCCAAAAATTTTGTATTTAATTGTGACCTTTATTTTTGTCACTAATAGTTGAAACAATTAGTTACGATCATATTATTGTCTCTATTTAACCTAAAATTTAGTGACGACGAAATTTTGTCACAGAAAATACATATTTCAAATGGCTACGACATAATTCATAAATTTCATAGTTGAGTAGTGAAATTATTGGCTGCGAAAAACATTCGTAATTATAAATTGAAAGATCATCAATGATAGACATATCTTTAATCTGATAAAATAAAATTTAGAGTTTTATCCATCAATAAACATGCAACACACAAGCAGATTGTTGCATTGAATAGGGTCTAGACTGCCAAACGTTGGACAATTAGACCAAATTTTGAACCTTGCATTTGTAATAAAATTCTATTTAACTCGTAGCCAAAATTATTTCAAGCATAGCAATTAATTGCCAGACTAGTCATTTTGTTTTAAAGTAAAATCAATTTCTTGCATAATTAAACCAAATTCAAATATAATATTAAATTGACCAAATTAGAGTGAAATTGAGATTGAATTATGTATTAAATTAATTAATTAAACTTTTAGGACTAAACAAAGATAAAACAAATACCGTACATAGATTACATATATAGTAATAAGCCGTAAATAGTTATAAATTAGTAATTTTCTGATTGAATATGTATGTAATCAGACAATTCTTTTTCTTTTTTTTTTTAACTGATTTGTAATTTCTAAATAACAAATACATTTTGTACTTTAGGAAATTATATGTAATTTATTTGATATATATTATGTATGTATATTAGGGTATTTTGTCAAATGAAATGACAAAATAGCACAAAAATAATATGAAAATTATTTTGGACTTTTATAATAGGAGTAATAATAAGTAGATATTTCTAATCAGTTTAAATTCCTGAAACTTAATAAATTAAATTAAAACGTGGAGATCCAAAATTGAATGTCAACACATATATGCATAATGAATTTTACATTCAATAAAATGTTTCAATTTTGTTACTGGATATAGATATTTTATATGGTCTAATTCTTACTTCATAACTCAAAAAATCATACTAAATATATATACGATCGGACATTTCTCTATAACAAAGACACTCTCTATAACGATGCTTAAATTTTTCGGAATAGATATTTTATGTTACATTTTACTTCTCTATGACAACATTTTACATATAACAGCAACAACTAACTTTATAACAGTAAGCTCTTTATAAACCCTCTTATAACAACTATATTCTTTTTTTGGTAATATAATAATTGACCATATTTAACAAAAATAGAATATCTATGATTACTATAACAAGTGTAGAGATTTTAAATTAAACATATTTAATTTAATATATTATATTTGTGACAAAATATTACATATGAATATATATATTTGTAATCTAAAAATATCATTGTCTTCTATTTTTATTTATAAATATTTCAAGAAGGAAAACAAAGTGAATAAGGAGTATGAATCCTACTATTTAGAGCAAGCAAAGAAACAAATCTCTAATTACTTCTAATCTTTTTTAAACAAGCTATAATTATAAATTTCTTCCATCAATCTTGAAAGAATTTAATTTTCAAGTAGAATTAAAATGTGGGCCATAGAACTTAAAATTTTATATATTCAATCATGAATTTATTGAAATTGTATTAACTTTTTCCAATGTTTAGTTAGTGAAGTATCCATATCTTTGAGGTTAAATATTTAAATAATTTTATTATTTTTTATTACATTAAAAGATAAAAATTAGATTTTATGCATCTTTTTTTTTGTAACGACCAACTATTATTTAAATGTCAAATGTTGTTATATAAATTTGTATAACAATTAAAAATAAATTCGAACAATATTATTATAGAGAGACTTGACTGTGCGAATGTGTGTGCGTGTGTGTGTATATATATATATATATATATATATATACATATTCAGTACAATTTTTGTAATGACTAGCACACTGAACATCTCTAATGACCAGTTATATTAAAATCGCGATAGTAAATCTATCACTAATCCATTACAATACATAATATATTTATTATATGAGCAATTTTTTTTCTTTTGGTCGTAGTTCTATCACAAATTTTGCATTATTATTATTTTTCAAATTATTTGGCCATCATTCTGTCACTGTATTGGTAAGACTTACTGCGAGAAACTGTTTATCTCAATCATTTTCAATTTCATTTATTTGAACCTTGCAATTGTAGCCAAATTCTATTTAACTCATAGGCAAAATTATTTCAATCATAGCCATTAAGCTGCCAGAATAGTTAAATTAAAATATAATTTTAAATTGACCAAATTGGAGTAAAATTGAAATTGAGTTATGTATCAAATTAATTAATTAAACTTTTTGGACTAAACAAAGATAAAACTATAAATACCGTAAATAGACTAAATAAATAGTAATTGGCCGTAGATAGTTATAACTTAATAATTCTAAATGTGTATGTAACTAGACAAGTTTTTTTTTTTTTTTTTTAAACGATTTGTAATTTTTAAACATCAAATACATTTTGTACTTTAGGAAATAATATGTAACTAATATACATACACAAAATTAATACTTCAAAACATCAAATACATTTTGTACTTTAGGAAATAATATGTAACTAATATACATAAACAAAATTAATATAAATTATATAAAATATATACATAATATATATTAAGGTATTTTGCCAAATGAAATGGTCAATAGCACCAAAATAATATGAAAAATATTTTTGACTTTTATAATAGTTATCAATAGATATTTCTACTATGTTTAGAGGTCACGGAGCTTAATAAATTAACGTAAAATGTGGAGAGTCATAATATGATGTCTACACATATATGCATAATTAATTTTATGTTCATAAAATAGTTTGATGTTTTACATAGGTTTTTATGTATTCAAATTTCATATATATATATATATATATATATATTTCTACACATATATGCATAATTAATTTTATGTTCAATAAAATAGTTTGAAAAATGTTTTACGTCATAGATTTTTATATATTCAAATTTCTACTTCATAACTCAAAAATCATTCTAATATATATATATATATATATATATATATATATATATATATATATATATTTTTGTGAATATAGATAATTTTTGTAATGATTAGCACACTACACATCTCTATTGATCAATTGTATTAAAGTCGTGATAGTAAATCTATCGCTAATCCATTATAATAGATAATATATTTATTATAAGAAAGCTTTTTACGAGACTCTATCACATAAATTTGCATTATTATTATTGTTGTTTTTCAAATAATTTGCCATGATTTTGTCACTGTATTGGTAAGAATTACTGTGAGAAATAATTTATCTCAATAATTTTTTATTTCATTTATCTGAATCTTGCAATTGTAGCCAAATTTGTTTTAACTCGTAGCCAAAATTATTTCAATCATAGCCATTAGTTTCTAGAATAGTCAATTTGTTTTAAATTAATATCAATTTCTTGCACAATTAAACCAAATTCAAATATAATTTTAAAAATTGACCAAATTGGAGTAAAAATGAGATTTAATTATGTATCAAATAAATTAAACAAACTTCTTGGACTAAAAAAGATAAAATTAAATACCGTAAATAGACTAAATGAATAGTAATAAGCCGTAAATAGTTATAAGTTAGTAATTTTAACTATGTATGTAATTAGACAATTCTTTATTTTGAAATGATTTGTAATTTTCTAAACATCTGTAATTTTCTAAACATCAAATACATTTTGTACTTTAAGAAATAATATGTATTTAATTTACATAAATAAAATTAATACTCAAATTATATAAAGTATACATGTAATATATATTAAGGTATTTTGGCAAATGAAATGACAAAATAGCACCAAAATAATATGAAAAGTATTTTTAAATTTTATAATAATAATACATAGATATGTATGCTCTTTTTAAAATTCACAAAGCTTAGTGCCTGTTTGGTCATGAGAATTATTCACTTTTTTCCGGATTTTTTTTCATTTTATTTGAAAATCACCGTTTGACCATGAAAATTTCAAATACAACTTGAAGTTGTATTTGGAAAACGCCTAAAACCTTGTTTTCACTTTTTTTCACTTTTAGTACATTCAAACATCCAAATATTCGTTACAAAACTATAATCAAACACAACTCCATCTTCGACTTCAACTTCAAAAATTTCAAATAAAGTAAAAAATAGTATTTGGTTTCTATGGCCATACGCCCACTTAATAAGTTAACTTAAAATTTGGAGAGTCAAAATTGAAAAATGCATAATAAATTTTATGTTTAACAAAATATTTTGAATTTTTTTTTTTTACGTCAAATATGTTTTATATGTTCTAATTTCTACTTCATAACTCAAAAAACCATTCCAAAATATATATTCAATACAATTTTTGTAATGATTAGCGCACTGTGTATCTCTAATGATCAGATAAATTAAAATCGTGATAGTAAATCTATCACTAATCCATTACAATAGATAACATATTTATTATATGAAAAGTTTTTAAGATAATTTTTTTATCGTAGCTCTATCACATAATTTTGCATTATTATTATTTCTTAAATAAATTGGCCATGATTCAGTCGCTGTATTGGTAATAGTTACTTCGAGAAACAATTTATCTCAATCATTATTTATTTCATTTATTTGAGACTCTTCAGTATTAATGTCACGCCCCAGATTAAAAGAGACGCGACCAACACCCGATGCCTTAAACTTATCCCATATTCGTGGTACCATATTCTACTTATTTTTGACGTTGTATGGGTCACACAAGCCCGGAATTACTTTAATTGCATTGTCGTTAAACTTGTAATTAATCTATTTTAAATATAAAAATTTGTGCTACCTTACCAATAATATGTACAATTATCCTAACATTAAGCCTGCTCATGTGCATATATAATATCGATCATATACAAAATTATTTTCACAGTGATTTTGTGAGGTAAAAAGTGTTGAAACCATTCATAATACAAAAAATCAAAGATAGGAATATAATTTTAATATTTAATGGTAAGTCGTTTAAGATTTTTTTTTTTTTTTTTTTTTTTTTTTTTTAAGTATGGGAATTTGATATGAAATATTGGAGGGAAAGTAAAATAACAAAAGTTGACTTTCAATTATTTTGGCTTCCCTCTAATATTTTGGTGTAAAATTCCCTATGTCACCCATTCCCCATATTCCCTCCCTGTAACCCACGACCAACCCCACTCAGATAAACTTGAAATATCCAATTCAAATGCTACCACATACACTCCAAAGAAAAAAGAATTCCCTGCGTGTATTTTTTTTTTTTTTTTTCTCTCAATGTCTTGCTATTTCCCCACCTGATGGTCATCCAACAATCGCTGTAAATTAACCCCTCTCTTGTGTAGTTTTTACTCATCAATATCTCTACCTAATAAAAGTTCCTATTATAATTTTTATTTGAATATTTATTTCAGTTAACACAAGGAACAGTTATTCTATGGAGTTTTCAACTCCAGCACATAATTTGTCTTAATGGAGGAATTCTTAACATCCTTTTAATAAGGAGGTAGGTTTTTATTGATCCTTATAATCGAATAGTTAACTATTTTATATAGAAGTTACTATTTCTTTCTCATTGTTTTGTTTTCTTCACTAATTAATGTTAGTTTTATGATTAAAAATTGAAGATGTACTTTGCTTAAATCATGATATCAAAAAAGTATATACTAAATTATGATTTTTTTCTTCTTTTCACACAGGTACATGAAGGTGCAAAAAGTGTCTCAAGAGTGAAGTTTTTAGTTTAAAGATGTTGCATTAGCACATGAGGAAGCAACATACTTTTTCTTTTTCAATTTACCATTATTCATGCATTTCAATTAGATTTTTTATGATTAGTGATTTCACTCTATTTACTCAATTTTGGACCCATATGTTATCGCATAATTATAGATGTAATTAGCAGTTGGTTTTGTATGACTTTTGTGATGTCTTTTATTTAAAGATTTAAATACTCCCTAGTACGCTTTTGATCACAAAGTATCTATTTACGGAAAGTAGATTGTATTGCACATTTCAACCTGCATCAAATTTTAAATTCAGTGAAAAAAGTAATTTATTCCATAATGGCCTTCATATTAATAACATAATTATATTTTTAATTACAAATTAACTTTATTTGATGACAATTGAAATTTTCACAAATTAACGTAACGTATAGTGACGAATTAGTCTTGACAAAAAAAAAAAAAAAAAAAAAAAAAAAAAGATTCAATGACGAAATTGGTGCCTTTCCTAGAAAGACAAATTTGTCACTAATTTAATTATTTAGAGACGAAAATTTCCTTTCGTACACAAAGCATATAGCGTTTAGTGACGTAATCACATTCTTTTAACTACAAATTATGCATAGCTTTAAAGACAATCTGTATCGTCACTAATTAAAATTATAGTTAGTGACAAATTAGATTTCTCGGTAATACCCACATTTTTAGTGACGTACAATATTTTTAGCTACAAAACTTTTACGCTATTCATGACAAATAGGTTCGTCATAAATACTACTCATTTGGGACGAAATTTTATTTTGTAGTTAATATAACTTTATTCAGCGACGAAACACTAAGTTGTCTCCATATACTGTTAGCGACCCACTTTTTGCGATTTAAAGATTGACGAACTTTTTTTTGTCACGAAAGATCTTTTGTGACGAAATATGACTTTTAAGTGACAAAATAATTCATCACAAATAATGAAATTTGTTGTAGTGTCAATCAAAGGAATTAGTTCCCTACTGTTGAGCATTTAAGTGTTTGTTACAGACTTCGTTTCAACTATATGATCCAATTGGCAATAAATTGAATACCAGCGTTCATACAATTAGTTCACATGCTATTATGTACTTAACTTATGGGTAAAACCAGCAGTACCTGATAATATATCGATAAGAAAGAAAATGAAATTTATTTAATAATTTTGTCTCATTACGATGTTTTGACTAAAGTCTAGGTGTACATTATTGAAAGAGGAATATATAATTGATTGTACAGGAAATAACTACGTTATTATTTTGTGTGTTGGAGAATTGGGGAGCTTTGTTCCTGCAAGGAAGTGGTTAACGAGTGAAAGGGCTCTAGCAGGCTGATAACTTGGCACTTGATGTCCTGCTCCTCTCACTGTAGCAAATATCAAATTACCTTTGTATACTTGTGCGTATCCACCAACCTAAATTAAAATAAATAAAAGATAGTAATTTATATGTAAGTGCCCAAACAAATTTTCATGTTTCAAAATTACAGTATGAAAGATGCTTCCCTCAATGAAAATTTGAAGTGCTTATTAGAGTTTCTCGTGGAGCCAAAAGACGATTCTTAATAACTTTGTGGACATTTTAGCTGTTCAATGAAGTACTTTTGTCCAACATGAAAGAGGTCAAAGTTATTTCTATTTAGCTTAAAAAGTAAATTATTCTCCTAAGTTTGTCAATTAAATTTATACTCTCCCGTTCCCATAATAAGTGCCACCTTAGCAAAAATCACACATATTAAGAAATGAATAAATATAATGTGAAGTTTACTAAACTACTCTTTTTTAATAAATGTCTTTTGAGAATCAAGTATGTTAAGGAGGACTACTTTAATGCTAAGGACGTGGATGGAAACACATGTCAATTTTTGTCTTGAATTCCTAACGTGACACTTATTTTGGGACAATTTTTTTTTTTAAGGTGACACTTATTGTTTTGGGACGGCGGGAGCATACAATTAGTTCTCTAAGGAATATTTATATCAGGTCACCTTTAACTGTAGTAATCTTATTTTTGTATTACAAATTTCACATTTTAAAGAGACTTATTTGAAGATATTTTTGGTGACTTGAAAGTGTTAAACGATTTTTAATTGGCATGTATATAACTAAGTAATGCACGCACCTCATCACTGTGGAACCAGGGATATCAAGGTGTTTCAACAGGAAGCTTCATCTTCTTAATAGATTTCTTAGTCGAAGTTAATGGTACTATTCCATCTGTGTCCCCGCTGCAATTTTGCAAACCCTTAAATAGATTATTACCATTAAAAGTTGAATAATAACACAATAGAAAAAAAAAATACACACACACACACACGCACAAGAAAAATGGTGGCCTGAGAAATTAAGTGTTCACCTGAATATCCATGCTCTTACTCCATTTGCCATAACTTCTTTGAGAAGAGGAATTATTGTTAATGGGCTATCCGTCCAACTTGCTATGACATCACTGCAAATTTTGTTTTAAACTAGATCCAATTAACCCATTATAACTAGGTTAGAGCAAACAATGTTGGGGCCGGGTCTTAACATTTTTAGTTAATCAGCTTAAAGTATTTGTACATGTCTAGCCATAATAGTTTGTAGCTGTCGTTGGTGTATACTCATGTTATATACTAATAATTAGCGTACACATGAATTATATTATACCAATTATACGGTGACTATACTTGATTATATACTGCATACTGACTAAAATTTATTAAAATAAAAGATTACGGTTATTTAAGGCAAGCTAGAATATATCGAACTGAAAATACCTGCATGGCTGCCAATTATACTTAATTTTGGTGACACTGGCATGGAGAGCCTTTTGAACATCAAGACGATTCATGTAGGCAATTACATAATCATCACTGCATGGATCGATCACTTGCTGCATTCCATAATTAATCTTGTTAGCAATATATACATACTCCAAATACATCATGAATTTAATAAACAAAGTACTACACACATAAAGTTTCATTAATAGCACGTACTATAAGTTTTCTACATCTTTACGTTATTGAATTGATTAGTTCAAATTAAGACAAATTAAAAAAACCAAAATTAACTTACTGAATTTTTATAGGGGGTATATCTATAGGCAGTGAGGTCGTCGGAATTAGGGCATAATGGGGCATATATGTTGTAAAGATCGATGGGGTCAGTATTAGCAATAGCTATATCAATGGCATTATCGCACTCGTGCGGTTGAGGAAGGGCTTTGTCCGAGAAATTGCAGTATCTCTCTATTTCCTCTAAAATCTCATCTGGAATCAAGCCATGACTTGCATGGTACTCATACATTCCCTTTTTATCAGTCTCATAATTTATCACTGCATTCCCAATCTGCACCGAAAAAAAGAAAAGAAAAAAAGAACATAATAAAAACTATCAGAGTTGGGCTGTGAGGGTAGTGAAAGTTTTAATATGTCATAACACTAATATCCGCACCATCTCCTTCAAGCAGTTATGCAATATATGTTTATGTTTAGCATACATGGTAAATTGTCATGATACTTATTTTTTCTGTAGTACATAAAAAGTAAAATCTTCTAAGGAAGCAATCATTGTTCCCCACAAACATTTATGCTGTATAAATTGAAACTCAATTTAAACACAGTTAAAGGGATAGCTTGTTAATTGAAAAAATAGCATAGTTAAAATTCACAATCCAAGGATATGGCTAGTGTTCAATAAAATTGGTGAAAATCATGGGAATCAGTAATCCCCCACCCAAAAGTGTGGCCTAATGCAGAGTCGGTTCTAGGATCTGAAGCTGTGCCCCTACAACGATTTTAAGTTAATTCTACAATAATTCTACAATTATAACTGGGTTCACAATCAAATATTTATAACTATTCATTAGATTTTCTAATATATATAGGCTCTTGGCAATCTGTTAGCTGGCCATTAGATTTGTTCCGTGGCGTAACAACTAGTGGAATAGGTGAAAACTATAGTAAATTTTGATAGGTAGAGTTATTGAAATATATGGTCGAGGTGCTGCAAGTTGACACCAACACCATCATACCATTATAAAAGAAATAGCATTAAAAATCCAGTTCTAAATTTTTTTACAAAATGAGAGCGGGATGAGAAAAGTAAGTAATTACCATTATCCCCTTTAAGTTGATAAGAGTCTTTTTAGCAAGCTTGTTATGCTGGAGGATTAATTCTGCCAATTGAGGTACAAAATGGCCGGCATAGCTCTCACCAGCAATGTAAAAATCTCTATTCTTGTACTCTGGAAACCTTTGCATCCAATTCAATAAGAATATTACATTGTCCAAGGCAGTATTTCTATCTCCATTTGATTCGACATCAGAACTTGTATTTGATTATGAAAATCCTACTCCAGCTGGGGACTCCAAGAATAATATATTTGCCGCTATGAATAGTGAATAGATATTCAAAGTTAAGGTCAATTTTCTAAATCACAACAAGAAAAAAAAAAAAAAAAAAAAAGGGCATAAAATTCACTCCGAAATAAAAGGTAATTACCATGATTCCATGCGTAGTGATTCCTATACAATGCCTTCCCATCACCGTGGACTCTAAAAGGTCCAACTTCCTCCATAGTTCCATAGGCAATTTGTTATACCCCGTACTTTGGACGTTAGAATATTCTAAGTTGGTTGCGACAAGTTATGGACAAGACTTTTAATTTTCGGTTTTGTTGATTTTTTTTGTTTTAATGCGCAAGTTGCATAATTGGAATAAGGGTAAAATTGGAATAAGGAAAAATTTGGGGTTAAAAGTGAATTATGGAGAGTTGAGCATTTCATGAAAATTTGGGGCTAGAAGTGAAATTATGGAAACTTAAATTCATGAAAATGGCCATATGTGGCCATGTGTGAGATGTGGGCCATAGGGCCACTTGTGCAAATTATATATGGAGCATAAGATGACTAACTTAAGTCATCTTCATCATTTTCATCTCCTAGAAACTTCAAGAAAAATGGAGAAAAAAAGAAGGAGAAAAAAACGGCCAAGAAAAAAAAAAAATGAAGACCAAAAAGTCTTGAGCAAAAAAAATATTTTCTTCTAGCTTTCCTACTAATTGAAGGGCCCTCGTCAACATGGAGTGGTTGTTGGAACAAGAAAATCGTTCGTTGTTGCGATTCATCAACCTTAGCCGAGGATGAAGTCAATGGAAAAGGTGAGGTTTCATCTTCCTTACATGTTTTATGGATGATTTGTGCATGTTGTGATATGTAGAAGTGAATGAAATACATGAAGGTATGATGTTGAAGTTGTAGCTGTGAGTTGTAGTTTGGCCGTGTGTGGGTGTGTGTTGTATGGAGTGATGAATTAATTGTATTCAACATGTTTGTGTGTTGTTGTAATGTGTAGAAAATGAATGAAAATCATGGAATTGATGTATGTTGGTGTTGGCCGAATAGGGGCTGTTTTTGGTAGCTTATAGCGAAGTGATTTTACTTAGTATTTTGGTTGTTGTTGTCATGGATTATGTAATGAGAATGAAGGTATTGAATGGTTCAAGTTGAAGTTGTAATTGTTGTGTGTGTGGCGTGTACATGCTATGGTTGGTGTAGAAGTGAAGAAGTAAGTTTATTTAGCATGTTTAGATTGTTGTTGTTGTGGATTTATGATGAACAAAATGAAGAATTAATGCATCAAGTTGAAGGTAAAGTTGTATATGGGCTGTTTTGGAAGTCAATGTAATCTTAATATAGTTTCTTGTAATTATGAGATTAATGTTGTTAAAGTATGGATTGTTAGTATGGTTTGTGAATTTTGAAGAAAGAAAATGTATTGTTGTTGTTCTTATGGAAATTTGAGGTTTCGGGTGGAGTGGAGCACTAATTGGGTTGTTTGAAATATTGTGCGGATTGTTGGAAATGTCCTTGAATGGTTTTGGATTGGTATTCGAATATGCGATCGTTGATATTAGTTTGAATATATGAAGTTGAATTGAATATGCATGAATGTTGCCGAATTATGTAGAAAAGAGTATTTAATGCTAGAATGCATTTTGAATTGGTTATTGATGTTGCTAGTTTGGTTGTTGGTGTTGTTGTTGTTGATTTGGCCGAGTTGAATTCTCGGGGTTGGTGTATTTACAGGAAATGCGCCCAAATTTCTGTAGATAAAATGATGGTTTGGAGTTGAACTTTCTGATGCTTATGGCTAATGTTCGATGCCTATTGATGTGTTGTAGATCTCGAGAAGTCAAGACTTAAATTTGGATTAGCGTAGGAAGCGATCAAGGTATGTGAAGCTTACCCTTCTTTCTTTTTGGCATGTCCTAGACGCAAGTAAGTTGTAATATGCTATGAGCCTTGGGGATAATTCTATTCCTAAAATCCGAACATGTTTCTGATTCATATTCGCTTCTTGATGTTGGCCTCCTTAATATGGTCAAGCTATGGTCCGTATGTCTTTGATATGATTGGATTTGAAATGCTGTGTAGACGGCTTGTTCCGAAAGGATCTTATGTCTAAACTGTCCGTAACTTTCACAGACAGAACCGGATTGCTTTGATAAGTTCGCGAACGATTCTTATTTGTTTCTTGATATTCGTATTCTTAATGTGGTCGAATTATGATCCTTATGTCTTTTGCATGATTAAATTTCTAAGGTTTTCAAAAAAGATTTGTTTTCAAAGGAGTTTTGTTCCTAAACGATTCCGAAATTACGAACGCCCGTAACTTTCAAGAAAGGGCTCGGATCGCTTTGATATTTTCGCAAATGACTTCATGACGAGTGAGGACTTTAATTTTCATAGGCGGGCCCCGGTTGGGTTGACGCTCGTCCGTGGGTCCCGCGACATTTCTATGTTTGGTTCTAATGACCTATTTTTGAAAGAATTTAATATGACCACCTTTCCGACCCCCGAGTATGATTATTTATTTATCCGTTAAGTCTGAAATGAGGATTTTTATGCATGTGATTTGGATACGTGGCTATGATTTCTGAAGTTCGGTTTGATATGTTCCGAGTGACATTCGGAGGAAATTTGAGTTGACTATGGTCTTGGTTTTGAAATAATAGTTCGCTTTGGTGATTCGTTGAGTTTGTAATAATGATTTGTATGCATATGGCTACTTACGATGCTCGTGCGTTTTGTTGTTACATCCTTCACCGGATCCCGGGCCGGTTATTATCGTGCGCACAATCTGAAGTATGATGTGATTCCGAAGTATGATGTGATTTCGAAGTATGATGTGATATTACCGCTGGATTCTTGGCCGCGGTATGCCGGTATATGATATTACCGCTGGGTTCCTGGCCGCGGTATGCCGGTATGTGATGTGATATGATATATGATGTGTGACGGAGATACGGAGATATGAAACTTCCGAAGTATGATGTGTTGTGGCGTCCAGATGGAGTGGCGACCACGTTCTGTCCGCCGGGTCCCATTGCGGACCGTATGTGATGATTTGATGATATGATATGTGATGATCTGATGATACAATATGATATGTGATAATATGACGGTATGTTTATGATTACTATGTTATATATGGATCGGGCCGTACGTTCCTCGACACTATTATGTTATATATGGATCGGGCCGTACGTTCCTCGGCAATAATATGTTATATATGGATCGGGCCGTACGTTCCTCGGCATTCGGTTAATGTCAGCTCATATGATATGTTTGATTTTTTGTATATACGAGACATAAATGTTTTTTTAAAAGAAAGCGAAGCATTTTGACATTATGATTATCCTATTTGTCTCCTGAACCCCTTATGTGTGATTTGTATGTCAGATGTAAGAACTTTGGTATTCGGGTTATTATGCTCACTTTCTGTACTCCTGACTTCGATTATGATTTCGCTTTCTGTATTTTCGGCTTTGCATACTCAGTACATATTCCGTACTGACCCCCTTTCTTTGGGGGCTGCGTTTCATGCCGCGCAGGTACCCACAGATGAGTAGATGATGTTAGCAGGAGATGTTCCAGCGGGATTGGCGAGCTCCATTTCCTCCGGAGTGCTGCCGAGTCTGAGTGCGTTTGTGTGGCATCTGAGATGTTGGTAGAGACTTTGCAGACAGTGTCGTGTGTGTGATATGTCAGTTTTGTAATCGGCTATGTAGGCCGATGTATTATTATGCATTATGTTACAGATTTGTTGTGACTACGGATTTTGTTTGATTTGAAAAGATGAAAGGCATGTATGTTTTCCGAAATTTTTTCACCCGGTGCTTATGTTATGTTTCGTGGGCCCAGTATGGTTGTGAGTATTATGAGAGTCTGCGGGTTCGCTCGGCCCTAGGTAAGGGTCGGGTGCCCATCACACCCTATCGGATTAAGGGTGTGACACAATTGAAGAGCAACTAGGACCTACCAAAAAGAATTCAAGGTACTTAAATTAAGGTATTAGATAATAAAATAACCACAAGTCTGTCGTTAAATTTGGAGTTAACGGGTATAGGATGAATGTAATCTTGATTATATTTGTACATTTTGAATATTTTTAGTATGCATATATACATAGTTCGAGTCAAATGCAATGAGTTCAGTTGAACCCAACCCATATAGGACTTGTCCACCTATGTCTCGAGTTCAATAGAAACTATCCTAGTAATTAATTGAAAATGTTTATGTCAACAAATTGAACTAAATTTGTGTACCTCCATTAAGCCATAGGAGAAGGTGCAATGACATGGAATTCTCGGCTTCAACAAAATAATAAAACAAGGCACGACCAGCAGATGCGTTGACCGTGACATATCCACCATATTGTTTGAATTTGACAGGTGGTTGACCTGGCAATCTCTTGATTTGATCTTTATCTTTAACCCCCTTTTGAGGAAGAACAAATTTATCCAATTCTAAATAATCAATGGCTGAACTAAAATGGCTATTATTATCAATGGATGAATCTTTTTTCATTAACTTAGTTAAGTAAAGTTTGCCAACACCATGACTATGCCTCCTTTCTCAGGACTTGAAGCCACAATTTTTGAAAGAACGATGGTTAAAAGCAGGAAGAAAATGTTTTTTCCCATTTCTTTTGAAAATTTGAGAATGAAAATAGAATGAACTGATGGTTCTGTCATATGTGTAATACCATTTAATTAGTATTTGAATTCATTTTGGAGCGGATTTGGTTGTGATATGAGATTCAATTACTTAAAAAGAATGATGTGGTACCAAATATACGTCCAATCAAGCAAGATCCCATGGTTCAGTATTTCCATTACAAGTATGCTAACCTAGTGTGCTTGCATTTTAAAAAAAATATTTTTATTTAACGGGAAATAAACTCCCAATTGTATTGTGATGGGATCTAGCTAATTTCCAAGTTTTGTATTTTACATTTGGGCCTTGTACTCCGTCAGGCGTACCAGACAAAATCACATAGTTTAAGTTGTCTAAGTTCATCCTACATCAGAGGTGGATCCAGAATTTGGAGATTTCGGGTGCCACACATTGCTTTGAACGGTAGATATCACTATCATAAAATCACTAATTTTCTGCAAGCATCGGGATTTGGCTCATCGGTATAGGATTTTCGAGGACAATTCGTCAGAAATGTTACCGACACTAGCCAAATTCCGATAAAAATTTCCATAAGAAATTAGCGACTTTTTGGTAATATGCGTCTACGACCAAAGCAGTATGGCTCCTAGAACCTCCAAATAGGCAAACAACGCGTCGGTTTGATCAACTTTAGGCTATTTGGTTATTTATCGTTTATATATACAAATCGATAAAACAAAAGCTATACTAATAATTATTAACTTGTCACAAAATAAAAGTTTAATCCAAGTTGTGAATCAAAGTAAAACAAACAGACATTTTTAATTCCTTATTATTTATTTTTTTCAATCGGCCTCTAAGTTCGTAGATGGGTTTTCTTATTGATACTGCCAAAACATAGAGTTGTTCCATAACACTTCTTGATCAGAAGTTTATGGAAAATATTACAAAAGTTTTACAAACATTCGACCATAATCTAGACTACAACAACCCTTCTTTGGTTTGAATTGAAAGTTTGGCCATGCTTCTTGATCCTTCTTCAGTAATGCTATAACTTCATTAGGTAGAGAAACAACGTCATTGAAGATGGTATTGGTCTTCATTTGCTCCCCTTTGTTAGCCAGGAAATCAGCTGGTGTATTCCCTTCCCTATAGCAATGTTGAAACTTATAATCTGCTTGTTGTGCTATCTGCAAGATTTGTGCAAAGATATCCACAACATCCCATGAGCATTCAAATTCTTTCCTAGCTCTCTTGATAGAAACCAGAGAATCTGATTCAATGATTAGCTGGTTGATCCTATTATCAAAGCACCATTTAACTCCAAACAATAGAGCCTTAGCTTCAGAAATATTGTTTGTAGTTACTCCAAAGAATACAGCAAAAGCCATCTTCATATCTCCTCTATGATCTCTAAGAACTCCTTCCCCACCTGAACTTCCTGGATTTTCTTTTGTACACCCATCCACATTAAGTTTCCACGTTGGTACCACTGGTTTGACCCATTTGATAACCTTGACTTCAATGATTTGCTTCAGTTCCTTATTAAGCAAAGAATCATCATTACGGGGAGAGAATAACTTTTAAGTTTTACGGAAAAAAAATTCCAATCTTATTTAATACTTAAAGTCTTAAACAAAAAGTCAAGAATTAATAAAAAAGAAAGAGTCAAACAGCATTTAATGAAGAATAGTTGCTCAAGTGGAAAAGAAGAAAGACCTGCGCGTGTGTGTATTACTACTATTTAGAAGTGAAAAAGAGGTGGACGAACACCGCAGTCACTTATTGTACCAAGAGTAATGTCAATGGTACTTCATACTTAGGCCCATCTGATTGGATAGATACATTTTAATCTATTCCTGCTAACACGTGTATTACTCCTTAGTTTTAACCAAACCACGCGAACTGCTTCGGTATGATTTCTTCGATGTCGTCTCCAGAGGTATCTTTGATCAAATTCTCTCATTCCACGACTCTAGTTCAGTTTTTTCAGATTTCCTCTGCTTCTCTCTCTTCTTTACTCTTTCAAACTATCATCTCTCTTTTTAAATATCTTTGTTCTTGCGGTGGCTGTTTGGGGGCGTAGAAGATGACAGTGAATGATATTTGAAATGAAGTTTTTGTCTCTTCTGCACTCTCCATATTTTATGCACTTCTTCATTTATTCATCTGTTACTTCTTCTTATTTACCAATAAGCACTCGGATTTGAGCTTTTTTTTTCTTTTTCTAATATGTTTGAGTATTCATATTGTGTTTCGCCGTTTCCTCGAAAGTTTCCCCCTTTTGCTCTCTGTCCTAACATGCATGTTCCAATTTTTCACAAAATGCTGTGTACACTGAATTCACCCAAGATATTTGATGATATGAAGTACCATTGACATTACTCTTGAGACATCGTCCACCTCTTTTTCACTTCTAAATAAGTAATCACACACGCGCAGGTCTTTCTTCTTTTCCACTTGAGCAACTATTTTTTAAATGCTGTTTGACTTTTCTTTTTTATTAATTCTTGACTTTTTGTTTAAGACTTTACATTAAATAAGATTGTTTTTTTCCGTTTAAAAGTTATTCTCTCCCCGTAATGATGATTCTTTGCTTAATAAGGAACTGAAGCAAATCATATCATTATCAAATGGGTCAAACCAGTGGTACCAACGTGGAAACTTATGTGGATTTACAAAAGAAAATCCAGGAAGTTCAATGAGATCATAGAGGAGATATGAAGATGGCTTTGCTGATCTACACAAACAATATTTCTGAGCTAAGGCTCTATTGTTTGGAGTTAAATGGTGCTTTGATAATAGATTTCATTGAATCAATGTTTTTCAAGAGAGCTATTTTGCTCATGGGATGTTGTGGATAATCCGATAGCACAACAAGCAGATCAACATTGCTATAGGAACAATACACCAGCTGATTTCCTGGCTAACAAAGGGGAGCAATGAAGACTAAAATCAAATAATGAGAAGAAGGATCACTTTTCATATTTGGTTGATTATGGTCGAGTTTGTAAAACTTGAGAGTTGTGTTTTGGCAGTATCAATAAGAAAACCCATCTAGAAGTGTAAATAATAAGGAATTAAAAATGTCTGTTTGTTTTATATTCACAACTTATTAAACTTTTATTTTGGTTTAATTATTAGTAGATCGATTTGTATATATAAACGATAAATAACCATAGTTATCAAACCGAAATTTGCCTATTTGGAGGTTCAATTCTTTGTTGCTATTACCAAAAGTCGAAGTTCTTAGAAGTATGCCGATATTCGGATAGATTAGTGATTTTATGATAGTGATATCTACCGTTCAAAGCAATGTGCACCCGAATGTTTGTTTTATCTCAAACTATGTGATTTTGTCGCCTCTGTAAAATACAAAACCTTATTGTACCAAGAGTAATGTCAATGGTACTTCATACTTAGGCCCATCTGATTGGATAGATACATTTTAATCTATTCCTGCTAACACGTGTATTACTCCATAGTTTTAACCAAACCACGCGAACTGCTTCGGTATGATTTCTTCGATGTCGTCTCCAGAGGTATCTTTGATCAAATTCTCTCATTCCACGACTCTAGTTCAGTTTTTTCAGATTTCCTCTGCTTCTCTCTCTTCTTTACTCTTTCAAACTATCATCTCTCTTTTTAAATATCTTTGTTCTTGCGGTGGCTGTTTGGGGGCGTAGAAGATGACAGTGAATGATATTTGAAATGAAGTTTTTGTCTCTTCTGCACTCTCCATATTTTATGCACTTCTTCATTTATTCATCTGTTACTTCTTCTTATTTACCAATAAGCACTGAGATTTTTTTTCTTTTTCTAATATGTTTGAGTATTCATATTGTGTTTCGCCGTTTCCTCGAAAGTTTCCCCCTTTTGCTCTCTGTCCTAACATGCATGTTCCAATTTTTCACAAAATGCTGTGTACACTGAATTCACCCAAGATATTTGATGATATGCCTGAGACATCCGAATAATCGTTTACGTTTTTTTTTCTTTTTCCCACAGGTGTTCTACAAAATTATCATTTATAAGGTACGTCATTTACTTCAATGAGACATTATTGCCGATCTACACATGTGAGCTATTATTGTCATGATTTTTCAATGTTTTTCTATTTTAGTATAATCCGAGGCCTCTAGAACATACCAATAAATCTAAAATCAAATAATGAGACACTTATATTTGGTTGATTTTAGGTATTGAGAGTTGTGTTGGATATTAATAGAAGTGTACTATAATTATAGGTTTTGGAGAATTGCTTTGATAGTTATGTAAATTTGCTGCAATTCTTTGTTGCTTTGGAAGTTACTAGAAGTATGCCGATATTCGGATAGATGAGTTTGTTATGTCTGTTTTATCTCAATCACGTCTCGAACCATGGCCTGGGCGTAACACGACACTCGGTGCCTTGTTGCATGTGACATGACATCAACATGGGACAAATAATATAAGTTAAATTATGAAAGTCTGACTAAGCATGAGATTTTGTAATCATAAGTCCGAAAATAACGTTTTAAACATATGTACGGAAATCATGATAACGTAGCCAACAAGGCTAAACACAACTGAGTATCTGACATGACGTGCTAGACTAGTTTATGAAACCTCTGACATGAGTCTGAATGCTAAATTGTTTACTGGGACAAGGCCCCCGACATACCTCTACTGCATGACATGACATAACATAAAATAAGACAACACCCCGAATAAAGTGGGGCTCACCAATACCTATACGAGAAAAATCATAGCGAGCAGATCCGTCGTCCTGTAAATCAATACCTGCATCATGAAATACAAGCCTCGAGCAATAGGGACGTTAGTACATTTGAATTGCACTGGTATGTAGAACAACTGAATGAATAAACATGGCACATGAAATAATAGAACTGAAACTGAAACTGTAAGTGTAAGCTGAACATGAACATGAACATAATCTGACTTGAATATAAAATAACATGAGCAAAACATTATTAAATAGGAGAGACTTAGTATAACCAACATATAACCACCACGTGAGCACCTGGCGTCTGATCTTTGCCCGATCAGCTAGCCATCTCGTACCTTGCCGGGATACGAGATATGAACATGACATGAATGGATCCATAAAATAACCCGCAATGGGTAAACATGAAGGAATCGTCCTAACTGGACTGAGCGATCCTTATCCTATATTGGCATACGTAGTTTCAGGTATTAAACCCTCTCGGTAATCTGTGCAACTCCCTAAACATGAACATGAATATAGTTGGCTTAGAAGCCCATGGATTTTATAAACATGACTTGGAGACATGATTTGTAAGTATAATATAACATGAATATAGTTTCATAAGACATGGAAAATCATGGAGGATTCATGAAGTAATTCTATAGTAGCTCATAAATACTTGCGTTGCAGGCTTGAAACTCATGGAGTCGATATTATGATGTTGTAGGTTGTGCATCCCCCAAACATAATACGGAGAGACCTGGTTGTGTATCAGTCCCCTTATGCAGTGCAGTAAGTAAAGAATGCACGATTTTAACGTGGAAAACTCCTTGCTCAAGGGATTAAAAATCACGACTTACCCCAGTAGGATTTCAGCTCCACTAACTGAGCAACTTCAAGTTACAACTCTATCGTAAGTTAGGAACTAACTCCCATAATCCCTCACCCTTACAATAATACTTATGTAACCTAGGAACTAACTCCCATAGTCCCTCAACCCTTACAATACTCTGATTGCAAGCAACTCCACTTAGCTAACTCTAGCTAAGGACACTAATACACTTAGACTAATCCTAGCCTAATGTACCACTCAACAGCTTGAGGAAACACACTTCCAACAAGCACACTTTGAGAATTTAAAACACCTACAAACAACTTCTAAACAAGAAGAGTAGGTTTACAGTTTAAGCACAAACGAACAAAGATTTACAACAACCTTAAGAACATAGACTAAACTCATATTAGAATCTGGTTCTTCAGCTTGAAAGTAACTTTGTTCTTGCGATCACTTGAATTCTTGCGGCGGCAGCTTTTGCACAAGTTAGATTAGTTTTTTCAAGTGATGCATAATATGTTGCAACATGTTGTATATATATGGGAGATGGATAGAGACCACTCTTTCACCATTTGACCTGAAGCATGGGCCAGCTCAACTGTTGTACTTGTATGCAGTGAGTAGCTCGGCTTTACAACTGTTTCTGCTGACAATCCAAGGTGCACAGAGAGCAAATCACAAACCAGGTCTCTATCTAGTTCTGAAACAGTTTGGCAATCATCAAAACACGAATGCACTTGGACTTATCAATTTCCTCCTTTTTGATGATGACAAACTTTTAGACTATGTTCCCTCTGAGAGCCAGATCTCACTTGTTCCCCCCTGTGACGCAGACCATCATTTTCAAGGAATCCATAAACATGTTAGCAACAAAATACACATATATCGGAAGACCAGGTCACCCACTGAAGGGTCCTTCAATTAGCATATATCAATCTTCCAGTTATTTCCCTTATTCCCTTCCCCCTTAATTACATCATGTGCACCGTTTTCAACAAGCACACTATTTTATTTCCCCCTTTTGGCATCATCAAAAAGGGGAGTTGGCACAAACAAAAGAAGTTCAGCATTATGAACTCAGAGCCACTAGGGAAACACTATCATGAGAAGTAAGAGAAACATGCAAGTAGTTAGACTGGCACACAACATAGTAAAAAGCCCAAATAATTAATACAGATACATAGCATAGTAGCCAAATCAGAAAATGCATGAAGGAGAAATTGTCATGAGTGCTAGAACATTGTCACACAGAAACAGAAAACAGGGAATAGGATTCAAAAAGGCACAGGAAGATGAATTTGACATGAACAAGCTAAGGAGCTTTGGGCTTCTGTGAATTTTGGGCTAGGGCTTTGAGAAAATTGTTCATTCATTTTCACCATTGACACTTTGATCCTCGATCATCTGATTCTTGAGCTCATCCACCTTCAATGTCAGCTTCTCATTGTCTGACTTGAGCCTCTCAATTTCCAGTTTTGCAGCTTTTAGAGCACCCTAAGAACTAACTTCTTTCTCTTTCTCAGATAGCCGAGCTTGAAGGACAACATTCTCAGCCTTTACCCTTTGTAGTTCAGCAGTAAAGAGGATCTCTTGAGCCTCAAGCAATTTTGAGATTGTGGAGACACTTCCCATACCTATTTTCTTAGGTATACACTCACACTCTTCCAGAGTTCCCATGGAAAACATATGCTTCTTAGTGCCAGCAGTAGCGTTATCTATCCTGACCTTAAAGTGAGCAAATACTTAGGTTAGAAGAAAACCATATGGGAGCCTATGTTGACCCCCTGGTGCCCTCTCCACCTTGATGATATGCTCAATCATAATAGCAGGAAGGTTGATAGGTTGGTAATTAGTCAATGCCTCCATGATGACCAGGTCTTTGATAAAATTCTTGGTGTGACCCTCTTTTCTTGGAAGCAGGACTTCTTTCACCATTTCAAACATGAGCTGAAACTCTCCTTTTAGCTCTTTCTTCAAAAGTCTAGCCTTTGACCCGACATCCTTTACTCCATTCTTGACTACCATAACCTTGAAGTCACTTGAAGCTTCTACCTTTCCATTTATGGTTCTCAACCCTTTAGTAGGAACTTTCAGAATTTCTACCAAAATCTTTTCCTCCAACACAAATTTAGTCCCACTAACTGATGCAATGAGAGTACTGAGATCATCGGAGTAGCAGAGATTTTCATAGAATTCAGAAACTTGTTCCTCATACACACTCGGTACAGGTGGAGCAAAGAGATGACTCCATCCCTGAAATTCAACAATTTCAATCAGTTCTTTTCATTCTAGATTTTTGTGCAACTTTAGGGTCAAGCACCTTTCCCAAAGAACACCTTTTGTTTTCCCAGAGTTTCTGTTCTCTCAATTTCACTTTGAGCAATAATTTTGCTCACCCTTTGCTCATTTAAGGAACCAGATTCCTTAATCATCTTACTCTTTCTCTTCTTTGAAGGGTTTGATTCATTTGTCGACCTATCACCCTTAGCTAGTGTGACCCTTGACTTACTGTTCCTCTTCTTAGCAATTTCCCTCACAAGTGAGACATCTTCCGCTTCTGCTTATTTCTCTTTATCATTACCTTTGGCAACTTCAGTCTCCACATCCACTAACTCAATTTCATCAATCAATCTACTCTTTGTCTGAGAACCCCTAGCTCTTTTTCTACCCTTGGCTATACTTGCTTGAAGAGAGCCGATTCAAGAAATTTGCCTTTGTTTTTTAATGCTTACTTCCGCCGGTTCTTGGTGCGGTTCGACCAAAGGTAATTCTCATCGAGGATGTAGATCCTTTGGTTTCTTTGACCTTTTCTTTATTTTAAAGACAAAAGGTATCTCATCTTTATCAGACTCATCAAAGATACACACGTTGACCATGATCTTTCTCTGGTGACATCTCAATAAGAGGTACGACATCATGAGGTACAGGCTCAGGACTTAGGATCAGGTCTAGGTTCCTCCTAGATAACCCTGGTGCCTCATCCCACACAAGAGCTATCATAGGTCCAGTTTCAAGGGTTCCTCGTGAAGATGGAACTGGTCTCTCATTTATTTCTTGTGAAGACCTCACATTTTCTAACTTACTCATGGTACACATGGTCTGAGCAAGTTTTTCCATAAGAGCAACATCACTACTCATCCTACAAAAACGTCCCTGACTAATCCCAGAAATAGTACTATCTACTTTTATGGGAGACTCATCCATTGACTCTTCTACTCCTTTATCAAGATCAACATAATAAGAGTTACCTTTTTCCACATTTTTTTGTCAATCTCAGTGGTTTGTTCCTCTTTGTCATGCGTGACTTTTCTTTCAACAGATCCTGAAGAGACCAGATCCTCTTTAGCTTGATTTAATTTCTCTGTGTTCTCGAACGGTTGACTAGTAACTTCTATACTATTGTCCTGTTCTTCTCTTTCGTTAGTTGTTTGAAGGTATTTAAACACTGATACTGTATGCCCACTGCTGACCGAGTCAGGTTTTTCGATTTGGACAGAGGTAACTGAAGAGGGTACAGTTTTTCTGCGGGTTTGACTGGAGACAGATGATTTTGAGGAGGAGGTACCAAGATTTAAATTGATGGAGTTTGGGATTTGGGGAGAGCATGTGCTGGTTTGATTCAGGAGGATTTTGAGTGGTGAATCCTTCACTTAACATAATCGATGGTTTGATTTGAGAAGGAATGGGAGGAGTTTTAAAAGAATAAGAGAGAGCAGGTTTGTAATCGAAGAGGAGAAGTGAGAAGATATGTTTGGATTTTCAATTTCAAGTGAGGAGAAAGGGAATGCAGTCGTGGGTATTTGAGAAGGAACAAAGACGAATGGGTCGGGTCGATATAGAGAAGGTGTAGCATTTTGGGGAGGATTTTCAAAAAGCTGACTTGGCACTTAAATGACATTTTCAATTTTATACAAATGCTGAAAAGGCTACTAACCTGGGCTACAGAGACAAGGTCTCTGAGATTATTTCGGCAAAGACTTTGAAATGTGCCATGTCACTTCTGCTTAAGTTGTTCTGAGACATGCATGTGTGTATACCTATAACAGTATAGAAGTGTGTTAGATATCGCTGAAAAACACTTTTTATAGGATTTTACCACTCCTCTTAACCTAGCCATTTTCAGCAACGTCCTTTTACGCATTCAAACGGCTTACGTTTGGAGCTTTGCTCTGTATCTAGTGAGAATATTTCAACATTTTCTCTTAGAAGTATCCCGTGTTCTGAATCACAGAAGGGTGTATTGTCATGTTTTCTAATTCCAGTGACACACCCTCTCTTTGGCAATTACTTGAGTGAGAAAGCAATATTCATTTTTTTGATCTTCTCCCCTTTTCACACTCCAGCCTTCCATCACAACTGCTAACTCAGCTTGGGACCACATTCCAGATTGGGTCCCTTAGAATAATGAGTGGAGTGAGTTGAACTCCCCTTTTCTTGCTCAGGGAAGTGTACTACTTCTTGATGCAGTAAGAATTCCTCCTCTCCCGATTTCTATTTAGCAGTGTCTTCATTGTGTAGATAGTTAGAGATGCTCATCTTCTGAAGTCCGTGCCCTTGTTTGTCTTTTGTACTTAAGAGATCCATGGATATGGTTGAGGAACGGGTCTCTTGCAAGATATTCACCTCGTTAAGGATTTTCTGGAGTTGATTTTCTCTTGTAGCTTCTTCAACCTGTTCCCTTAGATTATAATGCTGTCACACCCCAAATCCTGATAGGGCATGATGGGCACCCGACCCTTACTTAGAGTCGAGCGAACCCACTGGCTCTCGTTATACTCATAATCTCACTGGACTTTCAGGTCATGAATTGAAATGCATAACGGAAGCTTTTTAGAAAAAAAATATTCTATTCGTCTTTCTTAACCAAGGAAACTGTAATCATACGAAATCTGTAAAGTTATGTATAAGGAGGCATCGACTTAAATAGCCGCCTACAAGACTGGCATACTGTATACATGACTCTGTCTGCAAAGTCTCTAACGTAAATCATTATACCATGACATGGATACTCTGACTCGGCAACACTCCGGAAAGAAATGGAGCTCGCCAATCCAGCTGGAACATCTTCTAGCCATATCCTCTACTCTCGTTCGTATACACCGCGTGGCATGAAACGCGGCGTCCACAAAGAAGGGACGTCGCACGAATAATGTACCGAGTATGTAAGGCATGAATAATATCATAGTATAGATATGAAAAGTAACAATGAGTAAGAGAGATAACACGAACATCCGGATGCCTCATAAGGCGATGTCATGCATGCTTAGCCTTTTTAAAAAAACATTTCATACATATACATAGTAACATGCCGGCCATAAAGGCTCGGTGTGAAAGTAACATGCCGGTCGTGAAGGCTCGGTGTGATATATAAGTAGTATTATGCCCGGCCATTTAAGGCTCGGTGTTATCATCGTTAGCTGCGTCCCGGTGCCTCCCGCGTCCGGGGCAATATCATAACATGCCCACCGCAAAGGTGTGTGTGCACATCTACGTGCCTGCCCGCCGACTATAGCGCGGCGCGGTGTGAGAAAATACATACATATATATAAAGCATGCATGAGAGCCCAATCAAAAGCCACAATTATATCGGAGTGACGTAAGGTCGGTAGCCTCCGAATATATTATGGAATACTCATCGTCACTTTGTCTCACCTTGAAGGAACAATTGATTTAAGGTGAGACTATCAATGGAGAATAGAACTAAGAGAAAACATAGAGTAGACCATAAATCTCATAGGGCATCAAGTCATGTACTTTTGGAATCTTAAAAGAAATAGTCATCATCCATGAACAAAATTGAGACATCAAGAAATAGTTCAACGTTCTCATATCGTCATCGAAAACATATACTTGGAACCTTCAAACATGAAGTCGTTCTCATGATAGTCATCATAATAATATATAGCTCAGGTACATGGAAATCTCTGTGAATAAAATTATCTCATAACAACATGAAATCCGTATGCCTTGGAGCTTGGATAAATAAATCCCTCATGATCATCATCATGGTTATCATATAAGAAATTATTCAACTCTACCATCATAGAAACTTTAAAAGTCATGAATCTCTAACATTCTTGAAATGAGAGTTTTCATGGAATTCAAGCATAGTTTGGTAAGAAAAGAATCATGCCTTTGGAAGCTCAATAACATCATAAGGATCGCGAGATTCGTGGATTTCTAGCATTTGCGGAAACAATGATATTATGGTACGACATAAAGGTTTATAACGAAAGGATCATGCCTTTAGAAAGAAGGGGACTAGCCTTAACATACCTGGAAGATACTTCTCGATTTCCAACTTATTTCCTGTCTTGCAACTCACTTAAGAATTATTCGTAGCCTCGTAATCTACATATAGAACCATTCATAATATCATTAGGATCATCGTCATACGCTCGTCTTAAATACTTAATGAAAGTCCTTTTAGATTCTGTCGAAATTCGGGCAGCATTTCCCCTGTTTATGTGCCTAGCCCAAAATTCCAATTCAACCACCAACAGCATCAATCAACAAAACCAATAGTAATAACATCATTTCCAACACCAACATATGCCATAAAACAGCCCACACACTGTTTTTTCTAAATTTCCCAACCAACCAACTTGGGATACGATTAATTAATAACTTTATTTCCGTAAAGAACACTACTAAAAAAACAGCGTTTAGTGACGGACGTACTCCGTCGCTAATCAGCATATATCTGTTGCTAAACATGTGTTGCGACGGATTAGCGACGGAATGGCGTCTGTTACGATTTTGCGCGTTGCTAACCTATTAGCGACGAAAAATTGAAATCCGTTGCAAACTTAGCGACGAGTAGCGACGTATGAGATCCGTTGCACATTATAGCAACGGATTATTTTTGTTGCTATTGTTATAAATTCCGTGACTAATTTCATATTTCATTTCGTCGTTTTAGTAAATTAGCGACGAAAACCATTGTCGCTATTCCGTCGCAAAATATTGAATTATTTGTGTGCATTTAGCGACAATAGAATATTTGTCCCTCTAGCAACGACCAAAAAATCAAGTCGCAAATCTGTCACAAATATTTTTCTTCTATTTTTTTTTTTTTTTTAAATACGCCTGTTGAAACATACTAAATACAAATTAATAAATACCCTTAAAAATAAATGACATTCACATAAAATAATATTTATAAAAAAAGTTCAAAATAGATAGCGAAATCTCAATCGTTAAGTCCAAAACACCGACAACACCAAGCTATCAACTACCAAAAGAACCCACACATCCATCAAGTATTGTTAGTGCATAAGTTTGTTCTTTCCAACAAAAAGCGGATAACATAAAAAACTAATGCATGGGTGAAGGACTACGATCACCATCAGAAACTAAAGGATCAACATCGTCAACGTTGGCAGTAGTAGGAGGAGGCACTATGGGTGTCACAACTGATGGTTTGTCGACAGGAGTATTTGGATGATGTGATGGTGAAGAAATCACTCCGCGTGCCTTCTCAATAAATAAAGGAAGCAAGCGATCAATCGGTGTAGGAATCAATCGCATCACTAACTCCTCCATATTTTCTGTAGGTGCTGATTGAGAAGTTGAAGGTGCTGCTGATGCTGAAGCATTAAAGGCAAAATTGACGCAAAGATTTGGCCCATAATAACTTTGTGCTTGAGATCCAAGACCATATATTCTTCTCTTCCTTGTTCCCCCAGCAGCTTCGTAATATGCTTCACATTGATCAATATCAGACTGAGACTGTGATTTTTCCCGTAATATTTCTTGATATCTTTCCTGTAATAATTAGTTAAATTAAAACATCAAGAATACTAACCATTCAATTTTACCAAATAAAAAGAGAAATGAATTCCAAAGATAAAAGAGCAGATATTTATCCATTTTTCGTTGGTGTACAAGTAATACAGACTAACAGGCACAAGGTTGCATAAATGCAGCACTTGTTGCTGCTGCGAGTCAGCAGGGGAACGACGAACATCAATTAACTGCACAATTATGCTAAACACAGTCTTTATGCTCATCAGTTCATCAGTCTTAACAACATCCTAAGCCAGATTTCTATTCATTTATATCCAGGATTTCTTTCACAAGTTAAGCAAAGGATCATGCTTCATGGTTCACATGCTTCAGGTAAGAAAAAGAAGTCAAAGCTTGCAAAACAGTGAAAAGGAGCATGCTAAGAAGCTGGTAGCCATCAATGAGCTCAAGAAAAAGAGAGAAGAAATGAAAATTCAATTGGCAAATAAGGAATTTTCGAGGGAAAAGGAAGAGACTTTCAGAAAATTGACTGAGAAGTATCAAAGTGAAGTTGAGTTCAGTCATTTTTCAGAACTACCAAGTACTGGAAGAAGGCTTATCAACATGGATAAGTTTCATATTCCCAACCTTAGCCATATTCCCAACCAAGTACTGCTATTGTATGGTTTTTAATGGGCAGTATTAGCTATGCTCATTCCTATTGAAAACTTGCAATATCTGGCTAAGTTTGACACATATAGTAATACAAAACTACATAGCATTACAACTACTGAGAGGAACAAGAAGCACTTACATATTGAGCTGGTTTGATGACACTGGTTTGTGGTTAACAGCAAACAAATGCATGGAAGCAAACCAAGTTCATATAGTGATAGATGCTGGGAAATGATTCATAGCATAAAATTTGTTTATTGTTGTGCTTTTATTTTGACAGTGTTACTTGTACAGCTGATTGGTTTCGTTTGATATATAATAATAACCACTAAGCAACTTAGTCGTATATTTTGGGGTGATTTAATAAGGAGACATAAGGCTGGTGAGGTGGAGAGAAAGGGACTGTGCTGGTGGTGTATGTGGTTTGCTTGTACAGAAAAAAAAAAAAAAAAAAAGGGTGAAGAAAAGGCTGGAAACAGACTGCTGGTGTGACAAACTTTACACATCACTAGGAATTGCATTAGAAAGCTGGTTTGGAGCAAGGAAAGTCAACAAAGAGCACATGAAGGACATCAAGCAGCAGCATGGGTATTATATGCAACAGTGGCCACAGAAGCTTGGAGGTGTTTTGCAGATAACTTGGACACAAAAGGGTGCTGAGTATACAACTCAAGGTGGCCAGGAAAGAAAATGGCATGATGTTAAAAAAAAAAAAAAAAATCTGGTGTTTCTTGCAACATGCTACTGATATGATTCAACATGGAGACACAAGGGTGGTGAGGTGGAGAGAGTAATGGAAAAATGCACCCTGGTAATAAAAATCACAAAGGTTTGCTGGATCAAACTAGAATTTGGCAAGGTTAAACTCAACACTGATGGCAGTGCATTTGGGAATCCTGGACCTACTGGTACTGGTGAGATTATAATGGCTTATGCCATACCTTTGGGGATTAGGACCAACAATAATGCAGAAATTGAAGCCTGACCTGATCTGGGAAGGGTAAAACTAAACACTGATGGCAGTGCTTTAGGTAATCCTGGAAAATTGGTGCTGAGGGCATACTAACAGATCATGAAGGGAGCATCATTGTTGTTTTCCCTTGGAGAAGGAAACAATAATTTGCTGTAATGAGAGACTGCTGTAGTTTGCTGCAATGTCAGCCTGCATTTGCAGTGACTGCTGTAGCTTTGCAGCAATGCCTGCAATTGACATCAGAATTCATGGAGAAATTCACCAGAAGTTGTGGCTTAACCTGATTAACATGATTTGGTGCATGCTGCATCTGATTTGTTATTTGACTGCTGGTGTGATGGCAAGGAGATTGCGGGGATTCCTTGGCATAACTCATGAAACTTAATTATGAAACAAGGAGATTGCAGGTTTGACTCAAAAGAACAAATCACAAGAACAAAATTTACTGCTGGTGTGAATCAGGAATCAGGAGAAAAAAAAAAAGGGAGGCTGCAATAAAATGTGCAGCAACTGCAAGGAATCAATGCAGAGCTGGGAGATACAACTTGCTGCATATCCTTAGCTGCATACTAAGAGACCATGAAGGGAGTATCATTGCTCTAATGCAACTATAAGAATCGGCTATGGAGAGATGCGGTACTTTCTTTGCTACGGGATTTGGTTTGGGACTATGTTTATGCAAAGAAGGTGATGTTTGGTCTTTGGATTGGAAAGAATACATTATCATCATGTTCAAATCCTTTTGGAGGAGAACATGGTGATATATTTTTTCACTAACATTTTTTCTTTTTTGCGGGGCTAAGGTACGTATGGACATTCAATTTCTTCTGTAAAGTAGGAAATGATGTGGTACAGGCTGGAGCAGTCTCTCTTTCCATTGATCCTACATCTATAGGAAGGGATATGGGAAGTGATGTTATGATAGCACAAGGGGAAACAAAGACTGCAAGCAGATGTCTTTCAACAAATAAGTCATAGGGGCACAAATTGTTAACTCAGGGCAAGCTTGAAACGAACAAATGTCACAATCTCAAAGGCTACAGATTAGCAAATCTCTTGAAGAACTGAGTCCACGGTTTTCTAATCTTGTTAGGCAAGTTTAAGACTAGTAGCGACGGATGCAGATTTTCTACTACGGTCACATCGCAATTTGATACATTGATGAGAATCTAGGATCACATTACAGCTTCCAAGAAGATATTAACACCACAACGGAATCATGACAACGGAATCACATGGTATGACACACATGATGAGTTAACGGTTTGCGGGGAATTTCGAAAATGCGAATACATGACAACACAAGCGTAGTTTTCATCAAATTCAATTTTGGCCATACTTGCTCATCAGTTGTAGAAAAAATGTAGCAGTTCTTTGTCATCAACAACTGCTATTTATCATTTTATACAAATCAATAGTCAAGTTACTGTACAGAGAGAGAGGAGATAAATAAACTTAAGTGAGAAGAACTTCAATACAGGCAACAATACCTCAACAACAACAGCTAAAATGCAGAACCTTCAATGAGTAGCACGTCAATGAATTCTGACCAGCTGTCCACTACGTATCTGTAATATAAATAACATCAGGAGGATTCTATCAAAGGTTGAACTAAAACTATAATGGCATTTATCAAACAACATAGTCGCATAGTACACTACAAGATTCAGTAAGTAATGATGAAAGTGGTAAAATAGGTTAAAGAAAACAATAAAGAAAAACTGTGGTGCAAATCAAAACACTCAACCATCCATCAGAAAATTTTTACACCCAAATCTTAAGCAAAATACAATAAAGATACAACAACACATGTTACTAAGCATTAGTCACTATCTGTTCCTTCTTCGAACTCTTCCTCATCCTCCGTAGTTTCCTATCTCGTTTCATACTCTTCTTCGCTTTCATACTCTTCTTCGATTTCAAACTCTTCTTCCGTAGATTCATTTTGGATTTCATGATGCTACGGCAATAACCTATCATCGATGGGTTCATCCATTACAATTGCATTCCCGTTTGGATCATATAAGAGTATATTTTCATCAATCGAAACATTCATATCTATCTCGTGGACTTCAACTTCTTCAACTTGGAATGGAACATTCAAATCTGGAGCTGTCACCATTACTTCCTCATCGGCTAATTCAACAACATTTCGAGGTTTGACTTTCAACACAGCGACCCAATCATCCTTATCCTTTTCTTGCTAGGATACGACACATAACACACTTGAGTTGCTTGCATCGCAAGAATAAAAGGTTCATATTTTTTATATCGGCGACGATGATTAACATCAACCAATTTGTCTTGATTATGCTTTTTAACACCAACATCCATAGTTGGATCAAACCATTCACGAGTTGAATAACACGGTTTGCTTTAAAGGATCTTCACGAAATTCCACTTGTATAATCTCTTTTATCCGTCCATAGTAATCACCAAAATTTGGATCCGAGATACAAACTCCAATCGTTCATTGTTGATCTTGCGCTACCATGGTTGTTCGTGTGAAATTTGTATCCATTAGTAAAATACACAGAATGACATGTAGCGCCTATTAGTGGTCCATGAGCAAGACTACGCAAGAATTTATTCTCAATATGGTTGCAGCGGACCTATTTGGAAAAATGTAAGACTTAGTTAAATTTTGAGAATTTAATAACATATTGTATAAAAATTAATGATTGTTGAAACTTACATATTCCTTGAACCATATAGAGAAATATGCTTCAAGGCTCTCATCTATTTGACCTTGAGATAGATTCGGGAATTCTCCTTGCAGACGTTGCACATACATACTTCAATATTGCTATAAGATTGCGAACTCGAACCCTGACCAAAGTTGGGTCCAGCTGCATCCAAGACCATTTGTCGGTATGGATCATCGAATCCCGATTCAGGTTGATAACCATCATGCAAATCATTACCAGAAGCTATCTCACCGATCACATCTTTTTCCCCTTGATACTCCCAAACAAAATAGTCCTCAACAAATCCAAAATTAAAAAGTGATATTCAACGATTTCAACATCCATGTATTTAATGTTGTGACATTTTTTACATGGACATCTAACCTTGTTACCGCTCATGTAATTTCGTTAGAAAGTGCAAATTGGATAAAATTATCTACACCGGTTACAAAGCTAGAATTTATACCCCCTCGGCCATCCAACCTATTGTACATCCAATCACGCTCTAGATTATTCATGTTCCTATTAATGTTGACATAAACGGTGGCAATCAAATTAATGTTCGTCTTCATATCATTAATACAACCGAATGACCTCTAAATGGAAGAACAAGCCGAAATAACTTAGTGAAACAGACCATATCATTCACCTTTTAGTTAAAAAAAAAAATGACAAACTGAAATTAACAAAACTGAAAATCAAACAAAAAAAAATCGAGTAAGAAACCCGAGTTCACTAACACTGATTTCAAATCACAGATTATATAAAGAATGTTGAGTTCTTCAAGCTTTTTCTCGACATGCAATAAATTAAAACAAACTTTAACCACCAAATAATATTATCCTACAAGATTTAGCACAAACAAAGGTCGAATTTCCATTTTCATCGATTTTCGCCCAAATAGAGATTCCCAATACTTAACCTCCAAATAAATTATAAACCCAACGGTTTTCAACACACCCAACTTCGATTTTAGCCAAAAAAACACTTAAAACACTCTGTCATTTAGATAATAAGCAAGAAAACACGGATATCTTAATTTCGTTTTAGATTTAATGTCGTAAAACACAAAGAAGGAGGTAAAGAAGAAAGAAAAGCTCGCCATAACACATACAAAAATCAAAACATACCTTTCCTTTAGATAAAAATTGCAGTAGAAGAAGAGAAAAACACAATGTAAACCCTAGATTCACATTATTTTGATCTATGTTGTGCTCTCTCTCTCTCTATGTTACCAATTTCGCACAGTCTATCTCTCTATCCGTGTTGGCTACTGTGTTGGAAATGAAAGAATGCGTAACCTAGCTAGGAGATATCTTTTGTTTTTTACATTTAACGACGGAATAGCGACGGATTTTACAATCCGTCGCTAAATAATACATTGATTTCTTTTAATAGTTAATATTGCGACAAAATTTTCCGTTGCTGCAAATATATATTTTTTTCTAGAAAAATTAAAGGCCTAGCGACGGATATTTCGTTCTTTGAATCCGTCGCTAATTAAAAATAAAATTTGTCGCGCCTCTTACATTGCTAAATCAGTAAATTTAAGGCGCCAAAAATTCGCGCTAATTATTAGTAACGAAACTCATTTTTCGTTGCTAATCCGTCGCTATATAATGAGATAAAATTTTAGTTTCTTTTTTTGCGACAAAATGAGGTATCCGTAGCTAATCCGTCGTTAATTAGCAACAGAATATGGTCTGTCGCTAATATTCCGTCACTAAACGCTGATTTTTTAGTAGTGGAAGTCGAAATTAATACTAACAACATCAATAACAACATTCTCAACATCCTACAAGATAAATATATGTATTTTTCATCCAAATTTCTCTTCAACCCTCAATCCATAATCCAACAACATCAACACAACAACTATAATCTTTATTCTTTCAAATATCCCTTAATCAAACTTAATAAAAAGAGGGATTTGAAGATTCATACCTTGTTTTATGAAGGCAGCCCAAATCTTCATCATTTTCGTGTTCCCAAGCCACTCCAACATTAAACGAAATTATATTCGCGACTACGGGTTGCCCGGACCTCGATTGATACTTCGTTACTTGAAATTTCAGTCAAAATCCTCAATTTTTGTGATATATATTTCTCCCTTTTGTTGCTGAATTTTCTAGAAATTTTTAGATGAAAAAAATGGGGTTTTAACCCTTTTTATAGGGGGCGAGGCGGCGCACCGTAGTCGCATCACCGTAGCAAAGATGCGTAGCGATCTTGTAGCGCCCGTTTCTCGCGTCGACGCCCGGTTTGTAACGTCTATAATTCTCTACTCCGACGTCCTATCAACGAGCGGTTTATTGCATTACAAACTAGACTCGACGAGCTTCATTTTAGGCTTTGGTTTCACCTTAGAACTCCAAATATACTAGGAGATATGCGCCTCCAAACTTGACTAAAAATCCGCCCAGCATTTCTCAAATTTTCGTCGAACTAATTTCTCTTCAATTTATTCGACCTCGAAATATTTCGAAACTCTCCATACATGGTATTTGTCATTCATTATACTAAAAATGGTCATGTTCTCGGGTCTCAAAATAGTCTTTCCCGATTACGACTTACGAGATTGTAATTCATCCTTTTACTTCGTTGTTACGTACTTTCCATGGCTTGTGCCTTTCAAAACATCATGGGACGTCTCCGACACTCCATTACTACGGTGAGGTACATGTCATACTCATGCTCTGAAAATGCGGGGTATAACAAATGCACACCACCATATCATCCCGTTCTTGCTCGAAACTGTTGAGTTTATTAATTATCTCCTTCTTATCTTCAATGAGTTCATAACACTCATTTAACAATTTCTTAATCAAGGAGACTAATATCTTATAGGGACATCCCTTTATCTTCACTTGATCGTCAAGAGGATTAACTTTAACCTTCTTTCTTTTACTTCCAGTATCAGTTTGTTCATTTGAAACAGAGTCTGACTCATCCGTTGAAATTTCACTGTTGTTCTCACGGTGATTTTTCTTGAGATCTTTGCCATGGTTTCTTCTCTTCAGAGATTTATCACTTCTTCGAATCAATCTTTGAAACCAGCGAGTGAGATACTCCATTTCTGATTCATCATCGTAGATTGAATCTCTTCTACTATCTTTATCCAAAACATTTCTTTTCTCTTCCTTTGCCTTCTTAGCTTCAAAATCTGACTTTCTCGTAAGCTCATGTATCTTGAGGTGGCTAATGAGTTCCTCAATGGTCAGATTTTGGAGATTCTTGGTTTCAGCGATGATATTCACCTGGTTCAACCAAGATTCTGGAAGGGCATCAAGTAGTTTGTGAACTAGAAGCCTTGTCTCCATGATTGACCCCAGACTTCATTTGTGATTGAGGTGAATCTACTATGCATGTCATGAACTGATTCGCCAACGTTCATTCTAAAAAAGTCATATTTTGAGGAGAGCATTTGATGGGCATCCCAGATTTCCTTTGAAAAAATACATTTTCTCCTGAGGCTTGATGATGCTGAGTTGGATTATCCTTTTTCGTTTGGTAAGACAACCATTAGAATGAACCTTTCTAGGTGTTAACCTTTTAGAAAGGACCTGCTCTAACACCAATTATTGTAGGCTGTGCGTCCACCAAACACAATACGGAGAGACCTGGTTGTGTACCAATTCCCTTATGCAGTGCAGTAAGTAAAGAAGGCACGCTTTTACCATGGAAAACTCCTTGCTCAAGGGATTAAAAATCACGACCTACCTCAGTAGGATTTCAACTCCACTAACCGAGCAACTTCAGGTTACAACTCTATTGTAAGTTAGGAACTAACTCCCATAATCCCTCACCTTTACAATAACACTTATGTAACCTAGGAACTAACTCTCATAGTCCCTCAACCCTTGCAATACTCCGATTGCAAGCAACTGCACTTAGCTAACTCTAGCTAAGGACACTAATACACTTAGACTAATCTGACCTAATGTACCACTCGCCTTAAGGAAACACACTTCCAACAAGCATACTTTGAGAATTTAAAATACCTAAAAACAACTTTTAAATAAGAAGAGTAGGTTTGCAGTTTAAGCATAAACGTACAAAGATTTATAACAACCTAAAGAACATACACTAAACTCATATCAGGATCTGGTTCTTCAGCTTGAAAGTAACTTTGTTCTTGTTATCACTTGAATTCTTGCGGTGGCAGCTTTTGCACAAGTTAGATTAGTTTTTTCAAGTGATGCATAATATGTTGCAATAAGTTGTATATATAGTAGGAGCATGGGAGATGGATAGAGACCAATCTTTCAATATTTGACAGAAAGCATGGGCCAGGTCAACTGCTGTACTGGTGTGCAGTGAGTAGCTCGGCGTTACAGTTGTCTCTGCTGACGATGCAAGGTGCACAGAGAGCAGATTACAGACCAGTTCTTTATCTGGTTCTGAAATATTTTGATAATCATAAAAAAATGAATGCACTTGGACTTTTCAATGAGCATTCATGGATTACGTGCAGGGTTCATGGCATTCAAAATGATATATCATGAACACAAACAAAGAGATTATAACTTAATTATAACATGGTTTGTTATTTTCATGAACTAGGGCAATTATAGAAAATCATGGGAGAACCGGTAGGGAAGAACAATGATGGTCCCAACATGGATAGAAGCCCTACATACCTTAGTCGCTCCAAAAACTTGAGAAAAGTCTGAATCTTTGAAGAAGAATTCCAAAAGCTTGAATCTTGAACCTTGAGATGGGTTTTCTTGAAAACCCTAGGTTAGGAACAATGGATTTTCACTTAGAATTCATGTGTTGATGTTAGAAACACTTGGAATCACTTGGAAGAGGCTTACCTTGGTGTAGGAGGATGATGGGAAGAGAGAATGGTTGTTGGTTGCTCTAGGGCTTGAGGATGTGAAGAATGAAATGAAAAGCTAAAAAAAATGAAGTTTTTAAGTTGTTGTTGGACCCGTTTTATGCTCACTTTAGGCCCATTTTACAACCCGTAAATCATACTGTGAAACCGTAATTGTGTGCTTGATTTTTTGGGCATTTTTATGGCTCGTAAATTCTGTCGGAGTCAGCAAAACACTATTTAGTAAATCATACATAAATTTTTGTACAGATGTTTGTTTGACCCCCATAATATACTGTTGGAAAGGTATTTCAAAGGGATACAAACTTCATGTTGGAAGTTTTTCCAAATTCTTTATACATTTTTCCATAGTCTTGATTAAATTGAGGCTCTGTGCAACTCACTTAGAAATATACTCCGTAGGGTAGCTTTCGTGTTTACTTCTTCCTAAGGCTCTCCTTATGACTTGATTAGGTTTCAAACCTTCTTTATACACTACTCATATTTGTTTCATTATACCCTCGTTTACGAGTCAAACCTTTGCCCGAATGCACGAGGTGTTACAATATCTCTCCCTTAGTATCATTCATCCTCGAATGTTGGGTCGCGGTTAAGAATGCGTCTGGACATGGCTTGGGTACATGAACATGAGGAAACATGACATAGAACATGGAGACTGAAATAACATGACATGGTTTCATGAAAATATGAATGCTGGGACATGAGACATGAGTAGTGAATACATAAACGTGAAACATGTGACATGAATACATATGGGGACATGCCATGGATAGAAAGGTATTTACCATTACCTTAGATGCTTCCTGCTTGCTCCTCAAACAAGTTCGGATATTTGGATTTCATGTTTTCTTTGGCTTCTCATGTAGCCTCTTCGACTTTTTGACTCCTCCATAATACTTTTATCGAGGCAACCTCCTTAGTCCTCAATATTACACCTCGGAGATTTCGGATTGTTGCGTTGTGAGTAGACTAACACGATCTTAGCGTGAGCATGAAGTCCTTATGAGATTAAGGGAATAATTTGATAACTTTAAAGTGCGCATCATAAGATTTTGAAGCCATATGAATAAGTGAAATTAAGTTCGTTGAAGGAAGTGAAGTGTAAGTCATGTTTGAGAAGGGTTCGTAACAATTGAGCTAATACTTATTTAGTAATGTCTTAAGCAGGAGCTATAGGGCCTCTTAGATGGTTAATGAAGTGTTTTATAAGTGTCAATAAGGTTCCATAAGGATTGGAGGTTGATCGAATCGACGAGAGAAAGTTTCGAAAATTTTTGGGTTGTACGACCACTTATACGGACCGTATAAGTTATACGGCCCGCATAAATTGTCCGTATAACCATTCTAGAGAGGGGTAAAACCATGGTGGGATTATACGGTCCATTTATACGGACTGTATAAGTTATACGGATAGTATAAATGGGCGTATAATCGGGTCGGGTCAGTTTTTCCTCTTTTTATATATGAACGACCCTTGTTTCTATTTTTCATTTTCCACTTCTCCCAAACTCTTAAAGGCTCTAGAACCTTGTCTCAAGCATATTCCACTCAAACCCAAGAGAAATCAAAGATCATATAGCAAGAATTAAGATATCCATGTGTTGGTAGACTCACTAGGGTTGGTAGACTTTAAGAATTTCTTTGGTATTGAAGCTAGGGTTTTCATACAAGTTGGTAAATTGATCCAAAGCTCATTCCTATGAGATAAAATGTTAGTTTTCATGTCTATTTCATGTTTTTAAGCATGCTTGGTTGTTGAATAACTTGGATAGGGAAGAAAATAGAAGATGGAGTTCAAATATAGATTTAATGATATTTTGAGTAGTAAAATAACTTGAGTCATGATTCTTAGTATGCTATGGATATAATCTTTTTATGAAGGGTATTAATGATGACAAGGAAGTGCTGTATGCAATTGTGCAAAGGGTTGGTGTGAAGTTGTTGATATAGGTTGAATATGAGAATGAATTTTGAGACTTAATTGAATATGACTACTTGATTATGATATGGTGGATGTTATTATAGTTGTTTGGGAGTTGTTTTGCAATATGGTGGAAGACGATGAAATAAGGGAAATGCTGCCCAATTTTCGTTAGCTCATGAATTATTCTAGATTGAACTTAAGAGTGTCTTTAAGGCTTAACCATGGTATGAATCCTTTTTAAATATAGATTTCCCAAGCTTTGGAGGTGAACATTAAGTAGTTAAGAAGACGTAAAGGTATGTAAGGCTAACCCTTCTTCTTAAGGCATGTTCTCATTTGTCGTATACCTTCATGTGAATTCCATAATGTCTTCCATGATGACTTCAATTCCTAGAATCACTAAAGCTCACAGTTCTTGATATTCTCATGATACTATTGGTTCCATCCTATGATAGTTGATCCTCTAAGGAAAGATATAGTGATAGTGATGATAATGATGATGATGTTGACGATACTTATGTACTCCTATGTATGTATGTATATATATATATATATATATATATATATATATATATATATATATATATGCTATTAAGTAACACCGAGCTTATATGGCCGGGTATGATATCTATTGCGTGCGCACCACTACCGATTGGGTACGGATAACAACGAGCCTTTGGTAGGGCCAGGTATGTATAACACCGAACCTTGTTATGGTCGGGTATGTAAGACAAACGAACCTCTATGGTCGGGTATGATAATACTATATATTTAAGTGTATGTAATGGAAGGTTCCCATTAGAAAAAAGGTATGTGAATATGATGAACGTCGCTAGAGGTATAAATGGCTCTATCATCCCATGACTTTTCTTTCTTATGTTATCGTTCATGCTTCTATTATGTTATTGATTATGCCTTACATACTCGCACATTATCCGTGACGACGATCCTTTTGTTTGTGGACGCTGCGTCATGCCCGCAGTGGACGGGGAGATAGACTTGATCCTTAGGGTCGCTATTCAAGATCGCGCTTAGAGGAGCTCCACTTGATTCGGAGCTGTAGCTGTTGGTACTATTCTTTTATGTATATATGGGCATGGCGGGGCCCTGTCCCGTCTATATGATGTTACATACTCTCTCTAGAGGCTCGTAGATAGTTGTGTATAATTAGATGTCTTTTAGCCTTGTCGGCTCATATTTTGTATATCATTTTGTCAACCTCGTCGGCTTGTATATATGTACATGGGCATGTTTGTTGATGTTGATATAAAAGTGCCTTAGCCCAATGGAAATGGTATTATTGATGTGTAGAGATTATTAGAAGGCCATGTGGCTCGCATAGATATGATTGTGAAAGTATGATAAGAGGTGCCCGGTGGGTTAGCTCCGGGTGCCCATCATGGCCCTCCGGTTGGGTCATGACACTCAACTTGTGAACTTGACGATCAAAAATAGCTACAGGGATCTCTTCATAGGATAAACCATCCTTAACCGTTATAGTTTCAGTAGGAACAACTAATGGTGCGTATCCCACACACTTTCTCAACATAGATACATGAAACACTGGGTGCACAGAAGTCAATTCTTCTGTAACTCAAGCTCATAAGCCACTTGACCAATTTTTGCAGAATCCTGTATAGCTCGATATATCTAAGACTAAGTTTCCATTTCTTTCCAAACCTCATGACACCCTTCATCGGTGAGACCTTTAGGAGCACCCAATCTAAACCTGAAACTCTAAGTCCCTTCGCCGCACATCTAAATAGGACTTCTAGCGACTTTGAGCCATTTTCAAATGCTACTGGATCAACTTGACTTTTTCATAGCCTGATAGAGTACGTCTAGCCCTAACAACTTTGTTTCGCCAACTTCGAACCACCCGATGGGTGATCTACACCTTCGCCCATACAGGGCCATCTTGATACTAGCATGATAATTGTTATTATAAGAAAATTCAATACGAGGCAAATGATCATCCCAATTATGATTAAAATCTCGGACACATGCTCTCAATATGTCCTCAAGAGTCAGAATAGGGTGCTCTACTTAGCCATCTGTCTGAGGATGGAAAGTTGTGCTGAGGTTTAACTTAGTGCCCAATCATTTTTAAAGGAATTCCAAAAATTCGCTGTGAACTGAGCACCACGATCTGAAATAATAGACACTGGGGTCCCACGCAATCTGACAATTTCCTGACTATACAGCTTGGCATAATCTTCTGCTGAATTGGTGTTCTTGACTGGCAGAAAGTGCGCTGACTTAGTAAGTCGGTCCACAATCACCTAAATCAAGTCATGTTTCCGAAATGAGCGAGGTAAACCTGTTATAAAGTTCATATTTATCATTCCCCATTTCCAAATTGGAATGTCAATATTCTGAGCTAACCCACCAGGCCTTTGGTGTTCGGCCTTCACTTGCTGATAGTTAGACACTTAGCCACAAAATCCGCTGCATTCTTTTTCATGTCATTCCAGCAATAAATCTTTTTAAGCTCATGAACATCTTCATGGAACATGCGTGGATAGAATACCTGGAATTGTGGACTTCTAACATAATTCGCTCTCTAAGACCATCTACGTCTGGAACACATAATCTGACTTAGTACCTCAGGGTACCATCATCTCCCCGTTGTTCTAAAGTCGTTGTCTTATGCTTGTGAATCCCCTCCTTCAGCTGGAGTAAAAGGGTATCATCAAACTGTTTCTCTTTCACTTCGGCTACTAAGGAGGAATAAGCCCTGTTTTGACCAACAACTCCACCATCTTCAAAATCCAAGAGTCGAACTCCTAGGTTTGCCAAGCGATGAAATTCCCTTGCCATAATTATCTTATCTTCCTCAACGTGAGCTAAACTTTCCATGGATCGCCGACTAAGAGCATCGGCTACTACATTTGCTTTCCATGGGTAGTAGAGGATATCTACATTATAATACTTAAGAAGCTCGAGCCATATTCTCTGTCTAAGATTCAACTCCCTCTGCTTGAAAATATATTGAAGGCCCTTATGATTAGTGAAGATATCCACGTTAACGCTATACAAATAGTGACGCCATATCTTAAGTGCGAAAACCACAGCTGCCAATTCCAAGTCATGAGTCGGATAATTCTTTTCATAAGCCTTAAGTTGTCGAGATGCATAGACTACAACCTTACCATTCTGCATTAAGACACATCCGAGACCAACTCCTAAAGCATCACAGTACACCACGAACCCTTCGATTCCCTCTGGTAGTGTCAGAATTAGGGCAGAAGTCAACCTCGTTTTCCACTCCTCAAAACTTTGTTCACACGCATGTGACCATTGAAACTTGGCCTTCTGCAGAGTCAACTTAATCAATGGAGCTGAGATAGAGGAAAACCCCTCAACAAAATGCTTATAATAGCTTGCCAGATCCAAGAAATTTCTCATCTCTGTTGCTGTAGTGGGTTTGGGTGAATCTTCACAGCATCTATTTTTCGAAAATCCACTCTAACGCCTTCACTTGAAATTACATGGCCTAAAAAGGCCACTGAATTTAGCCAAAATTCTCACTTTGAAAATCATAAAGCTCATGATCCTAAAGTATCTGCAACACTATTCTGAGATGTTGTACATGATCAGTCTCACTACAGGAATACACCAAAATGTAATCAATAAAGACAATGACTAATAAATCAAGATAAGACTTGAAGACCCTGTTCATAAGGTCCGCGAAAACGGCTGGTGCATTTTTCAACCACATGACATGACAAGGAATTCAAAATGGCCATAACGGGTTCTGAAAGTGGTCTTTGGAATATCAACTTCCTTAACCTTTAACTGGTGGTATCCTGATATGAGGTCAATCTTGGAATAACACTGGGCACCCTGAAGTTAGTCGAATAAATCATCAAATTTAGGGAGAAGATTATTCTTAAAGGTGACTTTGTTCAACTGACGGTAGTTAATGTAATGCGTAAGGATTCATCTTTCTTTCGGACAAACAGGATTGGTGCGCCCTAAGGTGAAACACTTGGCCTAATAAATCCCTTGTCAAGAAGATCTTTGAACTGGGCTTTTAACTCTTTCAACTCTGCTGGAGCCATTATGTATGGTGGAATAGATATTGGCTCAGTGCTGAGAAGTAAATTAATTCCAAAGTCTATCTCCCTGTCGGGAGAAACTTCGAGGAGATCTTATGGGAAAACTTTTGGAAAATCATTAATGACTGGTACAGATTGGAGAGTTGGGGTCTAGGTATCTACATCCCTGACTCGGACTAAGTGATAAATATACCCCTTGGAAACCATGTCTCTGGCTTTGAGATAGGAAATAAACCTACCCTGAGTACTACTGAATTGCCCTTCCATTCTATGTCTAGTTCATTAGGAAACTCAAAACTTACTATTTTGGTTCTACAACATACTGTGGCATAACATGAATCCAACCAATCCATACCCATGATTACATCGAATTCTACCATTTCCAACTCTACTAAGTCGGCTATGGTATTGCGGTGATAGACCATAACTGGACAATCCCGATCAATGCATCTAGCTATAACTTACTCTCCAATTGGAGTGGACACTTCAAAGGGTTCATGCAACTTTTCTGGTTTTATCCCAAATTTCTTAGCAACAAAAGAGGTTACATATGATAAGGTGGATCCTGGGTCAATAAGGGCATAAACATCAGAGGTAAAAACTGTTAATGTACTTGCAACAACATCTGCACATGCCTCTATATCCTGACGACCTGCTAGTGCATATAAGTGGTTCTTACCTCCGACTATGTTACCGGACTTAGCTACACCACGCCCCTGTTGGGCTTGAGCATTCAGAGGAGCTACTGAATTTATAGACTGAGCCATTATACCTCCGGAACCCTGCCTCGCCGATGGACAGTCCCTCTGAAAATAGCCCCGCTGGTCACATCCATAGCATATATCCATACCTATGCGACACTCCCCCGGCGTCTCTTACAACATTTACTGCAAATCGGGTTATCATAAGTCTTTTGGCCTACACTGGCCTGAGACTGGGGGCCTACTGCCCTGAAACTCTGTCTTTTCTAATTGTGCCTGAACTTTAGAGCTGGGGCATTGGCTGCAGATGGAGCGGGTCCTGACGTTTTTTGAAGAACTTCTTGCCTCTACCTCCCTGAGATCCCCCATGATTGAAGTTACCTACAGACTTCACCCTCTTATTGTATTCCTTGTCTCTCTGTTTCTGCAGTGCCTCTTGTTTCTTCATTCTGTCCTCGTTACCTTGTACAAAAGCAGCCATCTTGATAATGGTCATGTCTTGTTCTGAGCAGCAATATTAGCATCACCATACAAGTCGGGTGTAAGTCCCAACACAAATCGCCTAACTCTGGCCCTCATATTGGGGACTATATGCAGAACATACTTGGCCAAAGAAACAATCTTGAGGTAGTACTCGTTGGCACTTATGTTATTCTGCTTGAGTCTCTCAAATTCAAAGGCCTTTGCCTCTCTGACCTCTAGCGACTGGAAGGGGTCAATAAAAGCTTCTATAAATTCATCCCAAGTCGCAAAAGACGCACTTTCCCTTCGGGATTATTCCTACGACTTATACCAAATATGAGCAACATCCTGCAACTGATAAACTCCTAAGTTTGCCGCCTCTGTCTCAGTAGCATGCATTACACAAAAAACCTTCTGAAGCCCATGGATGAAATTTTTCGGATCCTCCGCCTTAATAGACCCTGTGAACACTGGAGGCTTCATTCGCAGAAATTCCTGGGTCCTAGAACTGGACCACCCTGCACTAGTACCTGCGCTTGGAGCCATTCCTTGACGTTGTGCTTGGGTAGAAAAAATTTGGGTGAGCAATTGGATGGCTCCCCTAACATCCATGTCAGTGGAACTGGGTGGCGGCACTGGAGTACAGACATCCACATGCCCTTTAATAGCAGGTGGGGGTGCTGAACCTGATACGACTCTCTGAGTCTGAGGTCCACCTCTATAGCAACATTAGCAGTAGCTCTCCGGCTAATAACTAAAGTCCTCTTGGTGTACTTTCTTTTCTCAGGCATTTTTTGAAATACGTAATACGCACGAGTTAGAAGAATTCCTAAAAGCATAGCTCTAATTGTATGATCTAGAGTATGAAAGAAGTGAGACAATCCTAGATGTCTTAGTAGTCGACTGTTTACATGTGTGGTATGTGCACACACATAAAAGTGACCCCATTGGACACGGTTTCATAGACTCCCTAAGACACTTGAACCTAGGCTCTGCTACCAAGCTTTGTCACGCCTGAACCATGGCCTGGGCGTAACACAACACTCGACGCCTTGTTGCATGTGACTGAGCGAACCACATGGCTTGCTGAATTAACATGGGACATATACTGATGCAGAATATAAGTTAAATCACAAGTCTGAATAATCATGAGATTTTGTAATCATAAGTCTGAAAATAACGTTTTAAACATAATACAGAAATCATGATAACGTAGCCGATAAGGCTAAACACAACAGAGTATCTGACATGATATGCTAGACTAGTCTATGAAACATCTGACATGAGTCTGAATGCTAAATTTTTTACTAGGACAAGGCCCTCGGCATACCTCTACTGTATGACATGACATAACATAAAACAAGACAACACCCCGAATAAAGTGGGGCTCACCAGTAGGGCGATAGAGAAATCCTAGCGGGTAGATCTATCGTCCTTTAAATCAATACATGCATTATAAAATGCAGGCCCAGAGCAATAGGGACGTCAGTACATTTGAATTGCATTGGTATGTAGAATAACTGAATGAATAAACATGGCACATGAAATAATAGAACTGAAACTAAAACTGTAAGCTGAACATGAACTCAAACATAATCTGTCTTAAATATAAAATAACATGAGTAAAACATTATTAAATGGGAGAGCCTCAGTATAACTGACATGTAACCACCACGTGAGCACGTGGCCCCTGATCTCTGCCTGTTCAGCTAATCCATCTCGTACCTTGCCGGGATACAAGACATGAACATGACATGAATGAATCCATAAAATAACCCGCAATGGGTAAATATGATGGAATTGTCCTATCTGGGTGAACCGATCTTTATCCTACGTTGGCATACGTAGTTTCAGGTATTAAATCCTCTCGATAATCTGTGCAACTCCCAAAACATGAACATGAATATAGTTGGCTTAGAAGCCCATGGATTTCATCAACATGACTTATAGACATGATTTGTAAGTATAATATAGCATGAATTTAGTTTTCATAAGACTTAGAAAATCATGGAGGATTTATGAAGTAATTCTATAGTAGTTCATAAATACTTGTGTTGCATGCTTGAAACTCATGGAATCGATATTATGAGCATTCATGGATTACGTGCAGTGTTCATGGCATTCAGAATGATATATCATGAACACAAACAAAGTGATTATAACTTAATTATAACATGGTTTTGTATTTTCATGAACTAGGGCAATGATAGGAAATCATAGAAGAACCGTGGCGTGGGGAAGAATAATGATGTTCTTACACGTGGATAGTAGCCCTACATACCTTAATCGCTCCAAAACTTGAGAAAAGTCTGAATCTTTGAAGAAGAATTCCAAAAGCTTGAATCTTGAACCTTGAGATGGATTTTTCTTGAAAACCCTATGTTAGGAACAATGGATTTCCACTTAGAATTCATGTGTTGATGTTAGAAACACTTAGAATCACTTGGAAGAGGGTTACCTTGGTGTAGGAGTATGATGGGAAGAGATATTGGTCGTTCTAGGTGTCACAACCCAATCCGGAGGGCCATGACGGGCATCCAGGCCCTACCTGCCGAGCACCGCTAATAATGCCTTCATATCATAATCATGAACAAGGGTGGACCACGAGGGTCATCAGATGGCAATATACTAGATCACAAGAGAGCTATACTTAAAAGGAACGATCCCAAAGGACATACGTATATAACTATACTGGACAAAACTGTACAAGCCGACAAAGCCATGATAGACAATTATACAACAAATATAGGCCGAGGGGGCCATACAGCGTCTAACTGTACCATAACTATCAACAAGCCTCTATTGGAGTATATGACATAGCAAGGTAGGGATAGGCCCCGCCATACCCGTATGTACAACAAAAATATATATAACGTACCAAAACACGACAACAACTCCGAGACAAGTGGAGTGCTCCAATATCAGCAGGACAACAACCTACTGCGGCAGATCGACAACCTGTCTACCTAAACCTGCGGGCATGAAACACAAAATTCCCCAGGCAAAAGGGGTGTCAGTACGAGCAAAGTACTGAGTATGTAAGGCATGAAAGTAATATAAATGAGACATAAACGTACATAGGATGAAAAAAATGCAACCTGTACATCTGAACTGCCTCGAGGGCCAATGATATGCATAAATATTTTTTGTATATATATATATATATATATATGTGTGTGTGTGTGTGTGTGTGTGTGTACATAATCATCATCATATCAGCCTTTGTGGGCATAATCATCATCATATGACCAGCTGATCAGGTGGTAGTGCGTATATAATGCCGTAACCTTCCTCATACCCTATATATATATATATATATATATATATATATATATATATATATATATATATATATATAATGCAATGCATGAATATGATAAGAGTGCATCCTGAATTTGTCGGAGTGACGTAAGGTCGTTACACTTCCGATCATCATTATGAAATAGCATTTTCATCAGTATGTGACTTTATGAAGCGTACTGAATCTGAAGAAGAACTTACTAAGAACATTATTACTAGAACATGAATCAACATAGAACATCCCTAACTGCTAAGAATAAATTCATTATGAAGTAGCGTTACGTTTATGTTTTGTTCATAAGGATCAATGCCGAAAGAAGGAAAGTTAGCCTTAATATACCTCAACTCGTCAACACAATCCCACAACGAATCTGTCAGACTAATACTCCAAACTCCTTAGTCACTACAGCACACCTAACAGCCAACAACACAACAACAAGATTTACATCAAAACGACCCAATATACGCTTTGTATACGACACCTATTCACTTTCTTCTTCCAACACCAACTACTATCCTTTCAACAAGATTTTAGCTTAAAAACACATTAACAACATAACTCAAGTTAGATTACATCTCAACATAAACTCAAGCTCATATTTGGACCTTCCCTCCAACTTCTGTCCTTCCAAACCTACTATATTCATCACATAAACTCGTAAACATGGGATTAAAAATGGAGTCTTACCTTAAGAACTCAAGAACACTTCAATTCCAAGATTACTTCACCTTGAAGTATCCTCCAAGCTACTACCAAGAGGAGAAACAAGCTTTCACAACACATAGAACCTTTAAGCACTTGATCTTCTCTTTTGTTCCTTGATTTCACTTAGGAATTGATTAGATAAGTTAGAGAAGGTTTTATGGAAGGTTAGCGGTTAGGCGAAGTGAAGAAAATAAGATAAAATGAGGATTATGCGAAAATATTAAAAAAAAAAAAAAAAAAAACTAGAACCGACATAAAAATACTGGTCGTATATATACGGTCCAAAATATTGGACGTATATATATATGGACCGTATTTATTAGCAAAATTTTTTCCCTCTCTGCCAAGAGAAGTACGGACCGTATTCCAAAGTACGATCCCTATTTATAATATATGGTCTGTATTTTCTACTTTCCAAAATCAAACTCCGACGAAACGTATTCTCTTCGATTTGTTTATCCCCTAATACTTCCAACACATACCAAACATGAAATTAAACCTTCGTATACTCAAGACGAACACGTCTAACCTTATAAAACCTCGAAGATAATTCCACTTTTCAAACTGTAACCACCAACTCACGAAGATGCTTAACGTACAAAAGTACTAGGTGTAACTCTAGGGCTTGAGGATGTGAAGAATGAAGTGAAAAGGCCAAAAAATGAAGGTTTAAAGTTGCTGTTGGACCCGTTTTACGCTCATTGTAGGCCCATTTTACGGCCCGTAACTCATACTGTGAAACCGTAGCAGTGTACTGGATCTTTTGTGCATTTTTACTGCCCAATTTTATGGTTCATGTTGGAAGTTTTCCCAAATTCCTTATACATTTTTCCATATTCTTGATTAAAGTGAGGCTTTGTGCAAACTCACTTGGAAACATGCTCCGTAGGGTAGCTTCTGTGTTTACTTCATCCTAAGACTCTCCTTATGACTTGATTAGGTTTCAAACTCTCTTTCTACACTACTCATATTGGTTTCATTATACCCCGTCTTACGATTCAAACCTTAGCCCGAATGCACGAGGTGTTACAATCTCATTTTTTGCCTTTGGATTTGTTTCACTAGAAGATTATAACGTTAATATTTTTAACTTAGTACTGTCATAGCTTAGTTCTTACGATGTATCAAGCAGCCAGCAAAAATACAATTGAAGTGAATAGAAGTTGAGCTTTGTCTAGATAGAAAGTTTCATTGTTCCATCCATTGAATAAAAAGAAACTTTATGATTATCCAATCATACATGAATTTTAAGTAGAGTCGTCCTTTCAAAGTACCTTGGGTGAAAAGTTTTCCAAATGCTACAATGCCAAAATTAATTATACTCTAAGATAACATCCATTAATTCATTTATCTACCACGATTTCACCTCCTATGCTTTTTTTACTTTGTCTACCATGAGTCATTTATTATGCTCAAGTATGAGTTTTATTTTTTGATGAAGTAGTTTTATTAATGGTATCAAGAAGATGCAGATAGTAAAAAATATAAAGATCGCAAAGGAAAGATCGTCAGCTCCAACACGAAGTAGCGATGCCTAGGATAGCGAGCTGACAAAGTAAAAAAAAAAAAAAAAAACAGCGAGAGAGAACTCAAGGTTATCTTGGGACTGAGTTCCTTTAAATTTATATAGAAAAAATTAGAAGTTTCATCTTCTTATGATATTGCATCTATGCTAAATTCTCTGTTACTATAACATTTTTTAAGTACTTCTTTCAAATTTAATGTTGTAGTTAGAGCATTACCTTGTTGTTAATTTCTTGTTAAGATGTCTTGAAAGAATATTGAATCTTAGCACATAAAATTTCAAGGCTAGACTTTTGAAACGATGCCTCAAACTCATAGCCAGTGAATCAAAATTACCAAATAAATATTCGTAAAAATTTATACTTTCAGTCCGCTTCAAAAGATGTTAGACCATCATAAATTCCTTTTGATAAAGTTGAACTGTGCCTTTAGTTTTTGGAAGCGTTCATACATGTATGAAATGCTAATGGGCAATTCCTCTATAGATGTAGATTTTCAAGCTTTCCAAACAAATGATATGATTTTTATAGTGTATTAAGTTGTGCTTATGAGATTGTAACTTTGTGTCTTGATGTTCTGTGTTTTTGTTTCAGTGGTTAAAGGCTAACAAACACATGACATGTTCTTATTTAAGTTTTGTTTCCCTATTCTCTATATCCTTTTCCCTGTAAATTTACTATTTTATGCTTATTAACATGTTAGTTATCTTTCTTACACATTATTTATATTTTAAAATTTCATTTCTTTTGCAGAGACAAATGTGTTGAACTAAATGCTTTTTATATTTGAACAAGAAGTCTTTTTACCTCTTTGTTAAGTCTTTTTACCTCTTTGTTATACTTTCAGTGTGCTCTGAAGTTAAATGTTACAATGACCAGTGAAATACTAGGAATTTATTCTCATTCTCTAAAGTGGAGGCATTTCATTAACCTCCTTAGACCTATGGAATGATGCTCTCTGCTTGCTTATTGAGTAAGACATTGAATAGTTAAATTTAAAATATAGAAAGAATATAAAGCTGTGAATCGCTCTTGAAGATATGGAATATGTTATCGAAAATAAAAATGTTGCATATTACTTTGGAATGGGTAGGAATGTTAAGCTAGATAAAATTGAGATCCTTGCAACAAAAAGAAGCAGTTGAGGGTCTACTTGAATGGATAATTTGTTAGTTATAACTTTTGGACATGTCATGCCCCAAACCATGGCCTGGGCGTAACACGACATTCGATGCCTGGCTGCATGTGATCGAGCAAACCACACGGCTTGCTGACTCAGCATGGGCATGAACTGATGCGGAATAACCGATGAACATGCATAATTTAAGTAAAGCGTGGGACCATAAATAATAAGTCTGAATAAGCATAATAATAACGAGCCAAAATGGCTAAACGATCCCGAATATATGACATAACATAACTGACTAGTCTATGAAACATCTAACATGAACATGAGTCTGCTAAACATAACTGTTGGACAAGGCCCCCAGCATACCTTTAATGCATAACTAATAGGACATAGATAAATGACTAAACCCCGAAGAAGATGGGGCTCACCAAAAGCTGATACATGGATGATCCTACTGAGCAGATGCGTCGTCCTGTAAATCCGTACCTGCATCGTGAAATGCAGGCCTCCAGGCAATAGAAAGGGGACGTCAGCACATTGAATGTTCTGGTATGTAAAGTAACTAAATAAAATAAACATGGCACATGAAATAACATGATGAAAGCTGAAACTGAAACTGAAACCTGGTCATGAACATGAATACATACATATATATATATATATATATATATATATATATATATATATATATATCATAAGTAAACACATTTTAAGTGGGGAGCGCATAAGTATAACCGACAACATGAATCACCATGTGGGTACGTGGAGTCTGGTACCTGACCCGACCAGTAGAGCTCTCATACCTTGCCAGGGGTATAAGATATATATATATATATATAGCATGAAAGGATCCAATCAATAAAGCATGAAGGAATCGTCCTAAACATGGGCGGAGCGATCCTTATCCTACGGTGGCTAGCGTAGTTTCAGGCTATTAAAGCCTTCTCGGTAATCTGTGCAACTCCCAAAAGCATGAACATAATATAGGTGGCATCTGAGCCCATGGTTTTTCATAAAACATGACTTGCATTATACATGGATGTAGTTACATAATATACTTGCATGAAAATGTGTAAACATGTAGAGTGTTTCATGAAAATAAACATAGTAATTAATAACTTGCATGTAAGAACCCATGGAATGCAAATGATGGGTTTTTTTTTTATGGATTACGGACAGATTCTCAATAACAAAAATGAAATATCAAGAATACAATAACGAACTACGTATAGAAACATGGTACATCATGGTATATATATACTTAGGGTTATCATGAACATGTCTAAAACCCTTATTTTGGTGAACTCTTGTATAATTATAGAGGAACGTGGTGTGGGGAAGAATAAAGATGTTCCCACACGTGGATAGAAGCCCTACATACCTTAATCGCTCCAAAAACTAGAGAAAATTCTGAATCTTTGAATAAGAATTCCAAAATCTTGAATCTTGAACCTTGAGATGGGTTTTCTTGAAAACCCTAGGTTGTTAACATAGGATTTTGCTTAGAATTCATGTATAGTCATTAAAATTCACTTGGGAATACATGGGAGGGACTTACCTTGATATATGAGGATGAGGAGAAGAGAGAATGGTCGTTCTAGGGCTTGGGGATGTGAAGAATGAACTGAAAATTTTAAATTAACTATCGGACCTGTTTTACACTCACTTTAGGCCCATTTTACAGCCCGTAAATCAGATTTACGGGCCATAAATCCTACTGTAAACCCGTAACAGTTTGCTGGATTTTTTGGAAAATTTTACGGCCCATAAATTCTGCCGTAAATCGGCAGAACACTGTTTTAGTAAAACGAGCATAACCTTTTGTACAGATGTCCATTTGACCTCTATAATATACCGTTGGAAATTTATTTCAAAGATATACAACTCTCAAGAAGGAAGTTGTCCAAAATTCCATATAGATTTTTTCATATACTCATTTTAAGGGAGACCTGGTGCAAACTCACTTGAAAACACGCTCCGTAGGGTAGCTTTCGACTTTACTTTGACCGAGGACTCTTCTTATGTCTTGAGTGGGTTTCAAACACCGTTTCTACACTACTCATATTGACTTCATTATACTCCTATTTTATGAGTCAAATATTAGCCCGAATGCACGAGGTGTCATAATATCTTCCCCTTGGGATCATTCGTCCTCGAATGATGGGTCATGGTTAAGAATGCGACAGGACATGCCTTGAATACATGAACGTGAAGAAACATGACATGGAACATGGGAACTGAACTGACATGACATGGTTTCGTGAAAACATGAGTGCTGAAACATGAGACATGAATAGAGAATACATGAACGTGAACGTGAAATGTGAGGCATGACTATGTAAGAGACATGACATGAATACTAAAGGTATTTACCTTGAACTTTATCTGCTTTCTCTTCAAACAAGTGAGGATATCTGGATTTCATGTCTTTTTCGGCTTCCTATGTAGCCTCTTCAACTTTCTAACTCCTCCATAAGACCTTTACTGAGGCTACTTCCTTAGTTCTCAACTTGCGAACTTGACGATCAAGAATGGCTACGGGGATCTCCTCATAGGTGAGGCCATCCTTAACTGTTATAATATCAGCAGGAATAACCAATGACAGGTCTCCTACACACTTCCTCAACATGGATACATGAAACACTGGATGAACAGCAGCCAACTCTTGGGGCAACTTAAGTTCATAAGCTACTTGACCGACCTTTCGCAGAATTCTGTAAGGTCCAATATATCTGGGACTGAGTTTTCCTTTCTTTCCAAATCTCATAACACCCTTCTAGGCGAAACCTTAAGGAATACCCAATCATTAACTTGAAATTCTAAGTCCCTTCGCCTCACATTTGTGTAAGACGTCTGGCGACTTTGAGCCGTTTTCAAACGCTCTTGAGTCAACTTGACTTTCTCCATAGCCCGATAGACCAAATCTAGTCCTAACAACTCTACTTACTAACTTCGAACCAACCAATTGGTGATCTACACCTTCGCCCATAGAGAGCTTCAAACGGTGTCATCCCAATGCTAGCATGATAACTGTTATTATAAGCAAACTTAATGAGAGGTACGTGATCATCCCAATTACCTTTGAAATCTAGGACACATTCTCTCAACATGTCTTCAAGAGTCTGAATAATACGCTCTGCCTGACCATCTGTCTGCGGATGAAAAGTTGTGCTGAGGTTTACCTTGGTACCCAATCCCTTATGAAAGGATTTCCAAAAATGGGCCGTGAACTGGGCACCACGATCTGAAATAATAGACACTGGAGTCCCATACAATCTGACAATTTCATTAACATACAACTTGGCGTAATCTTCTGCCGAATCTGTGGTCTTGACTAGCAAAAAGTGTGCCGACTTAGTAAGCCGGTCAACGATTACACAAATAGAGTCATGCCTCCTAGCTGAACGAGGTAAACATGATACCAAGTCCATATTAATCATTTCCCATTTCCAGATAGGAATATCAATATTCTGAGACATGCCACCAGGCCTCTGGTGTTCCGCTTTCACTTGTTGACAATTCGGGCACATAGCCACAAAATTTGCTACATTCTTTTTCATGTCCTTCCGCCAATAAATCTCTTTAAGATCATGATACATCTTAGTGGAACCTGGATGAATGGAATACCTGGAATTGTGAGCTTCTGACATAATTCGCTCTCTGAGCCCATCTACATCTGGAACACATAATCTTCCTCGGTACCTCAAGGTACCATCATCTCTCCCTTGTTCAAAAGCCATTGTATTATGCCTGTAAATCCCCTCTTTCAGCTGCAATAAAAAGGGATCACTAAACTGCTTCTCTTTAACTTCTACCACTAAGGAGGAATGAGCTCTGTTATGAACAACAACGCCACCATCTTCGGAGTCCAAGAGTCGAACTCCTAAATTAGCTAAACGGTGAACTTCCTTGGTCAGAGTTCTTTCATCTGCCTTAATGTGAGCTAAACTTCCCATGGAACGCCGACTAAGAGCATCGGCTACAACATTCGCTTTCCCCGGATGGTAGAGAATATCCACATCATAGTCCTTAAGCAACTCGAGCCATCTTCTCTGCCTAAGATTTAGCTCCCTTTGCTTGAAGATATATTGTAGGCTTTTATAATCCGTGAAAATATCAACATGCACTCCATACAAATAATGACGCCATATCTTAAGTACAAAAACCACGGCTGCCAATTCTAAGTCATGAGTCGGATAATTCTTCTCATGAGTCTTAAGCTATCTAGACATATAAGCAACAACCCTACCATGCTGCATTAAGACACATCCAAGACTAACTCCCGAAGCATCACAATAAATCATAAACCCTTCGGTTCCTTTTGGTAGCGTCAAAGCTGGAGCAGAAATCAATCTCTTCTTCAACTCTTCGAAACTCTGCTCACATGCATCTGACCATTGAAATTTGACTTTCTTCTGAGTCAACTTAGTTAGCAGAGCTGAGATAGAGGAAATCCCTCGACAAAACGCCTGTAATAGCCTGCCAGACCCAAGAAACTTCTGATATCTGATGTTGAGGTGGGTCTGGGCCAATTCTTAACAACGTCAATTTTCTGAAAATCAACTTTAAATCCTTCGCCTGAAATCACATGGCATAAGAATTCCACTGACTTAAGCCAAAACTCACACTTTGAGAATTTTGCATAAAGCTTACGATCCTTGAGTGTCTGTAACACTATCCTGAGATGTTCTGCATGATCAGCCTCGCTACGGGAATACACCAATATGTCATCAATAACCACAATGACGAATAAATTAAGATAAGACTTGAAGACCCTGTTCATAAGGTCCATGAAAGTTTTTGGTGCATTCGTCAACCTAAAAAACATGACAAGAAATTCGAAATGCCCATAGCGGGTCCTGAAAGCGGTCTTGGGAATATCAACTTCTTTAACCTTTAACTGATGGTAGCCTGATCTAAAATCAATCTTGGAATAACACTGAGCACCCTGAAGTTTGTCAAATAAGTCATCGATTCTAGGAAGGGGACACTAGTCCTTAATGGTGACCTTGTTCAACGATTTAGTTTATACACATATGCAAGGATCCATCTTTCTTTTGGACAAACAAGATCGGGGGGCCCCAGGGTGAGACACTTGATCTAATAAATCCCCTATCAAGAAGGTCTTTCAACTGGACTTTTAATTCTTTCAACTCTGGTGGAGCCATTCTGTATGGCGAAATAGATATCGACTGAGTGTCGGGAAGTATATCAATTCCAAAGTCAAAATCGTTGTCGGGAGGGACTTCGGGAAGATCTTCTGGGAAGACCTCTGAAAATTCATTAACGACTAGTACGGACTGGAGAGTTGGGGTCTGGGCATCTAAATCCCTGACTCGAACTAAGTGACAGATATACCCCTGGAAATTATCTTTTACGGCTTTAATATAGGAAATAAATCTACCCCTGGATACTACTGAATCACCCTTCCACTCTATGACTGGTTCGTTAGGATACTCGAATCTCACTATTTTGGTCCTACAATCCACTGTAGCATAACATGAAGATAGCCAATCCATACCCATGATTACATTAAAGTCTACCATTTCTAATTATGCTAGATCAGCTATGGTTCTGCGGTGATAGACTAAAATTGGGCAACCCCTATAAATACGTCTAGCTATAACTGATTCCCCAATTGGAGTGGACACCTCAAAGGGTTCATGCAACTTTTCTGGTTCAATCCCAAATTTCTTAGCAATAAATGGGGTTACATAAGATAAGGTGGATCCTAGGTCAATAAGGGCATAGATGTCAAAAGTGAAAACTGTTAGTGTACCTGTGACAACATCTGCACGTGCCTCTGTATCTTGATGACCTGTCAATGCTTACAAACGGCTCTGAACCACCGCCCGTATTGCTAGACTTTGCAGCTCCACGCCCCTGCTGGGCTTGAGAATTACGAGGAGAGCTGTGAATTTGTGGATCGGCCACCGTTACCTCGGTACCTTTTCTAGGCCGACGGACAATCTCTGCGAAAATGGCCACATAGCCATACCCATAGCAAACATCCATACCCATAAGACACACCCCGGGTGTCTCTTACCACACTTCTGTTAAATTTCGAAATGTCATAAGTCTTCCGACCCACATTAGCTCGAGAATAGGAGTTTACGAGTCGGTTTTGGAAATTCTCTCTCTCTCGATCATTCCCCGAACTTTGAGATCGGGGGCACCGGGTTGCCGATAAAGCGGGTCCGATGACTTTGTTCTTAAAGAATATTCCTTCCACTCCCCTCATGACGAAACGCGGAGTTACCTATACACTTAGTTGTTTTACTGATTTCCCTCTCTTTCTCTTTCTTTCATTCGGTCCTCATTACCTTGCACAAAAGCAACCATCTTCGCAATGGTCATGTTGTTGTTCTGAGTAGCCGTATTTGCATCGTCGTGCAAATCAGATTTGAGTCCAAGCACAAATCTCCTAACTACGGCCTTCATATCGGGAAACATATGGGGAGCATGCTTAGCCAATGAAATGAACTTATAATAATATTCTTAGACTGTCATGTTATTCTGCCTTAGCCTCTCGAATTCAATAGCCTTTGCTTCCCTGACCTCAATTGGCATGAAGTGATCAACCAAACTCCAATGCTTCTATCTCAGTAGCATGCATAATGAGGAACAACTTCAGCAGCCCATCTATATAGTTCTGCGGATCCTCCTCTGCCTTAGTCCCTGTGAACATTGGAGGTTTCATCCGCATGAATTCCTGAGTCATGAAACTAGCAGATCCTCCACTAGCACTGGCGCTAAGAGCAGTTTCTTGACGTTGAGCCTGATTATCCACAATCTGGGTAAGCAACTGAAGAGCTCCCCTAGGATCCATGTCCGAAGCATTAGGAGGTATAGTTATCGCATTAGTCTAAATGTGGACCGCCGGAACGTAGCAGTTGTTTGAGTACGGAACGAGTTTCTTCCTAAAAGTAGTCATGATTCTTTGGTAGTAGGCCGTCACGACCTATTTTTCCTAAGTCGTGCGGGCACTTACCTTTCCACCTCGGTAAGCGAACCCTCAACCCAACAATGAATAAGTATATAAAAGAATGAAATTAAGCAACGGAATAGAATAAATACGTAAGTCTCACACACACATATATATATATATATATATATATATATATATATATATATATATATATATATATATATATAGTAGAATAGTGCGGAATGACGGTAACACCCCCAGGGTCTAGTCTGAATAACACAAGAGCATCTAAAAGGGAAATACTACAATCTGGAATACTAATACAGAATGTGTCTATGTCTCTGAATAGAATAGTACATAAAGATAAAAAAAAGTCTTCAAGGCAGCGGACGGCCATGCTCACCCTGGAAACTCGAAGAGGAAGGTCAAGCGACTATCAACCGTGGTCACGAAGTGGACCCAACCGATATCCTCGCATTCATAAAAGAATTCAAAGTGCGGTCAAGTACAAACAACGTGATCTTGATACTAGATCATCGGCCGCTAAGCATAGCTAACACAACTCAACCAACAAAGCAGATAAGCAAATAAACCAACAAGTATAAGTCAATGTAATCAAATCCAAGTATCCGTCATCGCCTATGTAAAGCATCTAAACCCAAACGTGCCAAGTCTGAACATATCCAATCCAATCTAACATCACGATACAACACCAAACATATCAAATCAAGTCATAATGCAATGCAATGCAGTTGTGTATGAATGCAATACAATGCAAATGTGGTGTACACCTGTACTTCGGACGGAAATATCGACCTCTCGGTAGCACAACCCAGAGTGACTCGCGAAGTCTAAGTACCACCCATCTCAGATCTTTGCCCAACAGACAGACGGGATCCCGGATCTTTATCCAGGGTGGTGCCGGTGAGAACAACCATAGCCAAAGATCCGGGGTCTCATTTGTCTGTTGGAAAAAAATTCGGGATGGGTAGCACTTAGACTTCGTGAGTCACGCTGGGTTGTGCTACCGAGACATCGATATTTTCGTCCGGAGTACAAGTTTGCACCGCATTTGCATTGCATTGCATTCATACACTACTGCATTGCATTGCATTCATACACTACTGCATTGCATTGCATTCATACACTATTGCATTGCATTGCATTATGACTCGATTTGAGATGTTTGGTGTTGTATCGTGATGTTGGATTGGATTGGATATATTCAGACTTGGCACATTTGGGTTTAGATGCTTTACATAGGCGATGCCAGATACTTGGATTTGATTACATTGACTTATACTTTGTTATTTGTTGTGTTAGCTATGCTTAGTCGGCCGATGATACCTACCAATATTGTTGTTTGTACTGACCTGTACTTGCTGCATTCTTTTATGAATGCAGAGTATCAGGTTGGGTCCACTTCTGTGACGCGTGGCTGATAGTCGTTCTGCACTTATCTTCCTTCGAGTTTCATGGTAAGCATGGTCGTCCATAACGCCTTAAAGACTTTTCTATCTTTATGTCCTATTCTATTCAGAGACAAAGACACTTTATGTATTAGTATTCCAGATTCTATTATTTCCCTTTTAGATGCTCTTGTGTTATTCAGACTAGACCCTGGGGGTGTTATCGTCATTCCGCACTATTCTACTACTCATATATATATATATATATATATCGTGAGACTTACGTATTTATTTTATTCCGTTGCTTAATTTCATTCTTTTATGTACTTATTCATTGTTGGGTTTAGGGTTCGCTTACCGAGGTGGGAAGGTAAGTACCCACACGACTTAGGCAAAATAGGTCGTGACAAGTTGGTATCAGAGCCCTAGGTTACCCGATCTTTAATACAAGAGCGCGTCTAGTAGAGTCTTGTGGATCAGTACAATGAGCTTCGTACTTATCCGCGAGAGACTATAAGATATTTAGGAAACTTTGAATTCTTTCATTCCCTCATGCGACGTTATTCAAATTGGTATCTAGTCGATTTTAATTGGTAGCTGGACCTTCCTATCTTGATCATCCTCAGAATATGAAAATCTGTCCTTAAATTCTTACGCGAATCGTTGATCTATGACGTGTCATGGAATGGTACGAGATGTGTTATCCTGATTCGGACGCGTGATTCAGTTCAGTCACAGTTATGGCCTGAGGCTTCGATTGTGTGGAGTCGCGACTAGACTCGGTTACTGTGTGGAGTCGCTGTTAGACTCATTTATTGTGGAAGTTCATGAGAAATTAGGAGTTAGTTCAGAGGGTTACAGGGTCTCCATGTTTCAGCGTTGGGCTGCCCGGATGTTCTCTCTTTACTTACTTGTCTTACTCTTATTTCGAGACAGTTGTATTATGAGAATTTATCATCTTTCAGACTCGTAGTATGTAGTTAGTGCTCTTGTATGACCAGATCAGATCTATGGGGTTGTATTTAGTATTTCCGCAATTTATCTTATATGGATGATTTGAGACTTATTCTATATTGATTTCTTCCGCTTTTACTTAAATTGGTTAAATTGAGATAAGGGTTCGCCTATCGCGGTGGGAAAGATAGGTGCCCGCACGTCCTAGTAAAATAGGTCATGATAGTAGTTGAGTTCCTCTTTGTTTAATTTCTTGTCGGAGCCATATTCTGAAATACGTAATTTGCACGAGTTAGAGAATTCTTGAAAGTACTGCTCTAACTGCATGATCTAGAGTATGAAAGAAGTGAGACAATCCTGAATGTCTTGGTGGTCAACTGTTTATATGTGTGGGGCCCTCACACATATAAAAGTGACCCCACTGGACACGATTTCATAGACTCCCTAAGACACTTGAACCTAGTGCTCTGATACCAAGCTTTGTCATGCCCCGAATCATGGCCTTGGCGTAACACGGCACCCGATGTCTGGCTGTATGTGACCGAGCGAACCACATGGCTTGCTGACTCAACATGGGCATGAACTGATGTGGAATAACCAGTGAACAAGCATAATTTAAGTAAAGCGTGGGATCATAAATCATAAGTCTGAATAAACATAATAATAATGAGCCAAAATGGCTAAACGACTCCGAATATCTGACATAACATAACTGACTAGTCTATGAAACCTCTAACATGAACATGAGTCTGCTAAACATAACTGCTGGGACAAGGCCCCCAGCATACCTTTAATGCATAACTAATAGGACATAGATAAATGACTAAACCCCGAAGAAGATGGGGCTCACCAAAAGCTGATACGTGGATATCTTACTGAGCAGATGCGTCGTCCGGTAAATCCGTACCTGCATCGTGAAATGCCAGCCCCGGGCAATAGAAAGGGGATGTCAGCACATTGAATATACTGGTATGTAAAGCAACTGAATGAAATAAACATGGCACATGAAATAACATGATGAAAACTGAAACTGAAACCTGGTCATGAACATGAATACATATATATATATATAATCATGAGTAAAAACATTTTAAGTGGGGAGCGTATAAGTATAACCAACAACATGAATCACCACGTGGGTAGGTGGAGTCTGGTACCTAACCTAACCAGCAGAGCTCTCATACCTTTCCAGGGGTATAGGATATAAATATAGCATGAAAGGATCCAATCAATAAAGCATGAAGGAATCGTCCTAAATATGGGCGGAGCGTTCCTTATCCTACAGTGGCTAGCATAGTTTCAGGCTATTAAAACCTTCTCCGTAATCTGTGCAACTCCCAAAGTATGAACATAATATAGGTGGCATCTGAGCCCATGGTTTTTCATAAAACGTGACTTGCATTATACATGGTTGTAGTTATATAATATACTTGCATGAAAACGTGTAAACATGTAGAATGTTTCATGAAAATAAACTTAGTAATTAATAACTTGCATGTAAGAACCCATGGAATGCAAATGATGGTTTTTTTTTTTATGGATTACGGACAAATTCTCAATAACCAAAATGGAATATCAAGAACACAATAACGAACTACGTATAGAAACATGGTACATCATGGTATATATATACTTAGGGTTATCATGAACATGTCTAAAACCCTTGTTTTGGTGAACTCTTGTATAATCATGTAGGAACGTGGTGTGGGAAAGAACAAAGATGTTCGCACACATGGATAGAAGCCCTACATACCTTAATCACTCTAAAAACTTGAGAAAAGTCTGAATCTTTGAAGAAGAATACCAAAATCTTAAACCTTGAGATGGGTTTTCTTGAAAACCCAAGGTTGTTAACATAGGATTTCGCTTAGAATTCATGTATAATCATTAAAATTCACTTGGGAATACATGGGAGGGACTTACCTTGATGTATGAGGATGAGGAGAAGAGAGAATGGTCGTTCTAGGGCTTGGGGATGTGAAGAATGAAGTGAAAAATCCTTAAAACGAAGTTTTAAAATTACACTCTCACTTTAGGCCCATTTTACGGCCCGTAAATCAGATTTACGGGCCATAAATCCGTAACAGTTTGCTGGATTTTTTGGACAATTTTAAGGCCCAATTTTACGACCCGTAAATAATTTACGGCCCGTAAATTCTGCCGTAAATCTGCAAAACACTGTTTTAGTAAAATGGGCATAACCTTTTGTACAGATGTCCGTCTTACCTCCATAATATACCGTTGGAAAGATATTTCAAAGATCTACAACTTTCAAGAAGGAAGGTTTCCCAAATTCCATACAGAATTTTCCGTATACTCATTTTAAGTGAGACTTGGTGCAAACTCACTTGAAACACGCTCCGTTGGGTAGCTTCCGACTTTACTTTGCCCAAGGACACTTCTTATGTCTTGAGTGGTTTCAAACACCGTTCTACACTACTCATATTAGCTTCATTAGACCCCCGTCTTACGAGTCAAATCTTAGCCCGAATGTACGAGGTGTTACAATTTAACGGCTACATTTGACTCAATTATTTTACTTGCGAATAGTGAAGTATTGTCTTTAGTGAATTCTTAAATTTCATATAGCCAGAGAGCATTACTAGATCTCAGTTGTTATTACCTACTTATGTTTGAGCTCTAGGACATCATGGACACATAAGTTGCATGTTTTTTGCAGCTTCAAAGTTATATTAGTCCTCCATCTAATGAAGTTGTATTAGAGAATGTAAGCAACAGAAACTAAAACAAAGAAAAAAAAGACAGCAAAAGAAACCGCTAGACTATTAATACATTGTTCCAACGATAGTGCCAATTTGTCTAGCCTCCAATACATATATTCACCAATGTGATTGAACATGGAGAGAAGGAACGAAAATTTGTATTGTTTGTTCTATGTTTCTAAACGTTGTATCTTCTGTTGCTTCCATTTTCCATAGCTCTCCTAGCTAATTGTCTTCTTTTTTCTCCTAATTTATATTTTCAACTGCAGGAGGCACCCATCTTGGGATGTTTTGCTACTAGAAAGAAATTTCTCTTTTGAGAAGAATGGTAATGTCTCACTACCACCTACCCCCACCCCTCGGTTTTGTTCAGCTCCCTCCTCCCGTCCTTTACGAAATTTTGAACGAAAGCTGTGTCAAAATTTTCATATGTTTACCATATAACGTTTTAAGGACAATCCTCAGGTTAAACAGTTGAATATATTTTGCAATAGATTTGTTTAACCGACTATTTACTGCACAACCATCCCTTATGTCTCTTCAAGCTGATATGTCTTTCACTCCTCAATCTTCATATTAGCATTTAAGTAATTGCAACATTTTATTTGTGCTTCCAAAAATATTTGTAAATCTAATTTTCTTTTTTCCTTTTACATCTATCGGTGTGATCAACATGTTCTAAAAAGCTAGATGAAGCAATATATTTTGCTTTGCCAGGAAAGGATATGCATTGCTGAAGTTTCCGGGCCAGATGAAACATATGAAGCAGAAGATGATTAGCCTTACACACCAATGTACCACTGTTGGCAATGTCTGTTGTTCTGTCTGATGTACTTGCTACATATCACGAGAAACTTAAGAGTGTATTTTTGTCCAAGTTGTGCTTACTGTACATAAAACTGGCCCATTATGCACATATTGTACAAATATTACGCATACAAACGTTTGACGAGATAATCACCATATATTGGGCCCGAACCTAGCACGAGCCATGACGTGTGTGCATATATATATATATATATTTGTATAGTTTCAACAAGCAAAAATAATTACCTATTGGCAGTGGTATTCGAACTCCCATCAACTGGGAAAAACTTAACCATTTGCCATTCGCACCTTTACCTCATTTGTTACTACTAATGGCACTTGCTCTAATTATAATATTTCCTAGATATACATACATAAGTACACAAAGTTTCAGCCAAAGCTTACCGGTGGCGCGGCATTCCCTCGGGCCTTCATTATTCATAATCTTAAAATCTCCCTGCAAATCAATATCGCATCTTGAGTTAGACTTTCGTGTTTAATCCCCTTAACTTCTTAGTGCAACAAGGCTTAAACGTGTAGTGGGATTCCTTTATACAAAATCATACAAAGGAGAATTCTTTTAAAGGGCAAAAAAATTATTACATCTGATCGACTTCTGGGCCTAGATTTGTCAATACGAAGTGAATGAACTCAAAATAGAGATATGATACAAATACTAACAAGATTTGGGAAAAGATTAGGCTTGGCAACTACAATAACAACAACATACCCAGTGTAATCCACAAGTGAGGTCTGGAGAGGGTAGGATGTATGCAAACCTTAGTCCTACCATTGTGAGGTAGAGAGACTGTTTCTGACAGACCCTCGGCTCAAAATGAAAGGTATCCAATGCAAGATTGTAAGAAAAGCTTAGCAACTCTTGTCCAAACAAAAAAAAACAAAAAAAAAACAAAAAAGAAAAGAGACAATGGGTTGCCAAATCCTATCAAACGAACAAAACATAGAAATATTTGAATATTCAACTCTTAATATCACTCTTGTGCCTTTCTAAAATCCGAATTCCTCCAAAACAAAGTCTCACAAATTTACCAAGCATTCAATTTCATGAACTCAAACAATTTCATGTATATCCCTATATATTAGTGTATAACCATGTATGTCACTGCTACATTTGCAAAGACAAACCTACAACATGCATGTGCATATCGTATTGTTATTATATATGTCAATGTATATTACACATAGATTTTCATGGATATGCAAAGATATACATGTTGAGATGCATGGATATGCAAATTTATACGTGATATGAGATGCCCTAATATACAAGGGGATATACACTTCTATACATGTGAATAGACTGGATATTCATGTAGATAAACACAAATATAAACCCACGTAACCACCAAAATACACCAAGCACATCAAAACATCTCCAAGTGAGCTCTAATTTCATATTTAGATTCCCAAAGACGTTTCCAAACTGTTACAACAACACTCATTCCATTTAACAATACTTTTTCGGATTTCAAATTTCAAACCCTCATAATGGAGTTTTCAAATTTTTGAAGTTCCTTCTCATTAATGATGTATCATCCTGTACGAGTGGGGATGGTGAAAGAATGATACGTTCTTGTACTCTCTAAGTTGAGAGAGATGTGTTTAATTAATTAATTATGTTTGAAGTCTAAAATGTTGCTAATGTACTAGGACTGGATGAGAGAGAGAGATATATGATAATGATGATGATGAAGAGAGCGACGTCACTGATGAACCAAATTGGGAGGAGTATACACTTCTCTCTCCTTTTTTTTTCACTTGGTTATGAATTGCCAAGTTTTGGATTAAAAATATCAATGTGATGTGAGGTTGATCTTGCCAATAATAGAAAATATGGCAATTTTATGGCAATTATTCACCCTGTTAGTATTTTTATGCCAAATTCTCCAGAAAACAATCAATTGTGACGTTTGGTGACAAATATATAATTATGCGGTCGTAGAATATGAAATATTAATTTCCCTCATTTTAGTTAAAACGAAATCCAAACAGTAGTGTAACAATTATTTTGTTTTGGATAATAATAGTGTTTGTGTCAGCTTTCACGCACCTCAAATTATTAACTACTTGATTTTACTTATCAGCGCGAATATCAAATCGATAAATTAATTAAGGCTTAGATAAATAAAAAGAAGCCACGTAATCTTTGTTGCCTTTGTTAATTAGTCACTGTTTCTTTAAACTCTCCCTTTTTCTGTCTCATAAGAAACTGAAAGCTCTCTCCATAAAACATATTGTACAACATCACAAATATTTGTGAGAAAGAGCAAATCAAGATGTAATTAATCTAATAAAGAAAAAGGGAAGAAGTTATTACTGCAACCTAAACAAGCAATTGCATGAAATGAATAAAGGATCGTTAAACAAGACCACTAGCTAGTCCTCTATTAATAATTAGGTCTTTTTGAATTGGGGAGGTCAGTTCCAGCAAGAAAATGCATGATAAGTAAAAGGGCTCTAGTTGCCTCATAGCTTGGTACTTGATGTCCTGCCCCTCTTACTGTGACAAATGTCATGTCTCCTTTATATACTTGTGTATATCCACCAACCTAGTTATTTAAAAAAAAAAAAAAAAAATACAACGCAACAAAACAAATACAAAGTCAATTCAAAACTTGAAAATTAAATAAGATTGAAATATTGTTCTAATAATTACTAATTGAAATACTACAATGTTTTACGCCACTATACAATAAATTGGAAATTTTTAGCGGCTCATAATATGATTACCTCTCCGTTGAGGAACCAGGGATGCCACGGAGTTTTGATAGGTAGATTCATTATCTTAATAGATTTTTTTGGTTGAAGTAACAGGTACCCTTCCATCAGTGTCACCGCTGCATTTTAGAAATATAACAAAGTTCAAAAACTTAAACTCAATAAAACCTCTTTTTTGAAGGAAAAAATTGTTTTTATGTAAGCAAATTGGTATAACAATTCCCCTAATTATTCTAAACCAAGGAGGTTACAACAACGATCTAAATTACCATCAATCGACTGTCTAAAGAAATGGATCTTGAGCCTAACTCAACCTCAAAAGCTATCTCATGAGAGGAGAGAATTATCCAAATCCATATAAAGAGACCACTCATCCCTTAATTGGCCGATATGGGACACTTTCACACCCCACCTCAGGCCCATGACTGGACATGTGGTGCGTGGACAATTTAATACGGGGGTCCAACATCAGAAATGTGGATTGAGATGGGTGTTGCTCTGATACCATGTAAATAAATAGATTTTTGGCCTAACTCAACCCCAAAAGCTAGCTCATGAGGGGAAAATTGCCAAAGTCCATATAAGGAGACCACTCATTCCTTTTTTATTCGATGTGAGACTCCTTAACACCAAAGCACATTAAACCTACATTAAAATATGCAATTTGATTCTTTTGCTTGCAAATGCTCAAAAATTTGCTATGATTATTAAATATCACATAACGTAGTTACCCCATGTGTTATGTTATTGGTACCCCGTGCTAGACGATAACATAGCTACAAGAATAGTTAAAATATACTAACATAGTTTCTACATAAAGGGATAAACAATGTAAATTTTAATTATGTGAATGTTAAAATAAAATATGTTTTGAGTCTTATCTCATAAGGATCAACTTAAATTTTACCAATTGAGGGACCAAAATGCTACATTAAGTAAAAATAACATTATTGCAATTGCAGAAATTACATATATAAAACCTCCCAATCTCCTCGTTTTTCAAAATTCTTGCATAATAACCTCAAATCCACCATTTAAGTTATAATAGGAGAACCAGAGTAAATAAGAATAGATAAAAGGAGAAAGCATATTGTTAGCTTTTTTTAAAAAAAAAAAAACTGTTACTTACGAGTACAATTTAAAATATTAATTTCCGTTAGAATATAATTATTCTAAGGTCATTCAAGTAATATTAATATAAAGTCACTAATAGATAATAGGATATTTTAATCTGCTCAAACATAAAATGAGATAATGTGAACGTGAAAGGGTTAAAAAGATGCCAAATAAAAGAAAATGATGAGTGGGGCATAAGATGGTCACCTGAATATCCACACTCGAATATCACTTGCCATAAGCTCTATCAGAAGAGGAATAATGGTTGATGGGCTGTCTGTCCAATTTGTTAGGAGACGACTGCAAAAAAAATTAGCATGTAATAGAAAACGTTAAATAGTACTACTAGTACTATTTTCTAGCATTAAAGGAGCATAATAAATAAAAGAATAATAATGGCTAAAATGATCTGAAAATACCTGCATGGCTGCCAAGTAGCATATTGAATGTTGGTAGTATTGGCATGGAGAGCCTTCTGAACATCAGGCCTATTCATGTAGGCAATCGTGTAGTAGTCACTACATGGATCGATCACTGACTGCATATATACATGTATATATATAAGAGACTAAGTAGAAATTCTTCACACACCGTTAGCGAATTAATATAAGTTGAAAATTATGACTTACAGAAGGCTTGTTGGGTTTGGCAGTAAGGTTGGTATTGTGGCAGAGTGGAGCATATATGTTGTAGATATTAAGGGGCATATCATGCTGTGCTATATCTTGTGCAGCCACGCACTCCTCTGATTCTATACTGCTTGTGAACTTGCATTGCTTCTGGATTTCAGCTTCAACTTCATCAGAGATTAGGGCATGACTTGCATAATACTCGTACGCTCCTCTTGCATCCGTCTCATCATTAATCACTGCATTTCCAATCTGCAATCAGATCATATATCATGCATGCGTTTTATTAGAATCAATTAAGTTAAACGTCCAAATCATGACAATAGTATATATTTTGAAATTATTATTTACTTAATGGGGGAGAGAGTATTTGATTACATTTGTGCAGGATATTGATGATGTAAGTGTTTGGTTTCAAAATAGAAATGATATACTCCTTATTCATAATTTAGGCCTCATTTGTTTTCACCTAATGGGTTTCAATTAGAATCCCATTAAGTGTGTATTTATTTTTTTAATTTTTTTCTTTTTATCACTTATTGGGTCTAAAGACATTTGATTCACTCAGATCTGGGAAGAAGTCTTAAAATTGTTTAGACCTCAAGCACAAGCTCTTTTCTTCATCAAATTGATGCTTTAAAAGTTAAACGTCGAACTCGAAAGTTTCGATCTCTTCCATCTAATCTTGTAGTGAAACTTTTGATCTATTCCATCTGTTCTTCTACTAAAGAGATGGGTTGCCATTGAAGGTTAAAAATACCATGAAACGTTGGAAACCCATTTGTGTCTAACACCAATTACAATGAAAATCATGACAAATTGTGATCCTTAACCTTCAATGATTTTGAATCTCTTATTCTTTGCTCCTATTTGTTCTCTTATTTCATGGCAAATTTGGATGAAAAGTTTTCTTCTTCTTTTTTCCGTAGAAATTCTAACGGGTAGGTCTATGTGTGAACCCATCACATAAGAGGGGGGTTGGGGAAGAAAGGGGAAGGGGACTAGATGGACAGAGAATCCAAAGATGCACTCAATTGGTGGAGCTCTTCAATTAGATCTTTCTTGAATATATGTAGTATTTTTATACGTCAATTTCTTATCTAATATAAAATGTTCATTTATATATTAATTTTATCTTTTAATAAAGTTTGATCTACTGTTATATTGATGTTTTCTAAAATAATTTGTTGATATAATGTTTAATAACATTTTTTATAATTAAAAAATAAAGATAAATTATACTTATTCAAATGTTGAGAAAACAAACAGTTTTAATTGTTCAGTATTCATATGTTAATGCAATATCTTAATATTCAGATTTACATTCAGATTCAGACATCTTAATCTTAATAAAAACAAATGCAGCCTTAGTCACCCTAGCTATATAGATAGATATTTAGTGCAATTTACTCCGAGTAACAATGGAAACATAATTAATTGCTTTTATTTTAATTAATTTATATACTAAACGTGGCTTCTGAAAATACGACGTCCAACAAGATTTACAGAAACATATATTCCCTCTGTTCACTTTTTCTTGTCCACTATACTAAATATAAATTTTCACTTTTACTTGTCCACTTTAACATATTAAGAAAAGACAAATTCCTTTTTCTTATTTTACCCTTAACATTAATTACTTAATTTCAAATCATTCTCCAAGTATTTTGAGACTATACAACAATTAATATGGATATTATGATAAATATATACTTCATGTATGTGTATTATGGTAAATATATATTTCATGTATTAATTCTTAAGGGACGACAAAGTTAAAAATGTACAAATAAAAGTGAACGCAGGGAGTACATTACATCCAATTGACCTTTTTCCCGACATTTATGACACTACAACATTTTGAGAACAAGAAGTGATAACTAGCTCCATACTTTCAGTATCTAAACATTTTGAAAAAAGATATATTCGTGTCATTCATGCTTCATTATCACTTTATAAAACTAATATATTTGATCCATCTGTCTTTGACAGCTACTTTTTTCTTTCTAGATATAAAATGTAACATGGAATTAACTAGCTTATGATAATTCCTAGCTTGCACTATAGTTTCATCTTATTTGTTTCCTTAGTACGCACATTAAGCAGTCTAACAATCAAAATTAGCTTAATCCTAAGTTGAGACAAAAATAGTGAATTTTGTATCTTGAATCTCATATCAACCAAACGGAGCTTACGATATTCAGAATATGTTATGTAATCAATTACCTAATTAATTATATATATGTGCTTTTTTTTTCAGACAAAATGACTATTAATGGATAAACTAATTGTGGAGCCTGTTTCATGTGATACTAACTTGTTCATTGTTTCTACGGAAAAGGGCCAAAATTACACTAACTTTGAAAAATAGTTAATCCATACCCTTACTTTAGGGCCAATTATACCCTTACGGTCTATTGGGGTCAATTATACCCTACATCTGCCTATTCTTGCCGTCATCATCCTAGCCCTTCAAAATTATTTTACCCTCAAATAATTTTTTACTCACTAAAATAACTCAATCCGACCCGAATTTTTTTTTCAGCAAAAATAATACGGAATTATTTTTATATTTTTTTTGGAAAAATTATCCGTATTATTTTTGCTGGAAAAAAAATTCGGGTCGGATTGAGTTATTTTAGTGAGTAAAAAATTATTTGAGAGTAAAATAATTTTGAAGGGCTAGGATGATGCCACGTGGCAGATTAGACAGATAATTGACCCCATGACAAGATAACGTAAGATAATTGGCCTAAAGATAACGGAAGGTATGAATGATTTATATTTTTCAAAGTTCAAGGGTAATTTTGGCCCTTTTCCGTTGTTTCTAAGAAAAAATATATATGGCAACATGCGGAATAATTGAAGTAGGCTTAACCACGTGCTCTTAATTCTATAACATGATCAATTGGCCTCATCCTTGAAACTTCCATACTCTTTTGATTCTTTCTAATGTTTCAACAATTATTACTCCATGTTCAGTGGAAAAAAACAAATGTTTTTGTCAGATCCACATCTAGAAATTAAAATTTATTATCTTTCGGTCCTGTAAGTCTCGTGTTAGTGGTTTGAATGGTCATTCAACTTATGATAATTGTCCATCATAGTCACTCAACTTTGTTTTAAACTAGTGAAAAGTTAACAAATGTACTTGTTACATATTGTTTGAAGTAAATGTGAAGGTCCTTTGTAAATTTTCTAAGGTAGCTTATTAAATAAGAAATTACACTAAAGATGAGAAATCTAACATATCTCATATATATATTTTCTTATATAGAATTTGTTTGAATTCATGAGGAAGTGACAATGTTACTGTTAGCTAGTATGCATGCAAGAGTAATACACCACATGATCATGACAATCAATCTTTACTGAGAGTTGGTCAATCAACATTTACTTGTTGATTAACTGTTACTTGATTGATCTTCAACTTTCGAAAAATCTGGGGAATTAGAATTTTTCGGTTTGAAGAATTTCGATTTTCGATTTAACAGAATTTAATTTTTACAAAACCAAAAATTGAACTGAAAAATTGAAGATTTAACTTCTTAAACCAAAACTGACTGAATTAACAAAAAAAAACTGAAAAAAAAGGGAATAAATTTGTGAAGAAAAGACTTACCAAAATTCCTTTAAGATTGATGATATTCTTGTTGGCCTTTTTGTTGTGATATAGAATTGTATGCGCCAATTGAGGTACATAATGCCCAGCATAGCTCTCTCCAGATATGTAAAAATCTCTATCCTTGTATTCTGGAAATCTTTCAAGCCAATTTATTAAGAATTGGTAATTATCATGAGCTGTTTTTTTATCTCCTCCAATTTTAACATCAGTGGATGTGTTGGAGTAGGAAAAAATCCTACACCAGCTGGAGACTCCACGAACAACACATTGGCAGCTAATATATTTGATCAAAAGAAAAAGAAATTAGTACTAGTTAGAGAGATAATAATTAGTACTACTTAACTATCTAGTTGGATGAAAAGGAAAGTAATTTTTGAAATTTACCATGGTTCCATGCGAAATCATTTTTGTGAAGTGTTTTTCCATCACTGTTTACTCTAAATGGCCCAAGTTCTTGAAAGGCTCCGTATGCAAGAGAAGAACATCCTGGACCTGTTGAAAACAGAATAACAGGGCCAAATAAGAAAATAAAACAATAAACCCATTGTCCAAAATGGAAACAAAAAGAAGGATTGTATTTAAGTTATATACAATAATAATACAAATAGTTATGTTCACATTCAGTGTAATTTAAATTATGATAGTAAGTTAGTGACAATTTATTTCTGGCAACTAATCAATGTATATCATAAGAATTTATCAATAATTACTTTATAAATGACCTGATTAAGTAAGCATAAAACTTAAACTAAAAGATTTTTGGTGGGGGGGGGGGGGGGGGGGGGGGGGGTGGTTGTAACATTATTGCTACGTAAGTAATAACTTCAAACTAGAGTCTTAAATTAGGAGTTTAAGTATTATGCAGTAATTGAGTAATTAAAACTCACTCTATTTCAATTTATGTGAACCTTTTCGGAGTACGAAGGTCAAACTTTATAAATTTGACCTTAAATTTTGACATAGATTTTTCAAGTTTATAAAAATAAAATTTATATATTTAGAAACTACATAAAAAGTACTATAAGTCATGAGAATTTTTAATTCAAATAATTTAGAAAAAATGTAAGGAAAACGTAGCCAAAGAACCACCTTGAAGACTCCCCAAATAGTAATAGGTTCACGTAAATTGAAACAGAGGGAGCATAAACTTATACCCTATTATACAGTAATTGATAATAGTATAATTAACATTCTACAACGAGTTAAATTTTAGTGATAATGTAGAAGAATTCACACTATTAATATATATTAGAATGAATTACTTAAATAGTCATCCAATTATGGGAAATTTTATATTAAAGTCACTTATGTTTGTTTTGTACCAACACAAATTCACTCAAGTTAGAGTGGTTTGTCTACAAAGTCATTATAACAAAAAAATAAAAAAAATAAAAAAATCAAAGAAATAATTACATAAACCTCCCCTCAAGTTTGATTTTTTAAACTTATCTCCTTTGTGGATAATTTATCGGCCTTATTTTACTTTTTTGTAATAGTTTTTAACCTAATTATTATTAATATACAAAAATATGAATTAACTAGTTTGTCCTTGATGATGTATATTTTGTTTAATTAATTTTGTAAATATTTTTTCAAGAAATAATTACATAAATCTCCTCTCAAGTTTTTTTTTTTTAACTTACCTCGTTATGCTAACCTCTCTTATTTTATTTTTTTATAATAATTTTTTAACCTATTTATTATTAATATATAAAAGATATGATTTAACTAATTTCCCCTTTATGATTTATTCTTTTGTTTAATTAAATTTGTAACTTGTTGGACATGAAATTTAACTGGATTTAGTTATAAATACTTCAACACAAATACAAGTATATATCTACCTCTCAATGTAGAAGAAATGCAGATATCTGTTTTTAACAACATTCCTATCATGCTCACTATATGTTTTAGAATACAGTGATCATAAAATTCATTCAAGAGTTGAGGTAATCTAATCTAAGTAAGTGGAAGATGAAATAATTTTCGCGACCGGAGGTTGGTTCCCACTATTTGATACACCACAAGAAAATGGGGCTTACCCAACAATGATCATCAGACAACTATTGGTTGGAAAGATTAATTTGATGGAAATTATTTCATATTTACATAATTGAGATTCCAAATTCAGAAATTCAAAAAAACAATCTCATTGTTAAATAATATTCTTAATCTAGCTATGTCAAGACAAAAAAAGAAAAAAAAATCTAGATATATATGTCACGTGAATAACAATGGATAAGGAAATATATTTATTTCTTAAAAAAAAAAAGGATGTTTATAAAACTAATTAAACAAAAAGATATATCACAAAGAATAAATTAGTTAAATTATATTTTCTTACATTAATAATAATTAGGTTGAAAATATTATTTAAAAAATCAAAACAAGAGAGGTAAGCGTAACCGAAGTAAGTTAAATGAAATAAAACTTGAAGGGGGGTTTATGTAATTATTTCTTTAGCTTTTTTGGTTGTAATAAATATATAGATAAACTACTCTAACTTTAGTGACTTTATTAATACAAAATAAACATAAGTAACTTTGGTAGAAAATTGGTTACAATTGGATGACCATTTACGTAATTCACTCGTATATATTATGGTATATACTAAATTGTTTAGATAAATTACCTCCATTAAGCCAAAGAAGAAGAGGCAAAGATTCCTTCGAACGTTGAGTTTCTACAAAGTAATAATAGAAAGCTCTACCAGCAGATTCATCAACTGTAACATATCCACCATATTGCTCAAACTTTACTGGAGGTTGGCCAGGAAGTTTCTGGATCTTGTCATTTTCTTTCAAACCCTCTTGATCAGAAACCACAGTTTTTTTATCAGATGCAATGTCTAAACATAGGAGATCATCAAGTTTTGATGCATCAAAATGATTTTTATCAATATAGGAATTTTGATTCAACTTAGCCTTGTAAAGTTGGCCAAGGGCTTCACTTTGTGTCTTGATGCCTCCTCCATTGATTTGATACACAATGGTTGAAAGAAAGAGAGTGACCAATAAAAGAAGTGAAGTGGTGGACTTGAATGTCTCCATCAAAAGTAATATAATTGTTTGTTTCTCTTCCAAAAACTTTTTTGAGAAGTGTAAAAGAGAGGAGCTTTTATTGGATTTTTATATCATTTCATATGTATGGAAATCTCAACTAAAGAAACAACCAAGATAGATACTCTATATTAGAAAATCCTACTTTGCAGCATATGATGTTTATCCTAAAGGATTTTCACAATCAGGTTACTTATAAATAAGAGTTAATTTCACTTTACCCCTTAACATTCAAGGAATGAGAAACAATATCCCTCCACATATTAAATAGATAACTCTTTTATGCAAAAAACTTTGGTGAAACTTTGTTTTTTTCTTTAATAAAAAATATTTTTTTCAGAACTAAATTACGAAAATATATAACTCTTATTTGTTAGATAAAAACTGCTCATATGTTTGTATATAAATAAGCACGCAAATAATATTTGGATTGATTTATTGTAGCCAAATATTTCTTCTATAACCCTCAAAGAATTGCTTATATAAATATAATTAAATAAATAATTGATGTAGGATAAAAATCAAACTGATTTTTCAGAGAAAAGTAATTATCAGCTTGGCTCATCTTAGTTGTCACGACCCATTTCACGGATCATGATGGAACCTACACTATCCCCCGATAGGCGAACCATTCCCAAATCATTTACTCTTTTATAGAACAACAAGTGCAGAAATTAAGTTTATTGAAAACACAGAATAACAGTTTAAGTAATATAAACAAATGAGGAAGTATAACTTAACCCTTAAGATTCCCAAAACCTGGTCTTAACTTGTATAAGAGCTTCTACATGGATTACAAAGTTTAAATATGAAATACAATTCAATACTGGAATAAAAATTGTCTGTAGAACTAGAGGTAGACAGTTGCATAAGAGAAGACTCAGGGCTGTAGATCCAGCTAGTAGCTCGCCTCAAATCTATGATAATAGCCTCAGACAGTGCGAGACCTCGAACAATAACACAAAACACTCTATGGAGTGTAGCAAGAGTAGTATGAGCATAACACTAGGCTCGTAGGCATCATAGGCCGACAACGATTAGCTAACATATATAAATGAGCAGAAATAAATAGATAGAGCAGATAAGCAATCAAGTACAGTCATAAAGAATGTTCAGAAAACAATTCCAACAATTACAGCATAGTATCTCATTATTCTCATCTCATGGACCTAGGTGAAATCTCTAACCCTCAGTCTGTCAAGTTTCCAATAAAAGGACCTTGAAATCAAACAGCAAATCGAACAAGTCATCAACAATTTCAATCAAATAATCAACCAAGATTTCCGTGAGAAAGTATACAATGCAATGATGTGGAATGAAATGCAATGCCCCCAGTCCTCCTCTTCGTACCCGTACACACATTCTAAAGGCAATGCCTCAAAGTCATGACCCATGAAGGACCCGCGAAGTTCATGTACCCCTCGTCCCTGCAAATGACCTCGGGCTCGAGCACACTCTAGCTCCTGTAAATGACCTCAGATCACGAGCACACATTTCTGCTCTGGTAAAGTCCTCGGATCACAGACTCTCATCTCTCTTTACACTCTCCGGCAAAGACCTCAGAGGCTACACTCCCTCACTTATCATCATTTCCAGTCACAAATCATATCAATATCACATGTAATAAGGAATGTATGCCATGCATAAATCAATCACAACAACTCCACACCTAGTGGGATCAACAGTTACATTACCATGTAATGCACATCATAACTCATTTCATTTCCAGGTGATAAGTGAGATATCAAGAGATAGAGATGAGTACGGTCATTTCACAATTATAACAAATCACATATGAAATCTAAGATGCAATGCCATGCATGAAATCCTGTCACGTCCCAACAGACGTGAGTGGCACCCAGACTAGTCCTATAGTGGGCGAACCAATCCCTTAACCCATTATCAAGCCAATTCCAATTACTTAAGCTAATTATAAAACATTGCTCACGAATAATGGAATAAAATATCTGACAATAAAATAAATAAATAAATAGCAAGTGCGGAAATCTAGCTATTGCTTCCCAAAAATCTGAAAGTCACCGTACAAGGACTCTAACCAACAATGTCTAAAGAGAAGAGATACTGTCTAAAAATAAAGAAAGATCTTCAGGTGACATGGCATGGATAGGAGTTCACCCTCTGAACTTGGTAACGAATAACCTCAACTAGATGCGAGGTCTGGAAGACCTCTCTGGCTCAAAATCTGCACTAAAAAAAGTGTAGCAAGTGTAGGTCAGTACAAACAACACGTACTAGTAGGTATCATAGGCCGACTAAGATTAGTATCATTCATGTTGACACCTAATTTTTGACCTCCCACAATTTATTTTAATTGTCCAGAATCCTTAGAAGTCAAACGGAGTGAAATGTGTATTTTTTGCTATAAGTCAAATGATTTTATAAAATTATTTAGATAGCATTTTGCCATTTTATTTGGCAAGATAATTTCTATAATATTATAAATCGTTTATAAATTGATTTACACATTTTTATAATTAAATAAGGGAGTATTTGCTAATTTCCATCAAGAAGATAATTTCAAACAATTTGTCATTTAATTGTTTAAATTGCTAGAATATCAATTAGCAAGCATTTCACTCTGTTTAAATTCAAGGAATCTGATCAATCAAATGAATTAATCATTTTACCCTTCAATTCTCAATTTTGCATAATCAATGTGCAGTTTTGCAATTTATTGGAATTAATCATAATTAATTAAGTGTGTAATTGTGGTTAAATTCCATAAATTGTTTACTTAGTGGTTAATAACGGCTATAATTGAAATGATTAATTGTTTAGTTTAATTCTGGATTTAATTGAAAATGGCCAAATTCATTGGTCTAAATCAATTAAGGTCATTATTGCAAATCTGACCTCGATTGAAATAACCTATTTCCAAGGATTAAGTCACTTGAGGTTATTATTGCAAAATTAGTTTTCAATCATTTAATTGGACCTAATAGGGCCTTAATTTAAATAATTGAGTTTGTACATAAGTCAGTCAGGGTCATTTCTACAAAGATTAGTTTTAATTTGGTCAATTAGAGTAAAAATGACTACAATTGAAATGTCCAATTAATGGACATTGCATTAATTTTGGCTATTTACTATAGATTGCATATTTTCCCCTCCCATATACATATATACATGGATATACACCCGTGTATACCTATACACGTGTATATCACGTATATATGCGCTATTTGGATTTGTCCCATTCCCCATTTCTTTTAAATCAACCGAGTCCAGGCCCAGAAAGATTGGACTCGACCCAAGTCAACACCTAAAAGGGGTAATCCCCATTTTTCTTTTCCCTTCCCACAAAAACCAAATGACTCTTTCCTCTTTCGTCAAAACCCTAGCCGCTAGGGTGAACCACTCTCTCTCACTTCGTGGTTTTTGCCAGAAATGGCATCGGGACAATGTTCCATGCTTTATTCAGAATTTGTTCATCTATTTTGGGTAGAACAATTAATGTTCTACCCTCTCTCTACCCAAACACTGCCGTTGAAGCACCAAAGAGGTGATGTTGGCCCTCTTTCTATGCTTTTCTTTCATTTTCAACTGTCGTACACTGTAATTTCTTAATTGTTTTGTTGTATTGTGATTTGAATCCACGATTTCCATTGGTCCATAAAGGAACCACTCGGATTGACTTCGATTGGGTCAAATCTGGCCGTAGATTTATTTTTGTGCTTGTTTCCTAGTCGTTGGATGTGGTATTGAGAGATCCAGTTGTGAAAATTGCAAAACTCCCACATCGGTTCAAGGCTAGGGTTTGAGAATTTGGGGGTTCTATATAAAGAACCCCATTCTCCACATTTCCCAAAAAAAAAGTGGGAGCATATTGAAAATTCAATATACTCATAGAACTCGAAATACTTAGGGTTTCAAAATTTTTGAGACCTTACTTTGTTGAGTTAAGTAAAATTTTAAAGTTTGTTTTCTCTTGTTTTCTGGGTTTTGTGGTTGAGTTTTTTGGATTTGAGGAGCAAAAGAATCTCCAAGTTCATTCTCGATACAAGGCTGCACAAAAGAATGGTAATTCCCCCTTCCCTTTTATTTTTTGCATCTTTCTTTTTGTTTTTTCTTGAGTTATTATGTGTAGTTTGTTATTAGAGCATGTCAATTAATCTGTTAATGTATTAGTTTAGTCTGGATAAACATATTTGTATTAGCTCAAGCATGATGTTTAGTTTAAGTTAATTATGTTTATATGCTAGTTTAGCTCAGTTTGTACAGCATACTTGTGTTAGCTTAATCTTCCTATTTTAAGCATGAAGGTTCAGCTGGTTTAATTGAGCATATTTAGTCTAGTTTAGTTCTTTTAGTTTAAACTATGTATATGTTGGTCTTTACAAGCATGTTCATGTCAGATTGAATTAGTCAAGCATGATAGTTAGTTTATTTAAGTACACTTAAGTGTCAGTTTAATTTGGTTAGCCAAGTTAGATGTTTATCTAGTTTGCTCTAGTGTTGAGTTAGTCCATTCAGTTAAGCATATTCATGTGATAGCTTAGTTTGTTAAGTCAAACCTATTTTGCATGAAGTTTAGATAATTGAGTTGATAATAATGGCATGGTCAAGACACTATTATTCCTAAATCTTGATGTTTTAGTCCAGTTTTTGTTTCCTCTATCATCCGAGCATGTGATTTAATCTTGGACTGTGTTAGATGTAGTTCTTAGTTTGATTTAAATGGGACAGTGACCCTATAAATGGTTTGAGTATAGTAGTATTAAAAGTCTAAGCCTGTTGAAATCATGTTCTTATTTTACTAAAGTTAAATCTTGTTGAAATATGCAAACCCTTGCTTCCTAACATTGCTTGCTAGATAAATTGATGTGATGCTGGTTTAAAGTCATACTTTGGCCCAGAAATCTGCTAAGTGTGTCAATCGGGTTAATTTATATATATTTGATCATCGGATTGACTGTTTTGTTTACTTATGTATGAGGAATTGGGCTATTCTGATTTAAATGCACATTAAGCATATCTGTAAGTCTTTGTGTTTGACATCATGATTAGCATATAAATTGATGTGTATCCTTGAAGCATGCTTGTACTTGTCCAATGATTAAGTTTGGGACCTATGTTTTGACACTTTAAACTATCTTTGTGCCATGTTGTGTACTGTCCATTACAATGAGATATCAATAGAAAAAATAGAACCCTCATGACTGCTAAACTTGAAGCTATATTCTTGGAAGAGGATACTTATTTGGCTCAATAAGATGAACCAGCCATTGTGTGTCTCTTAAAGACTCTATGGCCAAATTATGAAGCTTGTACCCTGAACTTATTATTGGTTGTGGTGTTATAAGTCTCAGATTACACCTCAAGCATGTTAGATTCAGTTTCAGTATTTGAGAACTCGTATTAATGATCTGTGGAGACTTGAGATGACATAGGAAGTCTGATAAAACTAGTCAAACACTTTGTGTATGACTCTGTATGCTTGCCTCATTACTTGGTATGCCTGCTTTGACTATATGTGTGTTTGAACTGAGTACAAAATATGGAGTTAAATGTAATATGAAGCTAGCATGTTTGTTTGAAATATATGTTTATATTCTGAGTTTATCCCTAGTTTAAAGACCTCATTGCCTCATGTTGTACCTCAAACACGCCCTGTTTCAGGTCAAAATAGGACATGTACATCATTGAATAATGATCCTGCATATTACTAGTTTCATTGCTTCCTGCATAAAGCCTATGAGTGTTAGATGCCTTAGTATAATTTATCCTTTGTTGTTCTCTTCCTTTGTATGACTTTTACGCTTAGTATACAAAGGGATATACCCAGATATACAAGGTATATCCAGTTCTATATATATACAAGTATATGTAGGTCGGTATATCTAGTATATTGCAGGTATATCACTCATGTGATTCTATAAATATTGGTCTATTGCTGAATTTCTTTTCGAGTTTGGGCCTGTTTTTTCTTCATTGTGTTGTTGGGCTTCCCTCTCTGTGTTGAGTTTTCGGTATGTGGGCCTATCCAGTAGAGTTTTGATGAGATGACCCATCTGGGCTTTGAATCTTTTTAGTTGTGATTGATTTGGGCCTGAGATTTTCATAAAGTATTTCATATGTTTCTTTTTGTATGCATGTGTATTTGGTCTGTGTTTTATTTTGTTTACTCAAACATTTGATACCTTAGTTTAAATGCTAAGACCCTTGCTAATCCTTAACCTTTTTATGTTCCATGTGATCCAACACTGGGCCATTCGGGCCCCTCCCTTGCATTAAACCTGGTTGGGCCACTCACTTCTTTGATCGAGTCCGAGTAAATTGAAAGGGAAGCTAATATTTGCATGAAGGTCTAATCATGGGTGAAAATGATGAAGGCCCAACTATGGGTGAAAATAGTAACCGGTGGGCTTAGGTAGATCCATCAGCCTAACTCCCTTGTTATTAAATTCATTATGTGAAAAATGTGTTTGTAAAAAACGCTTGATGATTATTGGAACCCTTATGAATGCTTAGAACTTAGGAAATATTTAGTATCTTAGGAAGTTGCCAAAACTGATTTTTTTAACTCAGGCAATAAGTGTTTCTGCATGAAATTTAAGCTTAAATCACGATTTTTAAAAACATAAAACTGGTTCAAGACCACGGTTGAATATAAAGAACGAAAAACTAGGATTTGATTAAGTCAAATGAGTTTTAAGTTTAAATGAAAATGAATGCTTTCTTCTTTCAAGAAATGTTAAGTGATGGATCTAGGGTCATTTTTAGACCGCTAAAAATTATTTTTTCACTTGGCAGAAACAAACTTCAAAATTTTGTTGTAAAAAATGGACCCAAAATGATTTTTGCAAAACTGGGCTAAGTATCGAATAAGGGTAATATTGACTTGAACATTTGGGATTTAAAGGACAATGTTGGTCCTGATATGGATTTGGACAACTTGAATTTTAGACTTGGATACATTTTGTGGAACGTAAAAGACTTTTGGGCCTGGAAGCCCAACATTAAGCTTGGACTGAAAACAAGATGGCTGTTTGGACTTGATTTTGAGACTAAGTTGGATTTGGACTTAGAATATGAGTTGATCAAAACGGGCTTTAGTGGTATAAAAATTTGTCATGACCCAACTCGGGACCGTATAAGCACCTACCTTTCCCACCTCGATAGGCGAACCCTCTCATTTTTATAACCTATTAATTAAACAACCAATCGTTTAAAGCATTAGATAACTAGAAATACAGCGGAACTCCATAATATATTCAATAAACCCATATGATTATTTGATTATAACAGTACATCATTACAGACTCGATACAATTTCCCATGTCCTAGTCTAAACTAGTACAAGAGCGACTAATGACTTCAGATTTCTACTACATTCTAAGATTCAACCTCCGTTTCGGAATGAAGTGGGAGGAGGCCTTCCAGATAGGCTCCGCATAATTCCACTTCGTATCAAATCAATTACCTGAAACAATCTACACCCAAAAAAGGTGTAGCAAGTGCAGTATCAGTGCAAACCACGCGTACTGAGTAAGTATCATAGGCCGACAATGGTTAGTAACACATATTGGTAAAAGAATTCACAAACAACCATGATAATCACTAAGTCAAGTCATATATTTAACCTCAACATATCATAACATCAATACCTTTAGATCACAACTGGTCCGTAATAACTATAAGTTAAATATCACCGTGCAAATTTTCAATACATAAATCCTTAGATCGTTCATTTTAGTCTAGGAGGCAACCCATCGTTAGGACGCCTTGTATCCTACTTCACTTAGAACAATCAAATAACCAGTTATATGGAGGGTGCCCCCCGGGATAGTTCAGTAAGCACAATTAACAAGTATAATCAATTGTAATCGAATCTAGATACACATCATCACTTAAGTAAAGCATCCAATCCAAAATGTGCCCCGCCTGAATAAGTCCAATCTAATCCAGCATCACAATACAACACCAAACATCTCAATCAAGTCATAATGCAATAATGGTATGAATGTCTTGCCATGCCATGTAATGCGGTGTACACATGTACTCCAGACGAAAATATTGATGTCTCGGTAGCACAACCCAAAGGTGACTCGCAAAGTCTAAGTGCCACCCATCCCGGATTATTTCCCAACAGACAGACGGGACCCCGGATCTCTGCCTACGAGGGGTTGTCACCGGCATCGCCCTGGGGGACCAGCGGAGTCCACGCACTAACAATCATTCCGGAACTAACATCAGATATCGGCCATGCAACAATGATTCTGAAATTGATCATTGGACATCAGCCATCTCACGTTACTCAAGTAAAAGAGTTTCATCGATATCAATTTCACTCAATCAACGATTCCGGGATGAACATCGGCCATCTCACGCCATTAAAGTAAAAGAGCTTTATCAAATATCAATCTTACTCAGTCAACACTCAAGTAAAAGAGCTTTATCAAATATCAATCTCATTCAGTATCTCAACAATGTATCATAAATGAGAGTGCGTGCAATGCATGAGTCACATCAATAATCATGCTCAATATCGCGAATACAAACAATGGGTATGCCAACAATATATCCAAGTACAATTTCCTACAATAGGTATGCCAACCATATCATAATCGAGGTGATAAAACATAATCCAATATCTATCAACAACTCACCGCTGCAAGCCAACACAATAGGACAACCAAACACAATACAACGGGGTGATTGGCCCCAAACACACAACAGATTAAGCAAGTTGGTACACATTGTTACCACTTTCCTTGAACTCCGCCTAATAGCTGAAAACATGTAAATTCACCACTTACGCATAATCACTTCCCGACACTTAAACCAGAACTTAGTCACAACCCTTGGTACTTTTTATCCTTCTATTTATAAACTAGGTTCGTTATTAATGGTATAACACGATTGTCCACATATCACGAAATTTCCTATTGTAAGTCATAAATAAATTACGTACCGTCCGCTACTACCAAGTCACATAAATTCCACCAACATTTAAGAACCAAACCAAACAACCTGAGGAATCTACAGGCCACAAGCCCGAACACGTAAATCACACAACAATACCATCCTAAGGCTCCATCCCAATTCTCCAGTTCCTATACATGCATTCTCTGTTCCTTCTAATACACGAATATATAAAACTAACAGGAGTCTACCGAAAAGGAAGCCATAACCTACCTCATGGCCGAGCGGGTGCCACGACCATTCATTGATTCTTTCAATCGATCACCACATCGCAATCCGCAAGAAATAGTTTGGAGGCAACCATGTGGCCCAAGATTAACACTTTCCATTTGAATCCTTCATAAGAGATTTGGATTAATAGGAAGGTTTGGGGGTCTTAACCCACTTCTAGCTTCCCTCTATACCAACGCTAAGTGATTTTCCCATTTTCAAGCTTATATTTGGGGAGAACCCATTTCCAAGATCCATGCAAGAATTTATTTTTAAAGGAAAAGGAGTGTAGAGATCTAGGTTATTAGCTCATTTTAAGTGTAGAACATGGGAGATGGCTTAAAGGGAATTTAGGGGGAAATGTTTCCAACCATCACTCCTCCAACTCTAGATTACTCGAAACACCCACTTGATGATTCTCTAGGAGAATATGTTTAGGTGTAATTTCCTAAGTGGAAGGAGGGTTGGAGGGTGTTAGAAGGATTTATCAAGACTAAGAATCTCATTTTTAGGCTTTTCCACCGAACTGGGCGGCTGGGATTTAGGCTTATGGAAAAATGGGACAATTCCCAAAATGATTCTTTAAATAGGAAAATTCAACGTAACATCGCCCCCCGTAGGTTCACCACTACATACGGCGCGCTGGGCCGGGGCGTGCCTAAGAATCCGCCATGGCGGGTATCTGGCCATGTGCGCTTTACCGCTATGGCGACAAATAGACCGCTACCGCGTCACCGCTATAGCGACAACACCACTGCTATGGCAGTTAAGCTGATCCTAGTGGCCTATGCTTCTATCCCTCACGCGATGCGCACAACGATTTTGGTTGACTTAAGGAGCCAAAGTTGGGGTCTTCCTTCGAAATTTACAGTAATGACGAAATGGGTCGTTATATCAGATACCAATTGAACAACCGTTCATCCCCGAACGGTATGGGGATGAACCTGCGCTGACTGGTGACATAATTAGTAGCTAGAACTTACTATTACCATCTCACCCTCGTACCCCGAATCCATCAGGAAGGAATGGGGCGAATGACGTAGTCGGGAACCTTTTGTGACTTAACTCTTTTAGATGTATTCTCAATAAGATCACCTGGTTACAACGGCATTCCTGACTCATGTAACTCCCCCCCCCCCCCCACTATACTGATGATCGTTACCGATTTCTCATAACTTGCACTATAATTCTCGTAAATTTTGGAGTCATTTGGTACACAAAAGCCTTATAAGGTATTAAGGCAAAAAAGACTCAAGGTAAGGAGTGGTTGTGAGAGGTTCACCACAAGATGTAAGGCTCTAATATACCTCGACGTATCAAGAATCCTATGGATGAAGTTGGAAACCGCTATAGCGGCTGCTTGACCGAGGGGACGGTACCGCTACAGCGCTATCTCTGGCCGCTGCGGCGGTCACCCAAAATTTCCAGGACACCGCCATGACGGCTCCCTTACCGCTATGGCGACGCTGCTGCAGCAGCTACGTTGACGCCATAGCGGTACCGCTGGCAGCATATTAAGGGATACAAGTCCCTTTTTCTTCACTATCCACTCCAACCCATTCGAAAAACCTCTCCACATTCCTCAACACTCCTACCCCAACTTCACTCCTAATCCCATTAAAACTCTACCAACTCTCTACTCTCCCTACTTAACACTAACCAGCCTCCCCAAATACCCACTTTCTCTTACCCACAAAATAAGAAGGAGAAGAAGAAGAACCAAGGCAGAGAATCCATCTCCATTCACTACTTCGCTACAAGATCAGGTAAAATTTCATCTCCCCCTTGCTCCATAGTTAATCAACAACACTGCACTCAAAACAACAACTTAGGGGTTAGGATCTTTGGTATCCCAAGGTGGGGTTTTAAAATTTGGGTAAACACACAATTTGGACGAATTTTTAAAGTAATCTGAACTAGTTAATCTTTAGGATAGCCTTCTCCTCAAACTCAGCGTGATTATAACATAGATTTGAGCCGCAAAACTTGAACATAGTAAAGAAAAATTCTTGTAATAGTTTCTAGAGTTTTTCTCAAAATTTGGGCTAGTTTGTTATTAGAATAGCACCCCAATGGGGTTTTAAACTTCATGCACACTAATTTTCTGCCCGATGTGTGCTTCAAAACAAGTTTTTGATCCAAAAAGTGAGGTTTGAAATCTGGAATTCTGGGTTTGCTATCGGTGCAGGTGGATCACATACAATGTTCATCGATCGCGCAATGTGCCGCTGTAACGTCCAGTTAGCCGCTATGGTGGTGCTCAGAAAATCTCTGGTGACCGTTGTGGCGGTCTGCCTTCCACCATTATGGTACCTCCATGTTCGTCCTCACAGACCGTAGCGGTTGTTACTGCATTCTCGCAGCCTATGCGGCCGGGCCGCGCACCCTTTTTTACTCAATTTTTTGTGTTGATTCTTGCTAGAATGACATGCAAATGATAAGACCCCAGAATTGACACGCTTCTGATTTCCTTGCAGGCACTATGGCTGAAAATGAAGAACAAGTACCTCAGATCCAAGGAGCGGTACCCCAAAACGAGAAAGTGCCTGTTTACGACAAACTCCCCACTCACAAGAGTAACAGCTACACTTGAACCAGAGGTCCATTCCCTTAAAGCGGGGATTTGATATGATGAATGTGGAAAGGCGGGCTCCAAATTTCTGGAACAGGTTGATATCGACCAAGTGGACTCGCTTGGTCCGGAACCCGAGTGATTGCAATGAGTCTTGGTAAGGAAATTATATGCTATGCTGCCTTCGGTTGACTAGATATGCCCCTAGCCTAGTGATCATATTGAGGGGCACTCCAGTGAAAGTGGGGTCAAGGGCTATCAACCGAATTTACCGACTGGATGATCATCCAGAGGAGCCCTATGAGGAGAAGGCAGTGGAGAAGGATTTTATGTGGTTGGCCACCTAGTTGGTACAGACAAGTGATATAGCGAAGACTCCCTAGGCTCGTGGTAGGGGAGCGATATATAGTGACCGTTTACTACTGAGGCTAAGAGATGGCTGCACATTGTTAGTCGTCGAGTCCGCCCTTTCTCAAACACACATGATGTGTCCTATGCCCGTGCCCTTGTTATTTCTTACGTCCTTGCCGACATACCTATAACGCGGGCGCAAGTCATTGAGGAAGAGGGGTTTGCGGATAAGGGTGGGGGAAGCTTGATGTTCCCTTCTTTGATCACCTTTTTATGCCAGAAAGCTAAGGTTCCAGAGGAGGATGATGATAATTGGGTCCAACTTGATGCCCCCTTCCATCCGTTGAAGGCAAAGGGTTATGGAACCATGATTGTCAGTTGAAAGAAGAGAAAGGTGGATAATGCAGGCGAAGGGGTAAAGCGGAGCTGGGGCTGACGCTGGTGCGGGGGATAATGCTGAGACTGGGGTTCCTCATGTCCAGGGTCCCTTTGAGCGCATAGATACGCGATTTCATGAGATAGCGTCCATGTTCCAGGTAATGTCCATACCTTCTGGTTGTTCCAGTTCATCAGGTGCTGATGCTAGCTACCCTACCCAACAGGAGATGAAGGGGTATTTTGATACCCAGACGCAGATGAGTGAGTCACTCACCGGCCTCTGGACTACCTATACCACCTTGGCTAAAAAACCTGGTAAACTTCGCACTAATTTTGATAGGGAAAGGATGAAGAACAAGGCACGAGACAAGCTTAGCATCAGGTCTTGGAGGGTTACTAAGGGGATGTGGGGTAACATGCACCCTAATATGGCGCTTCCACTGGAGGATGATGATGACTCCGAGCAGTACTCCTTCGAGAGTGGTCCCCAGGAGGATATCGGTCAGGGCGGGCTAGATGATGTTGGTGGTGGCGACTCGGATGATGATGGTGCAACTAGCATGCGGACAGCCTAGAGATTCCCCTCTCCTCCCTTTTTATTATGCCTGGTTGCCTTTGTAGGGTCTTTATTTCTGGACCATCTTTTGTTTGGTTCTCCTTGTTGGCTTGCATGTTGGGACAAATTTCTTTTCCTTGGTTGGTTTTCATCTTTTCCTTTCAGATGATTTTATTTTTGGTTTTTGGTTGGCCTGGTTTATAGCTAGTGTTTGGATAATTTGTTTTGGATGCCGAACTATTTGGCTTCTTTATTTTTTGTAATGATAGTTAGTTTCTGTCACGACCCAATTCATGAGTCGTGGTGGCACCTACACTATCCCCCCCGAGTAGGCAAGCCACATTCCCAATAACAAGTTAAATACGCGAAAAATTAAAGAAGAAGAAGTTATCAAGTCTTAAATACTTATCATCACTAGAAATGTCACGACATCCCCAAAATCTGGTCAAAGGGTACAAGAGCGCTAAACATAGTCCGGAATACAAGTCTGAAAATGCCCGAAGGCTGCATATTGTCTATCGAATACAAAAACAGAAATAAATAAAGAAGGTCCTTCAGGAGCCGCGGATGACCAAGTAGCTCACCCTGAATGACCGAAAGATGTCACTCTCGCGTATCGCCCACGGTGTAGAATCGGAGCTCTGGATCATACCGCACTCAACAAAAAGTGCGAAAGAAGAGTAGTATAGTACAACACTAGTACTGGTAAGCATCATAGGCCAAAAATGATTAGATAACGCATAAAGAAGTGGAAACTAACAAGTAGCACATAGAGCAAACAAGTATGGTCACGTATCATACACAAGTAAAGTGTAAGGAATCATGAAATCAACCAAGACAGATATAGTTCACCAAAATGATCAGTCAAATATATGAGTGGATGAATGCAATGCAATGCAACGGTCACCTCTCTCACTCCACTCCCGTACACACATGCTAAGGGCAGTGCCTCAAAGCCATGACCCATGGGGGACCCGCGAAGTCCATGTACCACTCGTGCTCTCCGACAGAAACCTCGGAGGCTATTAATCACTCTCAATCTCCAGCAAAGACCTCGGAGTCCCTCTGACACTCTCAATCTCTGGCAAAGACCTCGGAGTCTCTCTGTCCCTTACCTCACCATCATCACAAGAATAATATGGAAGGCATGTCATGCAAGATATCAGTCTCAACAATATCACCAATATGCAATCAATAACAACAAGTCATATTACTATCTATTGTTCAATTATAAATATTACTATTCTTTTTCATATGATGAGTGAGCTAGCATGTGACAGAGATACGAACAGGTGATAATCACAGAAAATAACACATATGGCGACAAGCCCACATAACAGCTGACAGAGCCAACCTAATTGGAATTCACCTCCACTCATGCTATCCCCATCACTTTCTACAACTACATACGATTCTCTAATCAGAGTCTAACTAAAGTAGACAGTAACCTACCTCAATGTCGAGTGGGTGCCATGAACTATCAAACTAATGGCTTTCCTTTGCGTAGAGCCTCTGAACGATCGAAATCTATCAAATATACAATTTACGTTAGAATACGAATCTAAGGACACCCATATTGCTATACTTATATTTGAAACACAAAAACGACCTTAAAAGTGACCACAGACCCATAAGGGCAAAACTGGAATTTTCTTTAAAAAAACATTTTTATCCGTAACCTAAGAGTTGTATATCCTGAAAAATTAGTTGATTTCATCCATAAATGGACTCTCAAATCATTAATTAACATTTCTTAAGACTAGGGCTCAAAACTTTCAATTACCTTAAAATCTTAACTTAGGATAAAATCTAACTTCCCACATCTCAAATACCATGAATTTAACGGTGTTTATATTGCCAATACACCTAATATCCAGTTACATATACCCAATATATCAAAATGTAGTCACGGAATGGAAATCATATGAGAAATATTCAAACCCATGAAAATTTCGGAAAGTAGTATCTAAGAACCATCATTTTCGTCCAATAGTATTTGCTCCATTCATCACTACTGTTTAACAATTAATCCATCATGAAATAATCATTAGCCTTCATTACATTAACTAATCATCATCACTTAATCAAAATGGTACATCAAACATGATATGTACTATTAAAGATATCTTAAAGTAAGCCCCTACAGTACAATGAAATTGAAATGGAAATTCACACACACACACACACACACACAACACACAATAATTACTCCAATCACAATGGCCCACCATTTAGTATTAATTATTACTGTCCAATTATTAGCCAACCCATTACTCAATGAATGTCAACATAAGTAGTAAAACAACACACCAACTCTCTACAATAAAGGTTACAATAGTACCTGATGCCTTGTGAAGTTTGATAAATTGGTACTCTCTGACTTTTTGTGCGCAGTTGAAACGTAAACTGCCCTACAATTGTTTCTCTTTTCAAATCATGTACTGATGTGAGGACTAGATATAACCCTTATGGCACTTGCACATAAGGAATAGAAGGTGGGCTTGGCCCAATAGCTTATTACAATATTGATCCACTTCACTTAGTCACTTGGCCACTTTAAGTACTTTAAAATTTACATACTTCGTCAAATACTATATTTACTAAATTATACCTTATATGTGTAAAACTCATATTCCTATAAATAAACTATTCACACACATTAAATAAATATATTTCAAAAAGTATCCGCCAATTAAATTACAGTACCACTAATTCCCGCAAGTCAAGAATACCTTTCAAAACCACGCAAAGGGTATTTTAGTGAAAAACAGTCCAAAAGTGCTAAATGACCAAACAGGTCGTTACATCAGATACCAATCAAACAATCACTCATCCTCGAGCGATAAAGGAAAGATGGAGAAAGGGGTTACCTGAACTATCGAACAACTGAGGATATCTACTTCGTATATCCGCCTCGGTCTCCCAAGTAGCCTCCTCAACGGGACGGTGCTTCCACTGCACCTTGACTGAAGAAATATCCTTGGACCTCAACTTTCTCACTTGTCTATCCAAGATTGCTACCAGCTCTTCTTCGAAGGACAGATTCTGATCAACTAATACTGAATCCCACTGAATGATATAAGACCCGTTTGAATAGTACTTCTTCAACATGGAAACATGGAATACCGGATGAACACCTACCAAACTTGGTGAAAAAGCCAACTCATAAGCCACCTCGTCAACACGACAAAGGATCTCAAAAGGGCCAATAAACCCTGCTCAACTTGCCCTTTTTCCCATATTGTATCACACTCTTCATGGGCGAAACCTTCCATAGGACCTGATCACCAACCATGAACTCCATATCACGAACCTTGCGGTCCGCATACTCCTTTTGCCTACTTTGAGCCGCAATAAGCTTTTCCTGAATCAACTTTACCTTGTCCAAGGACTCGCTCAACAAGGCAGTACCCCAAGGTCTGACCTCAAACGCATCAAACCATCTAATCGGAGAATGACATCTCCTACCATATAAAGCCTCAAACGGTGCCATATCAATACTCGAGTGATAACTGTTGTTGCATGCAAACTCCGCCAATGGTAAGAACCGGTCCCAATGACCACCAAAGTCAATCACGCAAGCTCTCAACATATCCTCAAGCACCTGAATAGTCCTCTCGGACTGACCATCTGTCTGCGAGTGGAACGCGGTGCTAAGATCTAATTGGATTCCCAATTCCTTCTGCAAAGTCTTCCAGAAATGAGAAGTAAACTGAGTGCCTTTGTCTGAAATGATGGAAATAGGAACTCCGTGCAATCGCACTATCTCTCGGATGTAAATCCTGGCCAACTTCTCTGCATTATAAGTAATCTAAACTGGAATGAAGTGCGCGGACTTAGTCAACCTATCCACAATAAGCCAAATGGACTCAAACTTGCCCAAGGTCTTTGGATGACCAACCACAAAATCCATAGCAATCCTCTTCCACTTTCACTCGGGAATGGGCATCCGCTGAAGCTCACCACCTGGTTTCTAGTGCCCATACTTAACCTGCTGGCAATTCGAACACTGGGCAACAAACTCCACAATGTCTCTCTTCATCCTACCCCACCAGGAGTGTTGTGTCAAATCACGATACATCTTTGTTGCCCCTGGATGAATGGAATATCTGGAATTATGAGCCTCTTTCAAGATCAATGGAATCAAATCACCAACTCTAGGAGCGCAAATGCGCCTCTTAATCCTCAAAATACCCTCATTATCAAGAATAGCCTCTTTGGCTTCTCCACTTAGCACCTTATCCCGAATCTTGCACAATTTCACATCTTCAAACTGTTGGGCCCTAATCTGCTCCAAAAGAGACGACCTCGCCTCTACACAAGCTAGAACCTTATCAGGTTCTGAAATATCAAGTCTCACCATACTATTAGCCAAACACTGAACCTCCATAGCTAAAGGACGCTTTCCAACAATCAAATGCACCAAGCTACCCATACTCACTGCTTTTCGGCTCAACGTATCAGCTACCACCTTAGCCTTTCCCGGATGATAACGAATGGTGATATCATAATGCTTAAGCAACTCCATCCATCTATGCTGCCACAAATTTAGATCCCGCTGATTAAACACATGCTGAAGACTACGATGATCCGTGAACACCTCACAATGGACTCCATACAAGTAATGCCTCCAAATCTTCAAAGCGAAGACTACTGCCGCCAACTCCAAGTCATGAGTGGGGTAGTTCTTCTCGTGAACCTTCAACTGTCTCGAAGCATACGTGATCACCTTACCCTCTTGCATCAGCACACAACCCAAGCCAATCCGAGAAGCATCACAATAAACAGTAAAGTCCATTCCCTCCATAGCTAAAGCCAAAATTGGGGTTGAAATCAATAAAGCCTTGAGCTTTTGAAAGCTCTCCTCACACTCATCGGACCACTGGAAAGGCACATTCTTCTGAGTCAACCTAGTCAAATGGGAAGCAATAGATGAAAACCCCTTCACAAATCGGCGATAATAACTTGCAAGGCCCACGAAGCTCCGAATATCAGTCACCAAAGTAGGCCTGGCCTAATTTCTAACCGCCTCGATCTTCTTGGGATCAACCATAATCCCGTCCTCGGACATAACATGACCCAAAAATGCCACGAAACTGAGCCACAACTCACACTTGAAAAACTTGACATGCAATTTCTTCTCCTTTAATAGGCCAAACACGATCCTCAGATGCTTCTCATGATCTTCCTTACTCCGAGAGTACACCAAGATGTCATCAATAAACACGATCACGAACGAATCCAAGTAAGGCTTGAAGATCCCATTCATCAAATCCATGAATGCTACGGGGGCATTAGTAAAAGCCCGAAAGACATCACCAAGAACTCATAATGACCATAGCGGGTCCTGAAAGTGGTCTTTGAAATATCCTCCTCTCAAATCTTCAACTGATGATAGCCTGACCTCAAATCAATCTTAGAATCGCATCGACGCACCCCGAAGCCGGTTAAATAAGTCATCAATGCGGGTATTGGATACTTATTTCTGATTGTAACCTTGTTCAATTGCCGGTAATCGATACACATCCGCATGGTACTATCTTTCTTCTTCACGAACAGAACGGAAGCACCTCAAGGAGAAACACTGGGTCTAATAAATCCTTTGCTCAATAAGTCTTGTAACTGCTCCTTCAATTCTCTCAACTCTGCCGGAGCCATCCGATAGGGTGGAATAGAAATAGGTCGGGTGCCTGGCTCCAAGTCAATACAAAAGTCAATATCTCGATCAGGCGGCATACCAAGCAAATCTGTGGCGAAAACCTCTAAGAACTTACAAACAACTGGCACCGACTCCAGGGAAGGAGTATCCACACTAGTATCCCGAATATGAGCCAAATATGCTAAACATCCCTTATCCACAAACTTCTTTGCCTGAAGAAATGATATGATCTTCTTAGGTGTTGGACTAGGAGTACCCTTCCACTCTAACCGCGGAATACCTGGCATGGCCAATGTGACTGTCTTGGCGTGACAGTCTAAAATAGCATGATAGGGAAATAACCAATCCATGCTTAAAATAATATCAAAGTCCACCATATCCAAAATAACCAAGTCTACCCAAGTGTCGTACCCCATAAATGTGACCACACAAGACCTATAGACCCGATCTACTATCACAGAATCTTCGATAGGAGTAGAGACACGAATAAGTACATTAAGCATATCACAAAGCATATCCAGACCCGAAGAGAAGTAAGTGGGCACATAAGAGAAAGCAGAACCCGAAAATAAGACAGAAGCCGATCGGTGACAAATCGAAATAATACCTGTGATAATCGCGTCAGAAGCCTCAGCCTCTGGTCTACCCGAAAAAGCATAAAAGTAGGCACGTCCACCGTCGGACTGTGTGCCTCCACGACCACCACGACCTACTTGTGATCCTCCTCTCACTGACTGAGCGTTTCCCCTACTAGACTGATGACCACCTCAGCTAGGCTGATGGCCACCCCTGCCAGACTGCGAACCCCCTCTACCAGAATATCCTCCTCCTCTAGCTGGCGGTGCTGGAGGCCTAGATGTCTAAACTCTAGAATCCTGCCTGGATCTAGGACACTCTCTCGCGTAATGCTGTGTCTCACCACACTCAAAACATGCCCTTCTGGCCATAGGCTGCTGAACTATCATAGAAGAACCAGAATACTCTCCGCGGTCTGAAGGTCGAGAGTAAGAACTTCGAAAAGTTTGCTCAGAACTGTGCCCGCTATAACCAGAAGAACCACCTGCTAAGGCCTGCAGTGATGACTGGATGGGGCGGTTGCAGGGATGATGACGACCCCTGTCATGGTGTCCCTCACCTCTAATAGGACCTTTGAAACTGTCAAATCTGCAAGCTTTCTTGTCGCCACCCATACTATGTGCCCGACCCATCTCTGACTCGATCCTTTTAACATGCTCTACTATTGACTAAAATGAGGCCCCAGAAGCCTCCAACTGTAAGGTCGCCAGCTGAAGCGGAAGGTCCAAACCCTTCACAAATCTCCTCACTCTGTTAGCCTCTGTGGGAAGTAATGCCGTCCCGTAACGGGACAAAGCGAGGAACCTGGTCTCATACTCCGCAACTGACCTACCCCGCTGCTCCAATGTCAAAAACTTATCCTTCCTGTTGTCTCTCAGAGTACGAGGGGCATACTTCTCCAGGAACACCTGGTAGAACAGGGTCTAGGTCAAAGGTGGCGACCCAGCTGGTCGATGCTCCATGTACGATCTCCACCACTGCTTGGCACCCCCAACTAACTGGAAAAAAATATAATCGACCCCGTGAGACTCCATTACACCCAACTTATGAAGCATCTCATGACAGCTAACAATAAACTCATATGCATCCTCCCTGGGAGTACCATAGAACCAAGGAGGGGATATTTTGGTGAACCCTTCGAGCAATTTTCGCTCCTCACTGGTAAACACTGGCCCATCCTATTATGTCCCGTACTTTTGTACATTGGGATACTTTGAGCCAATCGCGACAAGTTAAGGACAAGACAATGTTGGGATACGAGGTAGAGACTTTTAACCTCCGATTTTATTTTAATGCACAAGTTGCTTATAAATTTTAATTGGCATGGAAATATTAATGGAGATTAGGGGTTAATTAATCATGATTAGATTATTAAGTGGGGATTAGGGATTATTTTAATGTTAAATTAATCCTAATTAGGTGTTAATGGTTACATGGTCCCACCCATGGCTTGGCCAAATTTGATTGGCTCAAGCCATGAGTGGGACATGTGTCCAACATATAGACATGATATAAATAGTAAATTGATGACAAGGAAAGTCATATTTCATCTTCACCAACTCAAGAAAACCTAGAGAGGGAGAGAGAAGCTCTCGGCCATGGCTGGCCGAGCTTCAAGCTTATGAATTATTGATCAAATTTGATTTTCTTCAAGCATTTCAACCCTTTGGAAGGTGTATAACAACGTGGTATTGATCCTAGATAGTAAGAACAAGGATTAAATTCAAGGCACAAGTTCTAGTCAAGTTGAGAAGTCAAGTGTTTAAGGTAAGGTTTAACTTTCTTTTACATGAAGTAAGGGTGGTTTTGAACGTGTTGTAGTGTGTAGAAATGAATGAAATTCATGGAACTACGTATGTTGGTGTTGAGGCCGTGTAGGGGCTGCTTTGTGTAGAAAGAATGAACTAATTCTACTTAGTATTTTGGTTGTTGTTATGGATTTTATGATGAGAATGTAAGGGTTTAATGTTTCAAGTTGGAGTTGTAATTGTTTGTGGGTCGTTGTAGAAGTTTAAATGATGTTAATATAGTTTCTTTGCATTTATGTAAATGATGTTGTTAACGTGTGGTTGTTGGTGTAGTTCATGAATTTGGAAGAAAAGAATGTGTTGTTGTTGTTCTTGTTGAGCTTGGAAGATTATATGTTGTATTGTGTGTTGGTTGGGCTATTTTGGAGTGTTGTACGGGCTGTTCGGAGTGTTCTCGAGGTCATGTTTGAATAGTCTCGGGTTGATACTTGAATGCATGATTAGTGATGTTGGCTTGGTCGTATGTAGTTGATTTGAATATAAGCGAAACGTCGTATAATAATCTAGAAAGGAGTTACTAACGTTAGGATACGTTTTGAATCTCTTCGTAGTTTAATCGTAGTTCTTGACGTCTTAATATAGGTTGAGACATTATTGGGCAGCGTATACGTGTTGTGTCGCGAGTAAACGCTAAAGGTATGTAAAGCCTATCCTTTCTTTCTTTTGGCATGTCCTAGATGTAAGTAAGATACGATATGAGCTTTGGGGTAACTCTATTCATAAGTTCCGAGCATGTTTATGATTCTTATTCACTTCTTGATATTAGAATTCTTAATGTAGTCGAGCTACTGCCCTCGGGTTTTCTATATGGTTGGATAGTAAACGATACATAAAAGTTCCTATTCTTGAAAGACTTCATAATGACTAATGACCATAACTTTCATAAGCTGTTTCGTATTAATTTGATACATGTCTATGATCTCTGAGGCTTTATTTTGATATAGTTCATAATGATATTCAAAGAGTACCGAGTATGATTATCATCCTGATACTCGAGCATTGATTAGTCTACTTATCTATTGAGTCTCAAAAGATGGTTTATATGCATATGGTTACTCACTACTCTGCTCGTGCATACTGTTATTACATCTTTCACCGAGTCCCGGGTCGGGTATGTATTCGTGCACAGTTTCACTGCATTGTTCACCGCGTCCCTCACTAGAGGGCCGGTACGGTATATATATATATTATGGTGTTATGCTGTGTTATGGTGTTATGCTGTGTTATGGTGCTATGCTGTGATACGGAGTTATGGTGTTATGCTATGTTATGGTGCTATGCTGTGATACAGAGTTATGCTGTGATACGGAGTTATGCTGTGATACGGAGTTATGCTGTGATACGGAGTTATGCCGTGATACGGAGTTATGCTGTGTTCTGGAGTATGCTGTGTTATGGCGCCAAAGACCGGGTGGCGACCATGTTCACCGAGTCCTATAATGGGCCGGATATGATATATGATATTGACATGCATGATTTGCGTTTCACAAGCAAGCATTTTGGTATTCGGTTATTGTACTCGTTTTTCGTACTTCTTATTTCGGTTATAATCTCGTTTATCGTATTTCATGCTTTATATACTCGGTACATATTTCGTACGACCCCCTTTCTTCGGGGGCCGTTTCATGCCCGCAGTACATGATACTCGATTTGGTGATCCTTCGCCCAGATTTCTACCGTCGGCTTTCTTGGTGTGCTCCGTTGTTCCGAGCCTAGACTTTTGGCACGTATCCGTCGATATATGTATATGCTTATTCGGGGGGCACGGCGGGGCCCCGTCCCGTCATATGTTACCGTTGATACTCTTAGAGGTCCGTAGTCATATGTGGGTTGTATATAGTTACTTGTTCGCTCCGTCCGTATTTACTTATGTTTCGAGGCGTTTCCATTCGTAGTGGCAGCCTTGTCGGCTTGCATATATGTATGTGTTTTGGGATGCTGTATGTAGTGGAAGCCTTGTCGGCTTACGTATATAGTTGGGGCGTTCCCACGTGTCATGATAGCCTTGCCGGCTTATATACGATGTTATCTGTTGAAAGTTGTAACTCCTCGGAGACAAAGTTGTTGTGATACGTGTATATATGCGACAGCGAGACGGCGTTATGCCCTTCTATATGTAAGTTCTTTATTATGCTAGTTGTGCACGATTATAGTTATCAGGTGTATACGAGTGTCCAGCTCGGGCACTAGTCACGGCCTACGGGGTGGGTCGTGACACATCTATAGGCCTTAGAGCAAAATTAGGTGCTGGAGTAGTATCAATACGGGGAGCCACTGCTGCTACCGGCAATACTCTCAATGTGTGAAATCCTAGAGCAACCCTAGCATCGGGAGTTTGACCTCCCACTCTAGTCTGCGAGCCATCTGGAGTAATTGGAATCATGCCCACCTGAGCCAAACTTTCAATGTACCCCAACACTCAAAAAACAACCTCCTGAAAATTAGGAGTAGTAGCGACCCCAGGCTGTATGTCACGGCTCATCGGTTTGGGTACCCGACCATTGCTGGTCAAGCACTCCTGTGCCTGCATTTACTTCTTACTGGCTATCCTGGGCCCGTACATAATCTGTAACTGAGCTATGCTGTCTCCCAAATAATTAACATAAGAGACACTGTGCCGGAAACTCATGGCCAACACATACATATAGTCATAAATACTGGGAGTAACAGCGCAAGCCGATTTGGCCGCTACATATATACTGTACAACAAAATGTGCGCTGATGAGGCTGTATAACATCATGGCTACATATCACTGTCTACAGACCTCTATAGAATACAGACTGTAGAAAGGACAGGACAAGGTCCTGCCATACCCATATATGTACATAACAGAGTAACATACCAAAAAAAAAAAAATGGGTGCAGCTCCGGATCAATGGAGCGTACCGATTGCCGCTGGGGAAGGTCCTACTGCTGTGAATCGTCGGGCTGGCTATCTGATCCTACGGGCATGAACACAACGTCCACAAGAAGGGACGTCAGTACGAGTAATGTACCGAGTATGTAAGGCATAAACAATAACATAGTAAGGAGTACAAAGCATGAGAATAATAGAATGGAAATATAGAGCATATCGTGAGATGAAAGAGTAATCTGTACATATGAGTGCCTCTTAGGGCAGAAGCCATGCATGCTTAGCTTTCTTTGAAAAACATCTCTTGTTCATGTATACATAAAATAGAACATATCATATTGCCGAGGAATGTCGGCTCCGATTCATATAACCACATATGTCTCGCGTCCGGGCATCCCGCGTTCGGGATGATATCATATTACACCAACTGATCAGGTGGCCATGCGTCTATAGCGCCACAACTTTTTTCCCCATATTCCCCATATACATATACATATGTCATTTAAGCAGCATGCGGGAGAGCCCAAGGAAGATTATGTCTCTATCTGAGTGACGTAAGGTCGTTAACCTCCGATTATATTATGGAATAATCATCATCGCTTTGTCTCACCTTTAAGGAACAATTATTATAAGGTGAGACTATCAATGAAGAATAGCATTAAGAGAACATAGAATAAGATCATAAATCTCATAAGGCGTCAATTCATATGCTTTGGAAGCTTTAGAAATAAAGTCATCATCTATGAATAAATTGAGAAATCAATAAATAGCTCAACATTCTCATTTCACATTGAAACCATAAGCTTGGAACCTTTAAACATGAAATCGTTCTCATCATAGTCATCATAGAAAATATTCTCATCTTTGGCATCATTGTCATCATGATAAAAACATGTCCATCATTGTTGTCATAAGAGCTTACAAAATCATAAACCTCTGTTTTGGAAAAATACGGACATTTTGGAAAACATTTACGGGTTATCGGGAAAAGGAATCATGCCTTGGAATCATAGACTTTTAAATTTTGAAAACAAGGAAGATATGGAAACATTTATGAAGTCATAACATAGGAATCATGCCTTTGAAAGAAAGGGACGAGCCTTAACATACCTGTTCAACCTCCTATTGGCTCCGCTTATGCGTCCGAGGTCGCAAGTCTACATTTAAGAGGATTTAGACTAACGTTAGCGTCTTTATTGCACACTTATTCCAAATTTCAAATCAAACTATTCTATATTCTGCCGAAAATCGGGCAGCATCTCCCCTGTTTATATGCCAAGCCCGAATTCTCAATTCAACAACCAACAACAATCACAACAACACAAGCATTAGCCATAATATTTCTAACTCCAAAATACTTCATAAATATCCCATATGGTGTTTGTCCCATATTTCCATCACAGAACCATTTTATAACAATTTTACAGTTCCTTCTCCGTAAATAAACCAAGATTAACGTTAATAGCAAGAGATTCATACCTTTCTTTCGATAAGAATGCTATATCTTCACTCCCCCACCTTGAGCTTAAGCCACAATGCGTTAATACACAATTTTGTAGTGGGAACTATATGTCGTCTGGATCGGGATTTGGGAATTATACCTGGTTTCGGGCTAAAAAGTTGAGCTTTGGAAGGTTGGGGAAATTTCTGGAAAATTTGAGGGGTTTTGGTGTGAAAAAATAAGGGGGAAACCCCTTTATATGATGGTCCAGGTTCTTCCTGGACCGACATTCCTTCGCCGCGATCGCCCCCCCCCCCCCCCCCCCCCCCCCCCCCCTTTGGGCGACATTCCTAGTTTTTCTGTCTGCGCCTTCTTTCAGTAAAAAGGTCATAACTCTTGATCCCGATATCTTGTGAGGGCCCACGACCTATGGTTGGAAAGATCTTTCAATTAGCTACAACTTTTATTCTTGGTGTTTTTCAAAATTACAAACTTATAATGTCGTGTTGGCCCCTCCAAATCAGATCATTCGAGAATGTTTCCTTAAACCGTCCTTTTGGAGGGCTTATGCCCATATTTGGCTTAAGGGTCCTTCTTAGGACTTGCTCAAATTTCCATGTACTACTCATACATCTCTCCATATGTCCTTTATAAAAGTCCCGGCGTGTGAGCCCCACTTAGCTTACAGTAACGAGGGCTTTTCGTTAAGTAACATATGAACCAATTCACACCATATGGTCTCCAAATGTCATATATGTACATATTCTTAGACTTAGATCACCTAATCTTCATCCTTAATCCTTGTATGACTTTACTCTTTTCCGACCTCGTACCACACCGTCTACGATCTTGTAGCGCGAAATTTTTCGGGGTGTAACATCCTTCCCCCCTTAGAAACATTCGTCCTCGAATGTTGCAGTATTGCCAACCCACAACACCATCTTTGATTCCTTAGAACTGTTAGTCTTCCCTTAGGGTCCGATTACTATTTGCTTAGACTATAACTTGGTTCAGTCTCTTCTCATCCTCCCTTAACCCTTTCATTACCTTCAATCAGCTTCTTTCACTTTTTTGTCCTCACATGCATGAGCGGAAACTAACTAGCATCTTGCTCTTATTCTGTCTCCATTATTGTAGTCTTGATTTGCCGTGCCATAACTATTCATCATCCTGCAAGTACTTTTTTTATTTTCTCGCTCCTTGTTTCCTTGTTGGTGACCAACTACCTTTCTCATATAGGGCACCCTTTTTTTATGTTTATTCCTTCGGTGCTGTCTCGAACTTTCCTTTTTTTTTTTTTAATACCTATCGATCTTAGATATACACTGTGCCAATTCTTTGTAATTCATTAGTCAGGCTCTCTAATCCTTACATCCTTGTCGCCATCTCTCTTACCCTTACATTCCAAATGTTTATCCAATATGACTTTGTCGCTAGTGAGTATAATGGTTCTGTCCCTTAAGTTATTTTCCCCAGTTCCTTTTCAACACCATCAATATCCAAAATACGTATGTACGTAATGTTTCTTCGCCATTTATTATCCTCCGCAGTACAGTTACACTTATGGCAAACTCATAGTCCGAGTTCAAACTAAATCGTAGCTCACAACATCTTTGAGCTCCTGTCACAACTTTTTCTGTAACCTCCTTCTCTAATATCTTGCGATACAACCCAGAAGCATAAGGCTACATCAATTCTTATTCCATTACGACTCTCTTGTTATGTAAATACATATGTCTTCGATTCCCTTGTATCGACGATCACTTCGTCAGTCATTATTCCCTGTTGGCTTTCCGGTGTAACTATCTTGCAATTGTAATTAGGCATATCTTCACGTTGACGGTTCAAATAATTCCATAGTATATGCTCTCATGTTCAGTATAATTAGCTATCCATGAAATGTTTTCTAATATCCGGTGAACTCTTTATTTCCATTCACAAGAGCAAAGATTCTTCCTTTCCTCAGAAAATTACCAAACTACCAATCTTTGTTGCTTTTGTTACAATAGTCGTTGTCATCCCAAGTGTCCTTTGAGTTCGTCATTCTCTCTATCACCCTTGGTGAATTTAACTTGGAGATCTTTCTTGCTCTTTTTATTACCCTTTAAGGCATATCACTGCATACTTAGGTACGACGCAATTTTTACCCGATACGAGGGATTCAAATCATGGTCTAGAAATATCGTAGTTCATATTGGCATGAAGTGCTCACTTGAGTTGTTTTCCATACTTCCTTCCTATGCCTGCCTCATGGCATCACTTATTTTCGATTTGTGTCTACTCCTTTTTTATGCTTTCTTGATATGTCAATATGCCCCGAGCTTGGCCTGAGCCGATAAATTTCTTCTTCTAGAGCTTGAAAATGTCATAATTCCTTTCAAGTCTAATATGCTCTTCCCCCCTTATTAAGGAGGTCCTAATACACTAATAGCCTTCGAGTATCCGTCATCTTCAATAATTATCTGCCGCCTTTCACGGCCTTCTCAAGGTCGGGATTCCGTCATAATATGGTCTGACTTATCTATCTTCTTGCTAATCGCACTCTTGTATCCAATCGGAACACTTATAAGGGTTAGATCCAATTCTGATGCCTTCTTTTCCGTCTTTTCACACCTCTGTCTTTTATGACTAGCGGTTTTTTGGACACGCAAGTTAATGGGGGCATCAAGATTCACCATGTCATTTATGAAGTCTTCGACTATACCTTACTCCTCGTCTCTATTCCCGACTTTGCTTATAACATATCTAGAATTTTTCTTATCTTGAGTTGTTCTTCCATTTATGTCTATACCATACCATTTTATCAATATCCCATACTCTTCCATCCACTACCAGTCCTTTCACCCGTTTAGCGCACTTACTCGTAATTCTTCTTAACTACGCGTTTGTGTTGCAGCTGTGCATCCAAGTTTTTCGAGTGTCTTGCTACTTTTAACCCTTAGCACGGGATTCTTACAATTTACATTCTCTCCATCCTCGTTCATCGAGCCTTCATCCGTCTTTCTGATGCCATGGCCAGGTTGTCTTCCATGCACGTTCCTTACGTTTCACCCTATCTCCTCTATAATCGAATCTCTCGGTCTTTACAGGAATTCTTGCCTCATATCATTAATTTTCTAATCATATGTGTCACCCCATCATCCTCGTTCTTATCTCGGTGATTGATCGGTTTCCTACTACCAACTCATTAAAGTATCCTTCTTATTCCCATGGTTAAAGATTTCTAGTTACTTTGCTGCTAAATGCTCTCCACCTTTTTCGATCAGCCCATTGGTATACCTTCCCTATTTTCATCCTTGACCTTTCTTGAGTTCCTTCCTCCTTGAGCGCCCTTCTTCTCTTGTTATTTATAGCATCGGCTCTGAAATTCGTGAAATATTCCTTTAAACGTGCAAATCCGTTCTATTCTTAAGTCACCTTTTAGGAAAGCTTCTCTATATCCGAGGCAACCATATCAATATGGCTACACATTTATCCCTTTATAAATATATCTTTCGAGAGTTGGAAATCTCTTAGCATCGTTGCAAGGCCTAATCATTCTTTCTCTTACTTCACATTCCTTGTCGTGGCCACTATCCTTTTAGCCCCACTTATCGAAATCTATTCTCTAACCCCACACATTCCTCTTTTGTTCCTTACTACCACACTTTATTCCTTTCACATGCCTACCTTCGAATATTTACCCAAATAGTCCCGTGTTTTGCCCGTCGTCTCTCTTAGAGGCCTCACTCACTCATGTTTCTTACTTCTTACTTTTTTGACATTTTGATCTCCTTACCTTCCATATACTCACTTTCTTTCCTTTCCAGATGTCATTGCATTAGAACTCTCCAAACCTAACCTGTAGTGAAAATAACATCAGCTTATCTGGTAACGTTTGTCACTTGAACCTTACTACCCTGTTCGATCAATGCCTCCAATATGCCGCAACGTCGGTTGCTGGGATACACATACCTGTTGATACAGCCACATACGAGATATCATACGCATTCATATATATGTTTCTAACGCCTCGCTTACAAAGTATTTCCAAACGCTACTTAAACTCATCCTAGTTCTAGAGCTGTGATGCACCTTCTTTCTCTTCACCGGTCCAGTCCGCCTCGTCCTACGCGACCTCTTAAGGTTTCTACCCATTCCGCATACTCTAATTTCCCTTAGGCTACTCTAGCTTCTCATTTGTCTCTTATGTCTGAATTTATAGAACCTTTAGTACACTTCCAGGGGGTCACCCATCCTATGGTTTCTCTCACCCCAAAGACGCTTAACCTTGAAACTCTGATGAAATTCGGTGCGTTAATGCTGGCATGATCGCATCCACCTTACTGCATGACCTTCATCATATTATCTAGAGCAAGTTGAAGCCTTGACAGATTCCAAAACATTCTCGAAACGCATCTCCCTCCGAATTAGAAAGGATCTCTTACTCTTCCGACTACACAATTACTATTTTGGCCTTTTTAATCCTCAATGTTCACCTTTCACCTATGTGTATGACTACCTTTTCGTCCTAGATTTCCAGATTCCCAATGGTGGCGAAAACACCTTGGTCGCTGTAGCCGATCGTCCTGTAGCGGATCGGTCTCTAGTCTGATCTGGTGGACTATAAGGTGAAGTGTGCTCCTTATCATCGTCTACCCACCATCTGCTCGTCTGGCCTTCGTCATCTCTCTCATCTGAGTCCGAGGGATATGGATAACCGGGCAATTTCTGGTTTACCGACAAAACACCGGGATAAGTGGGTCGGAGTAATCTGTACCACCTTACTCCGGTAGGTCGGTCGACGTAGTGCTCTACCATGGAGCAGCTGGTACGGCCTCTGGGATCTCCTCCTCCGGTGTCCCAGATGAATACTCAGACGAATCTATGTCATAGCTGTCCGGCGGGGCTCCTCCTCCCTGGGAGTCAAAAACTTTGGAGGAATCGTCGCTGGGTCCTCTGAGGGATCAGTCTCAGTAGAATAACTGAGGCTCCTCCTGCTGGGTCCTGGATCTGATCTAGGGGCCTTCTTAGCGCCCCCACTGCCCGAAGTTGATCTCTTCATCTTTTCGTCAATTTGCGCCTACCTACAGGAAAAGAGGTCAGAAGCAATCTTCCCTAGACTCTGGCTCTATCACATGATCTAAGATAGAAGGAAAGGTCAATGATTCGTAAATGCCCGCACCTCCCGTTTATAAGTGGGCCGGCTTCACACCCATAAATGAAGACTCTCGGACACGACAGTAGACAATCCCTATGACGAACTGCTCTGATACCACTTTTGTCACGGATCATCGGTTTGGGTTGTGACACTGTGCCTCAGCAGCCCCAATCTCCTCCTCCGGAATGTCCTCAAACGCCGGAGTCAACTCTCTGTCAGGGTCCTGAACAGGTGCTGGTGCTTGGTCCCTATCTGGAATAGCTGCACGACCTCTGCCCCTTTCACGTCCCCTGCTTCGCCCACGGACAGCTGCTCGGGCAACGGGTATGGATACGGGTGCAGGTACAGGTGCAGGCTCCGGGCCTCCAATAGCGATCGATCGCGTCCTCACCATCTGTGAGAGAACATAGAAACGAGGTTAAGATACCAATCTAAACAATCTCGCATGAAAAGAATGAACTAGATACCTATCGGATTGAACTAGCACGAAAAGAGAGAAAGAAGTAGAGTGTTTCCTAAATGTGCTATAGCCTCTCGAGGTTGGGTACGGACATCTACGTACCAATCTGCAAGACTCTACTAGACATTGCTCTTGTACTCATTAGACCAATTAACCTAGAAGCTCTGATACCAATTTGTCACGACCCAATTCATGAGTCGTGGTGGCACCTACACTATCCCCCCTGAGTAGGCGAACTACATTCCCAATAACAAGTTAAATATGCAAAAAATTAAAGAAGAAGAAGTTATCAAGTCTTAAATACTTATCATCACTAGAAATGTCACGACATCCCCAAAATCTGGTCAAAGGTACAAGAGCGCTGAACATAGTCCGGAATACAAGTCTGAAAATACTCGAAGGTTACATATTGTCTGTCGAATACAGAAACAGAAATAAACAAAGAAGATCCTTCAGGGGCCACGGATGACCAAGTAGCTCGGCCTGAATGACTGAAAGATGTCACCCTCGTATATCAGCTATGGGGTGTAGAACTAGAGCCTGGATCGTACTCTGCACTCAACAAAAAGTGCAGCAAGAGTAGTATCAGTACAACACTAGTACCGGTAAGCATCATAGGCCGACAATGATTAGATAACGCATGAAAAAGTGGAAACTAACAAGTAGCACATAAAGCAAACAGGTATGGTCACGTATCATAGACAAGTAAAGTGTAAAGGAATCATGAAATCAACCAAAACGACATAGTTCACCAAATGATCACCAAATATATGAGTGGATGAATACAATGTAATGCAACAAATACCCTCTCACTCCACTCCCGTACACACATGCTAAGGGCAGTACCTCAAAGCCATGACCCATGGGGGACCCGTGAAGTCTATGTACCACTCGTGCTCTCCGGCAGAAACCTCGGTGGCTATCAATCACTCTCAATCTCCGGCAAAGACCTCAGAGTCCCTCTGACACTCTTAATCTTTGGCAAAGACCTCGGAGTCTCTCTGTCCTTTACTTCACCATCATCACCAGAATAATATAGAAGGCATGTCATGTATGATATCAGTGTCAACAATATCACCAATATGCAATCAACAACTACAAGTCATATTACTATCTACTGTTCAATTATCAATATTACTATTCCTTTTCATATGTTGAGTGAGCTAGTATGTGACAGAGATACAAACATGTGATAATCACAGAAAATAACACATATGGCGACAAGCCCACATAACAGCTGACAGAGCCAATCTAATTGGAATTCACCACCACTCCATGCCGGAAGGCCTATCATGCTATCCCCGTCACTTTCTACAACTACATACAATTCTCTAATAAGAGTCTAACTAAAGTAGACTGTAACCTACCTCAATGCCGAGTCGGTGGCACGAACTATCAAACCAATGGCTTTCCTTTGTGTAGAGCCTCTGAACGATCGAAATCTATCAAATATACGATTTATGTTAGAATACGAATCTAAGGACACCCATATTGCTATACTTATATTCGAAACTCAAAAACGACCTTAAAAGTGACCACAGACCCATAAGGGCAAAACTGAAATTTTCTTTTTTAAAAAAACATTTTTATCTGTAACCTAAGAGTCGTATATCCTAAAAAATTAGTTCATTTCATCCATAAATGGACTCTCAAATCATTAATTCACATTTCTTAAGACTAGGGCTCAAAACTTTCAATTACCTCAAAATCTTAACTTAGGATAAAGTCTAACTTCCCATATCTCAAATACCATGAATTTAACGGTGTTTATATGGCCAATACACCTAATATCCAGTTACATTTACCCAATATATCAAAATGTAGTCACGGAATGGAAATCATATGAGAAATATTCAAACCCATGAAAATTTCGGAAAGTAGTATCTAAGAACCATTATTTTCGTACAATAGTATTTGCTCCATTCATCACCACTGTTAACAATTAATCCATCATGAAATAATCATTAGCCTTCATTACATTAACTAATCATCATCACTTAATCAAAATGGTACATCAAACATGATATGTACTATTAAAGATATCTTAAAGTAAGCCCCTACAGTACAACGAAATTGAAATGGAAATTCACTGTGACTTAAATCCGATGCTAATCCTTGGATGAATAATTAATCCAATCACAATGGTCCACCAATTAGTATTAATTATTACTGTCCCATCACTCAATGAATGTCAACATAAATAGTAAAACATCACACCAACTCTCTGCAATAAAGGTTACAATAGTACCTGATGCCTTGTGAAGTTTGATTAATTGATACTCCCTGACATTTTGTGCGCAGTTGAAACGTAAACTGCCCTACAATTGTTTCTCTTTTCAGATCACGTACTGATTTGAGGACTAGATATAACCCTTATGGCACTTGCACGTAAGGAATATAAAGTGGGATTTTTTATATTCCGTATTTTTGTACGATGAATTATTCGTAAGCTAATCGACGTAAGTCCAAGGACAAGATTATTTATGGATATGAGAAAAGGACTTTTAATCCCCGATTTTAATAAGTGCATGACTTGCTTGCAAATTTCTATTAGTGTAGAAATATTAGTGGAGATTAGGGATTAATTAACCATGATTAGATTATTAAGTGGGGATTAGTGATTAATTATGATTAATTAGCCTAATTAGACCACTAAGTGGGCCACACTAAGACATGCCTGAATATGATTGACTCATGGATAATGACATGCTAATGGGACACATGTCTAGTGGGTCACCACATGTCTTGAATGGCCGGTCGTATATATAGGTATCATGACTCATAATTCATGATCATCATTCCATAAGTTGAATTAAGAGAGAGAAGCTCTCCATCTTCACCAAGTTGAGTAGAGAGAGAAAGCACCACACGGCCATGGCAGCAGCCTCATGAAGCTCACGGCCAGCTTTTCCTTACACCATTAAATTGATAATTTCATCTTGATTTGGAGAAGGAAGTGTGAACAGCCATGGCTGCCAAGCTCACGGCCATGACAGCCCTTGATCAACCCATGTTTTTGATAGTAAAAGAAGCAAATTCCTAAGATGTTCTAAGTACTAAAAGGAAAGAAGGTTAGGATTTAAGTTGAAGATGAAGTGGTGCAAATGGTGCAAGTCATTGTAGGATGCCCTAATTAAATTTGAGGTAAGATTTTCTTTTGTCATGAAATTGAGTTAATGATGTTGTAATGGAGAGATTAATTTGTATTAAGTGGAATGGAAGTAAGAAAATTGCATGATTAGTGTTGGTGTTGAAATGGACAGAATTGGAGTTGTTTAAATTAGATTGGGTTGATTGTTGTTGTTGTTATTATTGTTATGGATTATGTGTTAAAAGTGAAGGAATTGTATATGTTAGTGTTAAGATTCCGTTGGAGCATACAAGTCAGTCGTTCTAATCAAAAAATGGTGGATTAATTTCAATTAATGTTGTCGTAATTGTTGTCATTGACTATATGATGAAAGTGAAGGAATATAATAGTTAAGGTTATATTTGTATTGTATTCAAGAAGGATTTGGCTTTGGTTGTGTTGTTGTTCTTATTGAATTGGAGGACTAAGTGTAGTAAGATTATGCATTGTGTTGTCGTAATTGTTGGACTATTGTAAGGTCGTTGCGATGAAGTGTTGTGACTATAGATTATTGAGAGTAACTTGAATATGTCGTAGTCGTTATGTTAAAGATTATGGAATGTTGTAATGTGTGGGCTGATTTGGAATGTTGTCTGGCCGTCTCGGACATTCTTGAATCTTGTCTTGGCTAACTTTGATATAGTACTTGAACGTGTGGTTTTTGATGTTAACTTGGTCATTTTATAGTTGGCTTGAATGAAGGAAATGAACAATATAGGAGAAATGCCGCCCAATTTTCTAGAAATAAGCTACTAACGTTGGAATACGTTTTGAACCTTTCCGTAGCTTAACTATAGTTCTTAACGTCTTAATATAGGTTGAGACACTTCGGGCA
>NC_081348.1:6928076-6959781 GCF_029784015.1 Lycium ferocissimum
TATTTTAAGAATCCAATTCCAAAGTGCACTAATCATGTTTGGTAAACATGACCAATTTGTAGATTTTGGCGAACTTGGAGCTTGAATTTTGGAGCGTGTACAAAGCATAAAAGGTATGTAAAGCCTACCTCTCCTTCATTTGGCATGTCCTAGTTAGTATAGGTCAAAATCCGACCCTCGGAAAAAGTCCTACCCCTCGAAAACGACACCTAAACTTATTCACTATTCATTCGGTAGAATTGAACCCAAAACTTGTGCTTTAAGGTAAAATGATGTTCAAACGTCCGAAACCTTTGGAAATGAAATTGAAATGTCTTGAAACCTTCATGGATGACCCAATGGGACATAATGACCGTGTTTTCATGTTTGTCACTCGAGTCTCGATATACGTGCATACCGGATTCCCATCACTTATTTTATTGAAACTTTATAATCCTGTTTTAAGTTTTCTTGTGGTGTTGCTATACATTGCTAGTCTCGTCTTATAATGTTTGTTCTTTCAAGGTGAGACGAAGCGACCGTGGTTATTCCATAAGGTAATCGGGGGCCGACCTTACGTCACCCCGATAGACACATGACTCTTTGGGTTCTTATGCATGTCTTTTATATGATATGTATATGACATGTATATGATATATATATGAAACGGGGAATTTTGGGGAATGGATACGTTGCGCTATAGACGCATTGCCACCACAGTCCGGGCGTAATTCCATCCGGACGCGGGATGCCCGGACGCGGGACACATGTGGGAAGCCGACGTATTTCGGCGACTTGACTTGTTATTTTTCACATGTATATGACACGATATGTTTTGAACAAAAGTATATAATAAGCAAGCATGACATCCGCCTGAAAGGCACTTACAGGTACAGATTATCCTTTTATACCGTCATATGATCCCTGTTCTCACATGTTGTTATTGCTCATATGTTACATGTTTCATTGTATTATTTCCATGGCTTACATACTCGGTTTAATGTCGACCGACCCCTTTCTTCGTGGGGTCGCGTCTCATGCCACGCAGGTCGACAGGTTGACGGGATTGACCCCTAGGAGCTTTTTCAGCTGTACATCGAGAGGCGCTCCAGTTGTTTCGGAGCTTCTATTTTGGGTACTACTCTTATGTATATATTTGAAACACCGTCAGTCACTTGTAATTACATGTATTTTGTTTAGAGGCTCGTAGACAGATATGTACAGTCAGATGTTTCATAACCTAGTTGTCTTTGTCACCGTGGGATATGTCGATACAGTTGGATATTACTACTCGTTTACATGTATACTATTATCGGCGAGGTTATGGAAAAAAATTGCCCGTATTCATACGGCCCACTTAGTAATAAGAACAAGACATATGACGCAGGGGTGCCCTTTTAAGTATCGGCACTCGTTGCGGCCCCTAGTTGGGTCGTGACACTACTTCACTTAGAACAATCAAATAACTAGTTATATGGAGGGTGCCCCCCGGGATAGTTCAATAGGCACAATCAACAATTATAATCAATTGTAATCTAATCTAGATACATATCATCGCTTAAGTAAAGCATCCAATCCAAAATGTGCCCCACCTAAATAAGTCCAATCCAATATCACAATAAAACACCAAACATCTCAATCTAGTCATAATGCAATGCAATGCAATAATGGTATGAATGCAATGCCATGCCATGCAATGCGGTGTACACATGTACTCCGGACGGAAACATCGATGTCTCGGTAGAACAACCTAGCGTGAATCGTGAAGTCTAAGTGCCACCCATCCCGGATCTTTGCCCAACAAACAGAGGGGACCCCAGATCTTTGCCCACGGGGGGTTCTCACCAGCACCACCCTGGGGGACCCGTGGAGTCCATGCACTAACAACGATTCCGGAACTAACATCGAATATCGGCTATGCAATAATGATTTCGGAATAGATCATTGGACATCGGCCATCTTACGTCACTCAAGTAAAAGAGTATCATCAGTATCAATTTCACTCAATCAACGATTCCAGGATGAACATCGGACATCGGTCATCTCATGCCACTCAAGTAAAAGAGCTTTATCAAATATTAATCTCACTCAGTCAATGATTCCGGGATGAACATCGGACATCGGCCATCTCACGCCACTCAAGTAAAAGAGATTTATCAAATATCAATCTCACTCAGTATCTCAACAGTGTATCATAAATAAGAGTACGTGCAATGCATGAGTCACATCAATAATCATGCTCAATATCACGAATACCAACAATGGGTATGCCAACAATATATCCAAGTACAATTTCCTACAATGGGTATGCCAATTATATCATAATCGAGGAGATAAAACAGAATCCAATATCTATCAACTACTCACGGCTGCCAGCCAACACAATAGGACAACCAAACACAATATAACAGGGTGATTGGCCCAAAACACACAACAGATTAAGCAAGTTGGTACACATTGTTACCACTTTTCTTGAACTCCGCCTAATAGATGAAAACAAGTAAATTCACCACTTGCACAAAATCACTTCCCCACACTTAATCCAGAACTTACTCACAACCCTTGGTACTTTTTATCCTTTTATTTATCAACTAGGTTCGTTATTAATGGTATAACACGATTGTCCACATATTATGAAATTTCCTATCGTAAGTCATAAATAAATTACGTATTGTCCGCTACTCCCAAGTCACATAACTTCCACCAACATTTAAGAACCAAACCAAACAACCTAAGGAATCTATAGGCCACAAGCCCGAACACGTAAATCACACAACAATACCATCCTAAATCTCCAGTTCCTATACATGCATTCTTCGTTCCTTCTAATACACGAATATTTGAAACTAACCGGAGTCTACCGAAAAGGAAGCCATAAACTACCTCATGGCCGAGCGGGTGCCACGAACATCTATTGATTCTTTCAATCGATCACCACATCGCAATTCACATGAAATAGTTTGGAGGCAACCATGTTTCCCAAGATGAACACTTTCCATTTGAATCCTTTATAAGATATTTGGATTAATAGGGAGGTTTTAGGGTCTTAACCGACTTCTAGCTTCCCTCTATATCAATGCTATGTGATTTTCCCATTTTTAAGCTTATATTTGGGAAGAACCCATTTCCAAGATCCATGCAAGAATTTATTTTAAAAGGAAAAGAAGTGTAGAGATCTAGGTTATTATCTCATTTTAGGTGAAGAACATGGGAGATGGCTTAAAGGGAATTTAGGGGGAAATGTTGCCAACCCGTCACTTCTCCAACTCTAGATTACTTGAAACGCCCACTTGACGGTTCTCTAGGTGAATATGTTTAGGAGTAATTTCTCGAGTGGAAGGAGGGTTGGAGGGTGTTAGAAAGATTTATCAAGACTAAGAATCTCATTTTTAGGCTTTCCCACCGAACTGGAGAGCTAGGATTTAGGGTTATGGAAAAATGGGACAATTCCCAAAACGATTCTTTAAATAGGGAAATTCACTGTGTGATACCGCCCCAGCGGTAGGTTCACTGCTACAGCGGTGCTGCTAGGGCGGCTAAGAGGCCGCCATGGCTGGTATCTGGTCATGCGCGCTTACCGCTATGGCGGTAAATAGACCGCGTTGTAGCGACAACACCACCGCTATGGCGGTTAAGCTGAGCCTAGTGGCCCGTGCTTCTATCCCTTACGCGATGCGCACAATGATTTTGGTTGACTTAAATTATCTTCGGAACACACTAGACAAGATTATTATTTAATGAGCCAGAGTTGGTGTCTTCCTTCGAAATTTACAGTAATAACGAAACGGGTCGTTACAAAATTTGACTTGGATAAATAAAGATTGTATTTCCTTACAACTATATATGTATAAAATGGAGATATACTCCATATTTTATATATGTACGTATAATAAAACCCGTAAGAACTAAGCTCATCTTATTAGACTAGAATAGTAGTGACTCTACTCGGAAGAAATCTCGGGTGTGTCCTTGCCCGACAATAAAGTGAGTTGAACACTTATGCGGATTTTTGAACCCAAAAACCTCTTTTGTAAGGGGACTTTTTGCCGAATTTTTTCTTGAATTTATGATATAAATGAAATGACATTTTTCCAAAAAGTTAAACATTTTAGCAAATAAATACATTAATCACACATTGAAGCTCATAGGTCAACCGTATTCTACGGATCTTTAATACTAGGGTGCGTCAAACTTTCCCTAGGGGATCACTAGAATCCTTACCTCGAACTTTGTACCAAAAAGATTTCTCTCTTGCTTTAAAAATGTTTTTACTCGGTTTTCCTAGTTTTTCTTTAAATAAATTAGGTGGAGACTCTAAAATACTAAAATACAATTAGAGTACCAACAACCTTGTAGTAGCTTTTACGCGCCTGCGTAAAAGTGAACCATAACAATGCATACACACATAAAATCATTGGAATAGGCAGGCAGACACAACAAACATGAATCACAATAAATATCCTCAAATAATCCTCTTTCAGAATCAATCACAAATTATCAACAATGAAACACCAACGCTCAAGCCGAAAGTAGTAAAATAAATAATAAAGTTTTCGACACTGTATAGACATGCTAACTAGTAATGTTTTCCCCAAATAGCCATGACCTGCAGGGGACCCATGGTGTCCATGTACCACTCATTCCGAAACAAACCTCGAACCACTAGCTCATAACTAGGCTACATCGTCACCCCCTGTCAAATGTGTCGTAATAGATGTATATGTTCCATCTCAATCATCATCAATAAATGCCTCATAATCACATCATAAGAATAGCTCAAATACACGTGTCAAGTCAACACCAATGAAGTATAATCAAATAACACAAGCCACAATAAGACTCACAAATAATTTGCTCAATAATAATATAATACTCAACTATCTCAATTCATCTCTGAAGGGTATATATGAACACCTCCCTTTCAACAGTGTCAAGAAAACAATTCTAGTTTATCAACCTCAACAATGGAGAATCACTTCACACAATTAAATCATGCAACTAACAACGAACACCAAACTCCAAGTCCGAAGACCTAGACATACTTTCTCCCATAAATCCTAAGACATATACAATCAACTAATTAAAGTCTAACTTAAGTAAACCATAACCGAACTCAAAGCAGATTTGAGCAGTGGAATCACTTCGTAACAGCCTTTCCTTTTCACAATGCCTCAGAACGTTCAAAGTCTAGAAATCATAATGCTAAGTAAGTAATGGAGCATTAAGTCAATTTATGGGTTCTATAACCAATTCAACCCTAAAAATCTGGTTTTAGCCAAAGTTCCCATTTTTATTGGAACCCTAGGTCTCAACAAACAATTTTCATCATTGAATATCCTGTTCTCATGCTATGAAGTGATAATATCTACTCTTAGATGATTAAACAACAATAAACAATAACCCATTAATATTCTAGGGTTTTCTTGTAATTATGTTCTGCCCTTCAATTCCCATTAAGGGTATTTTGATTGAAACAAGAATCTAATATGAACATTAAGCGAAGAAAGTTAGTGATTAAGGCTTACCTTTAATGGAGAATAGTGCCCTAGCCTTAGAAAGTCGCCTCTATGCTATTGGGAACTATTTTGGAGATTATGAGAAGTGTGGGCATGAAATAACTACTTAAACTCATCATTAAACTTAAGTAGTCTTCGTTGCAGCGACCACGGTTTCGCAGCAACGAGAACAGGTGCTTCCTGCAACGAACCCTGGGAAAATCTCACCCTTCGTTGTAGAGAACCACTTTCTCGCTGTAACGAAGAATCATCGTTGCATCGAGGCCTTTCTAACCAGTGAGCACGGAATTTCACAACTTTTTATACTTAGTCTCTCAAAGTCATTCTAAGGCTCAGTCTCTAAAAATACATTCTAAGGCCCTATGAACACAAGCCAACAACAAACCAAGTTAAAAACACATCAACGAATCACTTCTAAGTCACAAAACACTTATTTGGGTCCACTCATTTCTAACCTCGGGAAAGCACTAATAAGAGTATAATTATCAAAACGCGCATAACGACCAAGCGGGTCATTACAAATCCACCTCAAGTACACCACATATCATAGGATCAACAGATACTTGCCATAAAATGTGTATCGAACTCAAATCTTTAATGTTTTCCTTTCTTTCCATGAAACAAGTGAGATACAACAACGCATATCATAGAATCAAATGATGCATGCCAAGGATATTGAACACAACTCAAGTCATTACTTTCGGCCTTCCATTTTCATGAGATGGATGAGAATCAAATGACAAACAAATCAAGCAACCATCACAACTTATATGGTGACAAGCCCGCATAACAGTTGGTGATACCAACCTAATTGGAATTTACCTCCACACCATGCCCGAAGGCCAATCATGCTTTCCCCGTCAACAACTACCATCTACATACGTGTCCCTAATCGGAGTCTAACATAAGTAAGTCGTAACATATCTCAGTGTCGAACAGGTGCCACGAACTAATCCACTTGAGCCTTGCCTTTCCGAACCGCCTTAGTACGATCGAAGTCTATCAATTTAGTATTCTACGTTAGATTACAAATCTGAAGATACAATAATGCTATGCTTCTAAAAACGGCTCAAAAACGACCTTTAGAAAAGGACCCCTAGCTCATAAGGGAAAAATTAAAATTTTATGTTGAAAATGGTTTACCCAAAGTCTAGAAAATCAAAACACCAAGTTCCGTATCAATCCAACCCTAAATAGGCATTAAATTCATCAATAATTAAAAAAACCCTAAAATTTTAGAGAAAAATCCTCATTTTCCATAACAAGATTCTAGAGTAAATAAGTGATTCAAGCTTAGGAACTAGTCACCCATTGATTAAATAGTTCAAACCTAGAAGATTTTCTCAATAAAAATCATGAATTGGTATAGGGAACCCCAAATCCCAAATTAGGGTTCATAACCATAAAACTTCATCCCAAAATATGGATTCTAGCATGGATCCCCAAATAAAAAGGAAGTATAAATACCAGATGAAGTTAGTAAACTTACCCACTTGGAGAACTTCAAGAATCTCCTCCAAATCTCCCTCTATCGAACTTCTAGGTCTCAATTTTTGTGAATGGGAAGACTAAACACGAAATGGGAAAATAAAAAGGATTTCTGATTCAGCTATTCCGCATCTTTGGAAAATCCCTCGCAGATGCAGGATCACTTAGACAGAAAAATACCCGCAGAGGCGGAACTCACTTAAAATATCTCGAGCGCGCAGGGGCGGTGAAAGTTCAGCATAGGCAGTCCCGTGCGTGCGAAAAATACCTCGTAGGTGCGGAGCCCACCTAACCTCACTCGACCTCACACCTGCGGACCAAACCCCGCAGAAGCGGGCCCACAGGTGTTGCCCCAAGTCCGTAACTGCGGCACACCAGAGACCAGCAAAATCTAGTTTTTCACTAACTTCCACTCAAAACTCATCCGAGACCTCCCAGATACAAAACAAACATGCACCCCACTATAAAAACACACTATGAACTCACTCATGCCCTCAAAATTTCCAACGGAGGTTATCTTGACCCGCTCAACCCCTAACTACCCAAAAACAAAGTTTCCAACCCAAGGACCAAAACACCCCCGGTGCCTCGAGAACCGAACCAATCACCCTACCAAGCTATAATCGAACTTTCGGGCCTAATGAAACCGACAGAAATCCCAAAAGGACTCAAATACCCAAAAGTCGACTTTTGGTCAACCATTTTCACTTATTCAACTTAAAAACTTTTAAATTCCTTAAAATCAACCAAGACTCATCCGATCACTTCAGGGACCGTTCCACCCATCCCTACAAGTCAAAAACACTCTAACGATGCTGGGGTAAGGTCTAACAAGGGTAGAAAGGATAAAATTCCTAGACGACCAAATCGGTCGTTACATCAGATACCAATTAAACAATCGTTCGTCCTCGAACAATAAGGGAAGTACGAAAACCAACGAGTAATCAAGGAATCTTCATCATAACCACACGGAAGCCTCCACCGATAAGAAATACACCGATATCACTACTCTTTCATATTCTCAATCAAAACTTCCTTTAACGTAGCTCAAAGATTCAAATTTCCATACTTTCCATACTCAAAATTTCTTTCACAACTGATCCCCGAATATAAGAACTGCCTCCGCTTGAATTCTCTTATTAGATATAACCATACCTTTGCACACAAACGATTGATTCCTCAAATATCACCCTAAATTCCACAATCCCTTAGGCATAGCCACAAACCATACCCAACTCAAACCAATAAAATATTTCGATTCTACTAGTACCACATCTGCTAGTTTCGTAACCCGGTGTGGAAATTACTTAGCCAAAACCCATCGCAAAAGCCTTTTCAAATCTTCAAGTCACCATACCGTAAGCATACCTACTGATTACCCTGTCGACCCAAATTCGTAGGAACCCATCCGATCACTCTAAAGACTTCCCATAACCATTTGTACCTCCTCAAATAATCACCAAGTACAGACATAGACCATTATAACTGTCCCAAATAGCTTCCCTCGGTAAGATATCATCAAGCCCACTCGCAAACCTCGATAAAACTTAGTAAAACTTGTCATGCCTCGATTCGGAACTGAAATCCATCGAATCCTCGAAGGTGATTTACTAGAAAACCCATAAGTCCTTCTGGTAATATAAACATAGTTCCCCAGCTCAATTTAAACAATTCGTATCCGAAAAAATGCACCACTCCCCGAATATCACCAATGGTCACCCGAACTGACTCCAAACCTTTACGAACCCAATTATAGTCCTTCCATACACCCGTGGCAACCAATTCTAATCCTTTCTCATAAACAATAATCCTGAGACCCCATAAATTACACAGTAGGCTTTTCTTAAATCTATGTTAACCTCTTCTATCTCTTTTCTCATGAATAATCAATCATGTGTCGTCGCCTCCACTCCAAAGGTTGAATTCTATCCAAGTCATCAACTTAGTACCAAAGAACCAATCTTTATGTTTCTCGAAATTTTCTTTCACCCGATACGCAATTCTGATAGAGCTCCATGGACTCTAAATACATCAAATTCTCCTCGTGCTTCCTTTTAACTTGCCCACAGCTTCAAAAATCTTAACGCAAAAACTTGCGGCCACATTTTTACACCTTTAACTATCGAATCTCCAAATGTAACACCTTGATACGCCCATATCAATTCTACAAGTATCAAATGTTGCAATCTGTGCACCCAACCTCACTCAACTACTCCCAAATCTTTAATATCTGAAATACTCACCCATGCTATCCAGTTAGCAACACTTACAACATAATCCACTCACACGAATACGGTCTCACCTCAAAATATAACTCTAACTTTCAATTTATAGAGATTCCCATGATTCCTTCTTAAAGCGTACTTATCAATCACACCTTATCTGGATGTACAAACAACACCACCAAATCCACCTGACCCTAGTAATCCCAGTGCTTCGAATCCAAAACTTTTCCTTTTCACGAAATGTACCTTATTCTTATCGATTCTCGATCAACCATACCTTTATCTTAGTTCTTCAATTTCTGTATTCCATTCAAATCACATTCATCGTCACCGATCGACCATCACTCGAACCCACTCAAAGTATACCACAAAATTATAAGTCCTGCAAAATAGCCAAGTCAACCTCGGGGGTAGTATTGTGCCACCCACTCAAACAACTGAGAGTTCCCTTACCACACTCGACTCCAAAACTAATTTCTTCTCTTAGTCCAATGCATCACATAAACCATTCTTCATGAAGTTTTCTCACAAGAAATTACCGATCAACCTGAGTTATCCCAAGAAGAATCAATCATTGTCGATGCAATACCCCAAAGAATTGCTGAACCGATCTATGATCCGTAGAACGTTCCATAATTACCATACACACAATCCTACTAACGTCATCATATAACTCCACCGAAGTACCTTTGTCAAAGTCCCGTACTCAATTTTGGAGATGTCCTTCACCACTTGAATTAGTTTAAACCATCATTGACTTGCCACTTCAAATGTCCTTATAAACTAATCCCTCACCTGGGTGGTCCTTAAGCGATGCTTGCCCGCGAAGAACTACCTCTTGCCTTAATTGCCGAACCAGAACACTTCTAACAAATCCTGCGACTATCCCTCTCATTCGATCAAGTCCACCGAGTCGTAACACCAAAATTGCAGGAACTAGCCGAGTCTCACAATAGATACGATGTCCACATCCCTTGTCTAAGACTAGATGCAACACCCTATAACTCCTCGAGTACTGAAACTTCACGCCTGCCATCACTAGAGTCTTTCATATTAGTTAATAACTACCCCTTCCCCCACCCTTAGCCTACGATGTAATCGAACATACCAACTCATCCACGAACCCTTACATCCACTCTACATTATATAACCGCAACAAAACTCTAAAAACAACAAGCTCTTGGTTCAACCAATTCCCTCACTAACCTCGAAACACAAACGACCCTGCGAACACACCCTTTATAGAAGATTCTCAGCTGCCCAATTCTTTAAGTTTCGCTCGCCACGAGTAACCTTGCCTTCTGATCTAGAACCGATAGCCATTTCTTAAAGGAAACCCCAAACCACTAATTCTTACTTAACACTATGATTATGTCATGTCGAAGCCCAACTTAACTTTTCATAACCCTATACGGCATCCACCCTCGTACATCTTGCAACCTTATCCCGACGATCATGTAAGATACCAATTATTCCCTTTATATGACGGATATTGATCTATCTAAATTCTCAAACGGAGATTGATCTATCTAAATTCTCTTTCTTACGCCTCTTTCCCCCAGGACAACAAGTACTTTTACCAATATACCTCAAGAAATCTTACTTCCCCACACCTTACCGCAAAAGTCGTCTTTCATGTCCTTATCCTCAACTTCTCTTCGTCGTCTTAACACGGTCACTATCTTTTTATCAAATTCAATAATTCTTCACAAGTTTACACTTGTTTCCATATATCGACATCTATACTCTACCATTATTGAATCTTTTACTTGCCATTGATACTCTAGTGTCACACCAAGTACCATAGAAAAAACCTTGACGACGCTGGAACTTTCTCAAACTAACCACACCCCGAGCAAATCATTCTTGTGAAGCCACAATTTCACTCCCTTGACTTCCGACCAATTAACTGTTAAAGACATGGCGATTATACAATACTCTGTATTATCACTCCATTTCCCAAGAACATCACCGACTACGGAGTCTTAATCACAATCCTACTCAACTGAGTCTTCGATTCATAGCTAAAAATTGAACTTGGTCACACATACAGAGCATAGTGACACATCTCGTACCATAAAACACGATGTCATATCAAGCCACTTGCGTAAGAATGCTAGGACATGCACCCACCGTCAGTGAGAGAATAAGACAAGGAAGTTAAGATAACAATTTCAATGAAGGCATAAAAGAATAGAATTTCCCTATTTGACCTATGGCCTATCGCAGATGGGTACAGATGTCTATGTACCATTCCACAAGACTCTACTCAATATTGATCTTGTACTCGTGAGACCGGTGTACCTAGGGCTCTGATACAAATTTATCACGACCCATTTCACGGATCATGATCCCACCTAAACTATCCTCCCGGTAGGCGAACCATTTCCAAATCATTTACTCTTTTAAAAAACAACAAGTGTGGAAATTCAGTTTATTGAAAACACTAAACAACAGTTTAAGTAATATAAACAAGTGCGGAAGTATAATGTAACCCTTAGGATTCCCAAAACCTTCTCTTAACTTGTACAAGAGCTTGTAAATGGATTACAAAGTTTAAATATGAAATACAACTCAATACTGGAATAAAAAATATATGTAGAACAAAGGTAAACAGTTGTATAAGAGAAGACTTAAGGCTGCAAATCCAGCTAGTAGCTTTGCCCCAAATCTCTTATAATAGCTTCGGATAGTGCGAGACCTCTAACAATAACCTGGAAACACTCTACACTCCATAGTGAGTGTAGCAAGAGTAGTATGAGAACAACACTAGGCTCGTAGGTATCATAGGCCGACAACGATTAGCTAACACATATAAATGAGCAGAAATAGATAGATAGGGCAGATAATTAATCAAGTATAGTCATTAAGCATGTTTAGATAATAGTTCCAACAATTACAACAAAACATCTCATTATTCTCATCTCATGGACGTAGGTGAAATTTCTAACCCTCATTCCGTCAAGTTTCCAAAAATGACAGCGAAATCAAACAGCAAATCGAACAAGTCATCAACAATTTCAATCAAATAATCAACCAAGATTTCCATGAGAAAGTATACAATGCAATGATGTGGAATGCAATCCTAATGGGATGCAATGCAGTGATATGCAAATGCGATGAAATGCCCCCATGCCTCTTCTTCATACCCGTACACACATGCTAGGCGCAATGTCTCAAAGTCATGACCCATGTAGGACCCGCAAAGTTCATGTATCCCTCGTACTGGCAAATGACCTCGAATCACGAGCACACATTTTTGCTCCAGTAAAGTCCTTGGATCACGGACTCTCTCTTTACGCTCTCCGGCAGAGACCTCAAAGACTACACTGTCTCACTTATCATCATTTCTAGGCACAAATAATATCAAATCAATTACATGTAATATAGAATGTCTGCCACGCATAAATCAATCTCAACATCTCCACACCTAGTAATATCAACAGTCACATTACCATGTAATGCACATCATAACTGATTTCATTTCACCGGATCAACAGATACTAGCCATTAAATGTGCAATGATAAGTTAGTATTTTACCAACTTATCTCTTCTTTAATCTTAGATTTTTGTTATGATTGATTGAGAAAATAGTGCATTTAATGTTGTTTACTTCCATTTTGTAGGTTTTATGTGATTTAGAAGTGATCGAGAAGAAATCAATTGAAAACAGCCAAATTGTAGAAAATGGGAAAAGTGGCTAAATTTGCAAAAATGGCCAGATTTGCAATTTTAAAAATCTGAAACTTTTGGGGCTGTTTTTGTCCTTTTTTTTAGTTGGGAAATTTGGGAATTATAAAATTGAAGCTTGGAGGAAAATATTTTCATCTTTGGCCATTTTCAACACAAGTTTTGGAGACTAGGGTTCATCAACTCACACTTTGGAAGAGAAGATTTGAAGATTTAGATGAGAAATTTCTTACTCTTTTACTCATTTCTTCAATTCCTTGTTATGTATTGAATATCTAAGTGTGTAGTACTCCATTCCATGACTTGAATCTTGTTTATGGAAATATTCTATGATTAAAGTTTGGATGAAACTCTTGAACCTCGGATACTACACTCTCTCACTTATCATCATTTACAGTCACAAATCATATCAAATCAATTACATGTAATATAAAATGTATGCCATGCATAAATCTATCTCAACATCTCCACATCTAGTGGGATCAACAGTCACATTACCATGTAATGCACATCATAACTCATTTCATTTCGCAGGATCAACAGATACTAGCCATTAAATGTGTATCGAACTCAAATCTTTAATATTTTCCTTTCTTTCCATGAGACAAGTGAGATACAACAACACATAATAGAATCAAATGATGCATGCCAAGGATACTGAACACAACTCAAGTCATTACTTTCACCCTTTCATTTCTATAAGATGAATGAGAATTAAATGACAAACAGATGAAGCAACCATCACAACTTATTAGCAAATATGGTGACAAGCCCACATAAAAGCAGATGATAGCAACCTAATTAGAATTCACCTCCATACCCTGCCTGAAGGCCTATCATGCTTTCCCTGTCAACAACTACCATCTACATACGTGTCCCTAATCGGAGTCTAACATAAGTAAGTAGTAACCTACCTCGGTGCCGAACAAGTGGCATGTCACGACCCAATTTGGCTAAGCCGTGCGGACACTTACCTTTCCCACCTCGGTGAGCTAACCCTCAACCCAACGGTAATAAAGACGTAAATAAATAAATCAAATAAGCGAAAGAGAATAAATCACGTAAATCTGACTGTAATAATATAGAGAAAAAGTGCCAAAATAAGGAAATACACCTAGGGTCTGATCTAATCCATACAAGAGCACTAGATCGAAATATACAAGTCTGGAATATAAATGTACATCAAGTCTGGAATATGTCTCGGAATGGAAAATAAGACATAGATGAGAAGAGTCTTCAAGGCAGCGAACGTCTCGTGCTCACCCTGTAAACTCCAAGCTATACTGATAGCAACTATCAGCCATGGGAGACGAAAGCAGATCCAACCTAGAACTCTACATTCATAAAATAAAACACAACAAGTGCAGGTCAGTACAAACCACGGTACTAGTAGGTATCATAGGCCGACTAAGTATAGCTAACATAATTCAGATAATAAAGCAAGATAGGCAGATAAAACAACAAGTATAAATAAAACACAAACAGAACCACGTACACGTCATCACCTGGGTAGAAGCATCTAAACCCAAATGTGCCAAGTCTCAATATATCCAATTCGAACCCAACAACATAAGTAAATCACCAGATCATCACAATATAAGCCATAATACAATGCAATGCAATAATGTATGAATGCAATGCTGTGTACACATGTACTTTGGACGGAAGTATCGACATCTCGGTAGCACAACTCATGGGGGACCCGTGAAGTCCATGTACCTCACTCAATCCACGATTTTGGGACAACTATCGGATATCAGACTCTCACATTACACCGCTCAATCCACGAATTCGGGACTACCATCAGATATCAGACTCTCACATTATTCTCATGCAAACTGAGCCCAGCTCATCACAATGTTTCCTCAAGTATCATCAATGTATCAACAATACATCATGAAGGATAAGAGTACATGCAATGTATGAGTCAACATCAATAATCAGATCAATCTCACAAGTACCAAGCATGGGTACGCCACCAATATCATGAAAGACTACACAAGTCATATAGAGCACTATCCTCGTAATCAAATGTCAACAAGTGAGGTACCACAATATCATGAACAAGATATATCAATAGTCTCTAATATCTACTATTATCACGCGGCATCAAGCCAACAACAATAGAACAAATCAAGCCACAACACAATGGGGTGGCTAGCCCCAATCACATAACAGGGCCCAACCTAAGACAATATCCAACCCAATTTCATACCCGAAGGTTTTCATGCTTTATCTGATAATATCATCTAAATATATGCATTGCTACACGAAGTCTCACCAATGGTAAGCCATAACCTACCTGGATGGCCGAACAACGATACACCAATAATAAGTCCTTAGTATTGCCCTTCCGTTGAGCCTCAAGATCAAGAAAGTCTAGGCATATTCGAAATCGAGATTAGAAATCATAAAGATCGATACCTATATTGCTATAATTCAAATTGTGTCAAAAACCAACCCTACAATTTGGGAAAACAGGGCCCACAAGGTTAAAACGGAAAATTCGAGGGTAAAATATTCAATTTAACACTAGGTGATAAAAACCCATCAACTAATTGCTAATTTAACTCAAGGATTCATCCAATTTCAAAATCCAAGCAAAACCCCCAGTTTTGGGTATAAACCCTAGCTCTTAGATTCAAGAATTCAACACTAATAATGGGAGATGTATGATTAACAACTTTAGATACATCATAATCTAGCATAAACCCAATCAATTTTATCATTAAAAAGCCTAGATAGAATATCCATTAACTCCACTTTCAATCTTTCATTACTAATGAACTAACAAGGAAAAGGAATTCTAAGATGATTAGGAATAATGAATTAACAAGGAGACTAAAAGGACTTACCACCAAGATTTCTCTAGAGTAGTTCCCAAAAGCTCAACTGTCGGAATGGAAATAAATGAGGGACTTAAGGCATTTAACACTTCGTTTAATGAACAAACTGCCCGTCACCCGCTTCTGCAACCCTATTACCGCTCCAACCGCTCCGGTGTTACCGCTTTACAAGTCCTCCAATGACCGCTACAATGTCATGCTGCCAAAAAGGCACAGACGCTTCCAAATGCAGCAGTTAACCGATATTGGCACATGGATCAGCATGTATGGCCGGTGCCTCCAAAGCTGGCACCAGACACCAGAAACTTTCTCGAAACTTTCGCAAGTTTCACACTTTAACTCAAATTTTTGACTAATTTCCGAGGCCATCTGCTCACAAATCACATACACATACAAAAATAAAAACACGATATGAACGCGCTCGTGGTCTCGAAATTCCCAACGGATGTCTGTAGCCCCGACCGAGTCAACCCTCGATACCACAATTTCAACTTCCTAACCCAAGTCCCAAAATGCATCCGAGTGCATTGGGAACCGAACCAAATATGCACATAAGTTCTATAAGACATCCGGACCTCTCAGAATCGACGGATTTTCAAAAAAGGTCTGTTTACTTAAAAGTTAACTTTGGGTCAACTCTCTTTCGCTTTAAGCCTAATTTCACAAAAAATCACCCGAATCAAATCTAGATGTGTCAATGGTCCCCTCGGGCCAAAAGTGAGCTAACCAAGCTCGAAAAGGGGCGAAAGGGCCGGAAAGACTATAACAACTAAACGGGTTGTTACATCAGATACTAATTAAATCATTGCTCGTCCTCGAACGAAGAAAGGAAAAAAGAGCGGGGACTCTATAACCGAATCGTTGAACAACTAAATGTACCATATAACCCTGGGATACGGCCACGCATGTCGTACTCAATATCCCAAGTAGCCCCCTCAACAGGACGGTGCTTCCATTACACCTTCACAGAAGTAATCTCCTTCGACCTTAACTTTCAAACCTGCCTATCCAGGATCGCAATAGGCTCCTCCTCGTAGGTCAAATTCTCATCAAGCAATATCGAAGCCCAACGAACAATGTAAGTACCGTCGGCATGGTACTTCTATCAAAGATAGAAACGGAAGTTTTCTAAATGTCACATATATATGAAAATCGGATGAACTCCCGTCAAACTTGGCGGCAAGGCTAACTCATAAGCAACATCGCCCACACGGTCAACAATCTCAAATGGGCCAATATACCTAGGGTTCAACTTGTCCCTCTTCCCAAACCTCATAACACCCTTCATGGGTGAAATCTTCAATAGAACCTGGTCACCAAACGCAAACTCTAAATCTCGGACCTCCCAGTCCGCATACATCTTCTGACGACTCTGAGCTGCCAAAAGCTTGGCTTGAATAACTCTCACTCTATCAAGGGACTCTCTCAACAAATTCGTACCTTAAGGCCGAACCTCAAACCCATCATCGAAGATCTACACCTCCTACCATATAACCCTATCTACCGATCGAGAAAATGAACTCGAAGGTTCTCGCAAAGCATCCGGCGGCTCACCGGAGGAAGCGTGGAAAGCTCGAATGCATAATGCTCATTAGGCGGCCGGAATATGGTTGACACGGTCTGGAAGACTGATCGGCGCCCCTCGAACTAGAACCACCATAACTCCCAATCTGACGCTACCTCATCTCACCACTACCTCCAAATGCACGGGCCTTAGCGGCCTCAACCAAAGAAGCATACTCGATGATGAACTGGAAGGAAGCCCCCATAGCCTCTATTTGAACTGTCTTTCCCATTTCTCACGAACTCTCACAATAAACGAGTCTAATCGTGACTCCACACAATCAAATCCTTAGGCCATCACTAGAGACTGAACTTGATCACTTTTCCGAATCAGAATAATACATCTCGCACCAAACCACCACACGTCATAGATCAACCATTCGCATAAGAATTTAAGGACTAGTGTCCACCCTCCGTCGGTGATTAAGATAAGAAAGTTCAGATACCAATTGGAATCAACTAGATACCACATGGACTCGACTCTTCACAGATGCCAATTTTCCAACCATAATAAAGCAACTTCTTTTCGATAGAAAAAGAACCTTTTGGAAGTTTTCTTTAAATGTCACATAGCCTCTTCCACTTAGTAATAATTCAAAGGACACAATTTTTGAACCAAGAACTAAGGCTCCAAAATTTTTCTTTTCTTTCTCTCTTTCTTTCCCTCTCAAACCGAAATCTCTTTTGTCGAGATTCTCTATTTCTAGACATGCTCTTATATAATAATTGAGATGCTTAATATTATGGTGGGCAACCGAGGCCCAATTTTCTTTTTTTCCATTTTCTTGGCCCAATAAGCCAATTTGAAACAAATTTCCAAAATTCCGATTTTTGCCCAATTTGGCTAAGTTTCCTGCATGCACTTACTAAGGCAAATTTAGCCTCATTTCTCACCCAAAATTATGTTCAAGTTTTCCAAATATGCAAAAACCCTCAACCCAACAGTAATAAAGACGTAAATAAATAAATCAAATAAGTGGAAGAGAATAAATCACGTAAGTCTAAAAATAATAAAATAGAGAAAAAGTGCGAAAATAAGGAAGTACACCCAGGGTCTGATCTAATCCATACAAGAGCATCTAGATCGAAATATACAAGTCTGGAATATATATATATACATCAAGTCTGAATATGTCTCAGAATGAAAAATAAGACATAGATAAGAAGAGTCTTCAAGGTAGCGAACGTTTTGCGCTCACCCTATAAACTCAAAGTTGTACTGATAACGACTATCAGCCACGGGAGACGGAAGCAAATTCAACCTGCAACTCTGCATTCATAAAAGAATGCGTAAAAGTGCAGGTTAGTACACACCACAATACTGGTAGGTGTCATAGGCCGACTAAGTATAGCTAACATAATTCAGGTAATAAATCAAGATAGGCAGATAAATCAACAAGTAAAAATCAAACACAATCAGAACCAAGTACACGTTATCACCTAGGTAAAAGCATCTAAACCTAAATGTGTCAAGTCTCAATATATCAAATCCAAAAACCAACAACATAAGTAAATCACCAGATCATTACAATATAAGCTATAATGCAATGCAATGCAATAATGTATGAATGCAATGCAACACTGTGTAAACATGTACTCCGGACGAAAGTATCTACGTCTCGATAGCACAACTCATGGGGACCTGTGAAGTCCATGTACCTCACTTAATTCACGATTCTGGGAAAAACATCGGATATTGGACTCTCACATCACTCCACTCAATCCATGAATCCGGGATGACCATCGGATATGGGACTCTCACATCACTCCACTCAATCCATGAATTCGGGATGACCATCGGATATGGGACTCTCACATCACTCTCACGCAAACTGAGCCCAGCTTATCACAGTGTTTCCTCAAGTATCATCAATCTATCAAAAGTATATCATGAAGGATGAGAGTGAGTGCAATATATGAGTCAACATCAATAATCAGATCAATCTCACTAGTACCAAGCATAGGTACGCCAATAATATCATGAAAGACTACACAAGTCATATAGAACATTATCTACGTAATCAAATGTCAACAAGTGAGGTACCACAATATTATGAACAATATATATCAATAGTCTCCAATATCTACTATTACCACGCGGTATCAAGCCAACAACAATAGAATAAATCAAGTGATAACACAACGGCGTGGCTAGACCCACTCACACAACAGGGCCCAACTTAAGACAATATCCAATCCAACTTCATACCCGAGGTTTTCATGCTTTCTCCTACAATATCATCAAAAATATATGCTTCGCTACACGAAGTCTCACCAAGGGTAAGCCATAACCTACCTAGATGGCCGAACAGTGGTACACCAATAATCACTTCTTAGCCTTGCCCATCCGCTGAGCCTCAATTTTAAGAAAGTCTAGGCATATTCGAAATCTTGATTAGAAATCATGAAGATCGATACCTATGTTGCTATCTTTCAAATTAGGTCAAAAACCAACCCTAGAATTTGAGAAAAAGGGGCCCACAAGGTCAAAACGGGAAATTCGAGGGTAAAATATTCAATTTAACACTAGGTGATCAAAACCCATCAACTAATTGCTAATTTAACTCAAAGATTCATCCAATTTCAAAATCCAAGCAAAACCTCCAATTTTGGGTATAAACTCTAGCTCTTAGATTCAAGAATTCAACACTAATTGTCACGACCCGACTAGGGGCCATGACGGGTACCCAGAGCTGGCTACCGAGCACCTCTCATTAAGCAGCTACCGAGCACCTCTCATTAAGCTAATAATCATACTCAAATTGTTCAAGGGAGATTTTAAAGTAAATCTTGCAAATTGCAACAATACATGGGTCTCTTATATAACTATCCAACAGTCTATATACATAAGCCCTTACGGCTACAAAAATGATATACAAAAGTGTACACAGACATCATCATGGGACACAGTTTACCCACACGTACGTATCTACGAGCCTCTACTAGAGTACTAGACATAAAGACGAGACAGGACCCCGTCGTGCCCAAAATATATATATGCACAAAAGAACATGATCATAAGTAGCACCTCCGGAATAATGGAGTGCTCCTGTAAGTCCGCTGATAAGCTCCTACCAATCTGCGCCGTCTCCCTGTCTACCTGTGGGCATGAACACAGCTTCCAAAAAGAAAGGACGTCAGTACGAACATTGTACTGAGTATGTAAGGCATAAATAATAATAGCATAGTAAAGAAACAATGGAACATGAGCTGAAGATATAACCTGCTTGACCTTTAAAGGAAAACACATGTATGCATATCATATATATACCATCATCGTTAACCCGCGTCCGGGTAACTATCTCACGCCGCCCACTAGTGGTGTCATGTCCGGCCCTCTAGGCACAGTGTAATAATACGTAGCCCGCCTTCGCGGTGTCATGTTCGGCCATCTAGGCCTGATGTAATCTCAAGCCGCCCACCGTTGCGGTGTCGTGCCCGGCCATCTACGAACGGTGGGATCGTATTATCATATACTCATCATAAACTTATCATAAAGCAAGCATTAGAATCCAAAGATAATCTATAAACATATCGGGGTGACGTAAGGTCGAGAACTCCCGATTCCATTATGGAGTAATTATAACCATCATACCTCACCTTGAAGGAACTAACATTATAAGGCGGGTCTAGCAACAGTGAATAACATTAAAGAATCGTATAAGGGTCATTAGCCTCGTCAAGATATCATATCGTAAGCTTTAGGATCTTTGGGCTTAGACTCATCGTCACCATTATTGGATTCATAACATAATATAAACTTTATCTCTTAAAAAGCTCTTCATAAACATTGACTCATATTTTTTAGGGAAAGTGAGAAGGTTATGGAGAATAAGGAAAATGATATCATAGGAATCATTCTTCATAAACATTGACTCATATTTTTCCGGAAAGTGAGAAGGTCATGGAGAATAAGGAAAATGATATCATAGGAATCATGCCTTAGGAATGAAGGGACTAGCCTTACATACCTTTTCGTGTATCTACTTTATCACTTGAACGTTCCCCTCCAATATTCACGTCTCTACCTTCAAGAGAGTTCGTACTAATATTAGATAATCGATAACATGAGCATGCTTATACTAAAGCTAGAGAAAATTGGACAGCATCTCCTTTGTTTATACAACTTTCTCCATATCACATATCAAGTCCCAAATGTCAATAATAACATTCATCATATCATAATCAACAATCTTCATTCACCTCACATTATTCAAATCTCCCAATTCTATTTCAAATCATCCATAACCATGGTCATAATACAACATTACATTCATCCTAATATAATGTTTCTCCCATGTTCTTAATATCATTTATAACATAATTATAATCACAACACATCAAGAATCATGATTCATATGAAGCTACTATTCAAAATATCACTATTCTCATTTTTGTAACCCATCTTCTATTTTCTTCCATAATCCAAGTCTTTCAACCTCTCAATACTCTAAATAATATGAATTGACCATAAAACTTACCTCTGATAGTATGAGAATGACCTTTGGATGAAAATACTTCTCTTGAGAAAAACCCTAGCTTCAATCCAAGAAGATTTCTTGACTTGTATGAACCCTAGTGAGTTTATTGCACTTGATTTCCTTGGTTTGATGAAGTTGATCCTTAATTTCTCTTGGATTCTTGTAGATGGAGTGTGGAGAGATTTCTAGAGGTTTCTTGAGGTGTGGAGAGAAAAATGAAATGAAATAAATGAACTTGGGGTCCCTTATATCAACATAAAAATTTGTCCTGATCAAGTTATACGGACACACATACGGTCCGTATAATTTATATGGGCCGTATGTGTGACCGTACATTGGTTCCAGTGGAGATGCCAATTCTGAGCAGGTTATACGGTCATATATACGGGTCGTATCTTTTATACGGTCCGTATAGTGAACCGTACAATCCACAATTCTCCGAAGCTTGTCCTCGTCGACTCGTTTGATCTCCAATCCTTATGGAACCTTCTTAACACTTGTTTAACACTTCATTAACAACATAAGGAGCATTATAGCTTTTCCTCAAGACATTATTAGATCAACCTTAGCTCGGTACGTTATAAAACTCTTCTGAAACACAACGTATACTTCGCCTTTCTCAACCAACTTTCTTCCCTTGCCTCAAACGTCTTTGGAATCTTAATGAGGACCATTAACTACTGTTTCTTACTTATAGAAGCGTCATATACCTCTTACCCTCCATTAGTCCAACTATCATACGATGACATGAAATTTTCCAAGGTGTAACACTAATAATGGGAGATGTATGATTAACAACCTTAGATATATCATAATCTAGCATAAACCCAATTAATTTCATCATTAAAAAGCCTAGATAGAATATCCATTAAGCCCACTTTCAATCATCCATTACTAATGAACTAACAAAGAAAAAAGATTCTAAGATGATTAGGAATAATGAATTAGCAAGGAGATTAGAAGGACTTACTACCAAGAATCTTCTCCAAGAATCCTCTAGAATAGTTCCCAAGAGCTCAATTTTTGGAATGGAAATAAATGAGGGACTTAAGGCATTTAACAATTCAGTTAATGAACTAACTTCCCGTCACCCGCTTCCACGACTATATTACCGCTACAGCGGTCATGCCAAAAGGCACAGACCGCTTCAGTGGTACCACTGCCCGCGGTCTTTGGTGGCACCAAAGCGGGCAACAGACACCAGAAACTTTCCCAAGTTTCACACTTCAACTCGAATTTCTGACAAATTCTCGAAGCAATCTGCTCACAAAGTACATACACAAACACACAAAAAAACACGATACGAATACGCTCGTGGCCTCAAAATTTTCAATGGAGGTCTCGTTGACCGGGTTAAGCCCCGATACCACAATTCCAACTTGCCGACCCAAGTATCAAAATGCATCCGAGTGCATTGGGAACCGAACCAGATATGCACACAAGTTCTAAAAGACCATCCAGACCTCTCGGAATCGACAAATTTCTGAAAAAGATCTGTTTATCCAAATCAAATCTAAACACCTCGAAAAGTGTATCAACAGTCCCCTCGGATCAAAAGTAAGCTAACCAAGCTCTAAAAAGGGCGAAAGTGCCAGAAAGACTATAACGACCAAACGGGTCATTACATGACACGAACTAATCCTCTTGAACCTTACCTTTTCGAACACCCGTAGGACGATCGAAGTCTATTAATTTAGTATTCTACGTTAGATTACAAATTTGAAGATAGCCATAATGCTATGCTTCTAAAAACGGCTCAAAAACAACCTTTAAAAAAGGACCCTGGACCCACAAAGGCAAAATCTAAAATTTATATTGAAAACGGTTTATCCAAAGTCTAGAAATTCTAAATACCAAATTCCATATCAATCCAACCCCAAATAGGCATTAAATTCATCAATAATCGAAAACCTCCCACATTTTAGAGAAAAACCCTCATTTTTCATAACAAGATTCTAGAGTAAATAAGTGATTCAAGCTTAGGAACTAGTCACCCATTGATCAAATAGTTCAAACCTAGACTATTTTCTCAACACAAGTCATGAATTGGTATAGGAAACCCCAAATCCCAAATTTGGGTTCATAACCATAAAACTTCATCCCAAAATATGGATTCTACCATGGATTCTCAAATAAAAAGGAAGTCTAAATACAAGATGAAGTTAATAAACCTACCCACTAGGAGAACTTCAAAATTCTCCACGAAATCTCCCTCTACCGAACTTCTAGGTCTCAATTTTTGTGAATGGGAAGACTAAACACGAAATGGGAAAATACAAAGGGTTTCTAATTTAGCGATCCCGCATCTGTGGAGAATCCCTTGCCACTTCTGCAGAAAAATACCCGCAGAGGCGGAACCGACTTAAAATAGCTCGAGCGCGCACGTGTGGTGAAACTTCAGCATTTCTTGAACCACGCCTGCGTAAATTACCTCGAAGGTGCAAAGCCTGCCGAACCTCACTCAACCTCGCACTGGTGGACCAAATCCCGCAGTGGTGAGCCCACAGGTGCGACCCCAAGTCCACAGATGCTGCACACCAGAAACCAGCAAAATCTGGTTTTTCACTAACTTCTACTCGAAACCCAAAACTCATCCGAGACCTTACGGATACAAACAAAACATGCAACCCACTACAATAACACGCTACTAACTTACCCGTATTCTCGGAATTTCCAACAGAGGTCATCTTGACCCGGTCAACCCCCAAAGACCCAAAAATAAAGTTTCCAACCCAAGGATAAAAACACTCCCGGGTGCCTCGGGAATCGAACCAATCACCCTACCAAGTTATAATCGACCTTCCGGACCTAATGGAACTGATGGAAATCCCAAAAGGACTCAGATATCCAAAAGTCAACTTTTGGTCAACTATTTTCACTTAATCAACTTAAAAACTAGTAAATTCCTCAAAATCAACCGAGACTCACTTGATCAAATCAGGGACCGTTTCAACCATCCCCACAAGTCAAAAATACTCTAACAATACTGGGGAAAGGTCAACGGGGGTATAAAGGGTAAAATGCCTAGACGGCCAAACAGGTCGTTACTTTAGTGGTTTTGAAAATAATAAAAGGTATACTTAAATAATCAATTTTATGTGAAAGCGGAGTTATAGATATGTCTTTGTGATAAAGATCAGTAATAGATAGCCTAGTAAAATAGTACAATTAACATGGTGTTTACCCTTATATCGGTACATTTGAATTTGTTAACATGGTTCAAGACCATGCAGATTGAGATGACCAAACAATAGGGTTGTTAATGCTAAACTGCTTATTAGACATGATTAAGATAATGAAAGAAAATAATCAATAGTGAATCATTTGACAATATAAAATTAATGAAGTAAATTAAGCTTGTTACCCAGCAACATCGCCGAGAAAGCAAAATTCAAATGAGCTTGTGAGCTTGAGAATTTTAGGTTTACAAAACTTCAAGGCTGCAGTAACTTGTGAATAATAAAATTGTGATGTGATACAAATGAGGGATAAGGATATACTTAAAGCTAAAACCTTAGGAAGCGTCTTGCGTGAATCTTGGTACCATGATGATCAATATCCTCACATTGTTTCTGTTACGTGTTGGACTGCGTAACGGATGTAGAAGATCCTAGATTCTTCAGGAATAGTTACATGTTTTATTCTATCCTAACCGGTCATATCGTGGTTACAAGTTTTGGAGCTAGATAGGCCTATGATATGGTCACGAATCCTTATAACATCACAGGTCTTCAACAACCAAGATCAACCTTACACGTAATGTCCAGGTGTTAGGACCGATATTGTCTTTTCTAAGTCACTTCTGGTCTATCCTGTTTGCCATGTATCACTTTCTGATTCGTCCAACTGTCCAGTTCAATTTTTGCCCTATACAGATAGTTCCCCTCCCCCCCCCCCTCAGTTTCTGACATTCACTAAATTATCTCGGGAAAGTGGAAGAGTTCTTCATTTTTTCCGGGTATCAAAATCCAATTGTCAAAGTTATGAAGGCATCTACTCCACCCGGTAGCGAATATCCTCGACTGATTAACCAAGTTTAAAGCAACTAAATAATGCGGAAAGATAAATTAAAATCATTTCAATAGCATAACTAAGTCTCATAATCATAAATAAGCGAAAAAAGAAAACACACACCAAAATCTGGTGTCACAAGTACAAGAGCTACTATAGTACGAAATAAAAATCTAAAAATCATTTTGAATACACTAGGAAAACCTGATAAAACAAGCTAGGTAAGCCATCGAGCCCATTGGCACTAATAGCACTCAAGTTAAAAAGCAACAGCTCTAACCCTAGTGAGAGCATCTCTCTCTAGGTGACTTCTTTCTAGTGAGAGAAAGCTCACATTACCCTTTAATGGCCACTCCGGCCACTGGAAAACCTCCTTCTCAGGTTGTCCATACCACTACCACCACTAAACCACCTTTTGATTACTCACATATACTCAAACCTACTACCCTCAACCCACAATCTACCGTTAATACTTCAACAAACTCTAAGGAGCCTACTGCCTCAACTTCACTTACACAATTACCTCTTAAAGCTATTACTTACTTGCATGGTGAGCCTACAATTCAATATGATATGAAAGAACTTGAGTTGATGATTATTCAACAAGATTTACAATATCTCGTTTTTGGGAGGTTTAGTTATGGAGGGCTGATATCAATTATTTAAGAACATCCATTCCAAAACAATGTGAGTTAAAGGGAGGTGGAAAAATTGGTCTTTTATGCAATATACATGTATTGATTAGGTCTACATTGTTTGACTATTATGTTACTTTGATGTCGAAGCCTAATTTCTAGATTAAGGAGAAAAACTTGTGTTATTCCTTGCGAACTCTTAAATGGGATCCATGGTTGACGCCTAAAGAGGAAACTCGTATTGCTTTGGCATGGATTTCTTTTCCAGCCTTAGAACCTAATTGGTTCGGAGAGCAATTATTATTTTTAGCCTCGACGGTGGGAAAACCATTAACAATTGATGAAGCTACTAGGAACAAGACGAGACCTAGTTGTGCTAGGATTAAAGTGGAAGTTGATTTGGTGAAGGATCTGCCTGAGAGGGTGCAAATTAATGTTGTGCATGGGACGGAGTTGAAGTCTAGGTGGGTGAAAATACAATATGACTTCATGCCAAAATATTGTAAGACTTGTAAATTAAAAGGTCATGATGAACAAGGATATTGAAAAATTCATCCTGAACTTTTGCCTGAGACTAAAGAGGAAGAAGAGGACAATGTTGATGAGGAAGAGGAAGGTGAAATTCCAAACAATGCACTAGCAGTCGCCAAAGGCAAGCAAAAGGTGGAACCTAACCCTAACCATGCAAACCCTAGACATGCAGAACCTTTAAAGGTGTTACAAAGAGGATTAGTTGTGGGCAATGTTGATGATGTTAACAAAAGGAATACTCAACAAGGTAAGAAGAACAAGTGGAATAAAGGTAACGGCCAAAAACAAGTGGCATTACCAACTGATGATCAGAGAAATAATACTAATGCACCAAAAAGCACTACCCTAACAATTTCTAGCCCTAGTATGGTGAATAAATTTGAAGCATTAGAAGTAGGAGAGGGAGGTGGTAAGGGTGTTGGTGATACAGAGGCTGTTAATGAGAATGTGAGTAAGGTGGTGGTCGAGGTAGATGCAGTAGGTAATGATTTTCAGCCTGAGGCTCATTTGGCTACAATTGCTCATGAAAAAGGTGTAGGGACATCTTTGAACATCAATGCTGCAGTTTATACTCCTAAGAAAAAGATGACTTCACCTGTTGCAACAAAACAATGGGTGAATAAGTCTTTTTCTAAGCCTGTTGCTGATGGTACTACTGAAGTTCCTAAGGAGAATCTGGTGGCTTTGAATCAAGAATGTGTAGATGTGGCATCTGTTACTGGTACTCCTAAGAAGACAAAGAGGATGTGGAGTGATGAGGAGGAAGAAAATAGGGAGGAAGGTGATACCCCCACTTGATGCAGCAGATCAAGATGTGTCTACAGATTCAGTTACATCTTCTCAACAAAGAAAAGAGATGTTTAAGAAAGCTTCAGATTATGTTGAGGAGCCTATTTCAAATGCTAGTCCTTTGGCAAATGATTTGGATGAGAAAGCTTCAGATTATGTTGAGGAGCCTATTTCAAATGCTAGTCTTTTGGCAAATAATTTGGAATCCATTAAAGGCCAAGAGGTTCTTGATGTACATGGTGAGGAGAATAATGGCATTAAAGTGCCCGATAAGGGTACTAAAGTGCAGGAAATCCCAACTCTGAAGGCAGTGGATGGTAATGATGCTATTAGTGAAGAGGTAAATGAGCATAATATACAGAAGGATTTTGAGGTTACTATTGGAAACAAAGTGGTGGAGATTGACAAAACTCCAAGCACTAGTGTTCTCAAAGTTACTAAGGATTTTAAAGCTATGACGGTTGCTTCTGATAGTAGTACAAAGAAACATGGATCAAGTGGGAAAGTAGTGGTTTACAATAAAAAATAAGGGCATTGCAATTGCCATGACACAAACCGATGGGCCATGACAAGGGCCCGAGCTCTACCTGTCAAACACCTCTAGACATACATCCGAGACATAAACATGAAGTATAGATGGCCGTGTATAACTTCTGAAAATAACCGTACATATACATAGATACATATATATATATATATATATATATATATATATATATATATATATATATATATATATATATATATATATATATATATGACAAAGCTTATAAAACTCGGAACTCCCTTCGGAGTGACTTTCTAGTCCTTACCTTTTTATCTTGTTAAGTACATCATCATTATTATCATACGCCCCCTTCGAGACTTAGAATCAATCAAGAAAATGTATATGAAATATGAAACCTTATATATGCCCCTTCAGGACTTAGGAACTTAAGGAACAATATGTTTAAACCCAATCATATGAATGACAAAGAGTAGACCACCCTAGACTTCTAAGAGTAAAGTCGTTCATTTACGCTTCGTTCTACCATAGGTCATGCCAAAATGAAAGAGAGGATAGCCTTAACATACCTTGAGTCTTCAATACCATCCAACAACGAACTCGCCGTAACTATTATGCCAACCCTATAACAAAGGTATACATGTATAAACTTAGGCGACGCTAGTATATCACGTATATCAAGAAATAATTTGGTTCTAAAATGAAACGGACAACATTTACCCTATTTCATGACCATCACAATACAACCGAAAAGACTAACAAATGCAACCAAAACCTCTTCAAACCTTCCTTAGACTCAAATTACCAACAATGTAAAGATATACAATAACCCATCCAATATACGCTCGGATACAATATCTTTATGCACTTCCTTCATCCAAATTCATGAAGTACATCAACACATCACAATAACAACATCAACTAATTTCCATATACAAGGAAACTATCTCAACAACACATCAATAACAAGTTCCAAAACAGCCACCAAACAGCCCATAAGCCAACAACAACATCAACTACGATATACGGTATAATTTTCGTACTTTCTCATTTAACAACTTAGTGATGATCTAGATTGACTTAAATTCATATAGAGGAGGATAATTTTTACATTATTTGACAAGAACTCTTCTTCCAACTTACTTCACTTTGAAGAAAGTCCATATTCAACAACACGATAAAACGGTACAACGAGATCGAAGCGGTGAGCGAAATCTGAAATAAAATTGAATAATACTGCTACTCTTACATAAAATAGAATGTTGTTATACCAATATACCTCGCTGCATATATGTAATTCAAAAAGAAAGAGATCGTTGCAAAAAATATAGTACTAATCTCGTGAGAATAAGTTCTTTGCCCCAATTTCTTATGAAATTTTTCCAACTAAACAAATGAGATTTTCATTTATATCCCTTAAGGCTTAGTGGGGTCCACATGGACCACTCTTACAAGTATTGCTTCGCCCCAATAGTGACACCACATATATATATATATATATATATATATATATATATATATATATATATATATATATATATATATATATATATATACCGTCACTTCTTGCGTTTCTCTTATGATGCCACTTGAATCACGAAAAAGATAATTATTTATTTAATCCAAATAAATATCATAATTAATTTCTTACTTCCCCACCTTATTCCAACATTTAACCAATTGCACAGCCTTAATTATTTTCTTGATCTCAGTTCACTTAAATAATAAATCATTTTTGATGCCCTTCATATATCCATTATCATGATCATGTAATGTAGTACTAGTATGTAGCCTCTCGTCGAACACACAACAACATTGGTCCAATCAACGTCATCCCACTTTCAAGCCTTAAATAATTTTGGGACTTCGTCCTCATGTTGGACGGTTCAATTTCCTAATCCAAAAATACGAGACATTATAACTTGGACCGTATTTCATTCAAATAAATTTTGAACCTCGACGAAACTAATTTTCTTCGATTTGCTTAACTTCTAATCCTTACGGCACATCTGTACCATCACTCTAACCACCTATAAGCTTGGGAGATAACCTCGTTTTTCGTTACAAATGTCATTTAACTCACACGCTTTCCAACGCATGAAAACACAGGATGCAATAGCAATCCAACAACATGTGGTGCAATATGACTCTAGTTTATCTAAAAAGAACCAAAATCAAGTTGCCATTTCTAGAAATATCAAAGGAAGTCTGGAGATTGGAGTACCAGCTGTGAGAAAAGAAGAAGGCAAATTGATCTTGACGTCATGACCCAATTTTACTAAGTCATGAGGGCACCTACCTTTCCCACCTCGGTAGGTGAACCCTTAACCCAACATTTCATAATCACATAAATAGATAATAAACAAGCGGAAGAAAACAGGATAATGGAAGACTCACGATAATAATATAAGACAGCGAAAACAATAGAAATACACCCCAGTATCTGGTCTGGTGATACAAGAGCATCTAACTAAATACTACAAGTCTGAATAATAAGTACACATCAATAGTCTCAAAAATATGTCTTAGAACGAAAATAAAGACATAGTAGACAGAAGAGTCTTTGGGCAGCGAACGTCCTCATGCTCACCCTATAAGACTCGAATCAGCAAATCCTCGAACAGTCAACCATGACGAGTAGATGTCGATACCACCTGATACACTACATTCATAAAAGAATGCAGAAAGTGCAGGTCAGTACAAACAACAAGTACTGGTAGGTATCATAGGCCGACCAAGACTAGCTAACATATATAAAGACAACAAATCAAGATAAACACATAAACCATCAAATACAAGTCAACAACAAGCCATAACCATGGTATAGGTCATCACCTATGTTGTAGCATCTAAACCCAATTGTGCCAAGTCTCAATATAGCAATCCGAATTAGTACATCACAGTAGTGTCACAACAACCAACAGAAACCAAGATACAATGCAATGCAATGCAATAACGTATGTAGGATGAATGCAATGCATATGCAGCTTTGTACAAAATGTTTCGGACGGAATAACTCCACGTCTTGGCAATCACGACCCATGGAGGACCTGCAAAGTCCATGTACCACTCACTCCGGAATATGACCTCGGACCACGAGCACACTCTCACGAACCTGGTAAAGACCTCAGGCATCGGACACTCCATCATTCTCGACAAGAATCCTCAGGTAACAAACACACATCTCTCTTTTACGCTCTCCGGCAGAAATCTCGGTGGCTACACTCTCTCATATATCATCATTAGAACCAGAACCATGCATATGTCAATATATCATGGAAATGCGTATGAATATGATGAAATGTGATATCAACAACCAATGTAATCCGAAACAATACCACACGGCCCGGGAACCACGGGAAGTGTAACAAGAAGGGAAACATATTCTCTCTCGGATCGAAAGAGTAATATGCCATCAAATAAGATATACAGCCATAATTCCAAT
>NC_081348.1:6959881-6990947 GCF_029784015.1 Lycium ferocissimum
ATCGTTAATGCAAGACTTTCTCATGTGCTAGATGTGTGACCGTGTTTGATTACTTATCTCGCTTACTTGTTAGTTGCTTCTTGTTTATATGCGTGAACTAACCATTTGCCGGCCTACGATACCTACGAGCCTAGGTTGTGCTCATACTATTTGGCACACTCCTTTCGGAGTGTAGAGTTATTTTCGTGTGATGTTCGAGTCTCACGACCGCGTTTTGAGGCATTCGTCAAAGACGTTTGGGTGAGCTATTGCAACCCGTGAGTCTCTCCTTAGATTTTTGTTGTTCTCTATCCTTGGCCGTAAGTCGTATCCAGCTTCGAAGTCCGTTATCTATTCAAATTGTAAACTTCTGTAAGCTCTTTGTATGAGTCTAGACCAGATTTTGGGAATTTCATATAAATAAAAGTATTTATTCCGCATGTTGTATCAAATTAAGGCAGCTTATCTCATGGTTCGCTCACGTCGTGGAGGGTTAGTGTGGGTGCCCGCATGATCCATGATTTGGGTCGTGATGCGTAGCTTTATACAACATGTTCCGGACAGAATAACTCCACGTCTCGGCGATCATAACCTATGGGGGACCTGTGAAGTCCATGTACCACTCACTCTGGAATATGACCTCAGACCATGAGCACACTCTCACGAACCTGGTAAAGACCCTTGCATCACACTCTATCGTTCCCGTACAAGAATCCCTTCGGCAACGAACATTCATCTCTCTTTTACGCTCCTAGAAACCTCGGTGGCTACACTCTCTCACATATCATCATCAGAACCAGAACCATGCAAATGTCAATATATCATGGAAATGCGTACGAATATGATGAAATGTGATATCAACAACCAATGTAATCTGAAACAGTACCACACTTGGCACATAAGTAACACCAACAGTAAGGCTACACAATAAACCAAAGAGAATCACTATTCTCATCTCAGTATCGAACAAGTAATGCAATATCAAATCCATGATATATCACTAGCAACAATTACCAATGTCTTAACATGTCAATGAACCAACAAGTAAATAGATCAAGATGAGTCAACAATACAATCGGGTGGCTAGCCCTAAGTCATACATCGAGGCCTAACCTAAGACAATGTTCATCCCAACTTCGTACCCGAAGGCTTACATGCATTCTCTGACAATATCTTCTAAACATACGCTTCGCTTATCGAAGTCCCACCATAAGGTAAACTGTAACCTACCTGGAAGGCCGAACAACAAGTCTCCAACAATCACACCTTAGTCTTCCCTTTTCTTTGAACCTCGAGATAATGAAAGTCTAAGCATATTCAAATGATGAAATTAAAATTAAGAAGAACATCATTCAAACCATACTTCTATTCAAGACCCAAATTCCCAACCTATTGAATAGGATTTATGAACTAGAAAGGTGAAATTAGGAATCTAAAGGTCTCCACATGAAATTAAAACTCTAGGTGCTCAATCCCCATCAATAACAAGCTAGAACAATTAACAAATTACTTAAATTCAGATTCTAGGCAAAACCCCCAAATTTGGGTATAAACCCTAACTTCCAATTCCATAAATTAGCCACTAATTAGGAAGAATTCATGCAATAAAAGATTCTAATCATCAATTCCATGGTTAATGAAGCTAACCCAATCAATAAATCAAGATTACAAAGCCTAGAAAGAAGAACTCATTGAACTCTCTTTTAAATCTTAAACTCTTACTGAACTAGCATGATAATGGAATCCTAAGGTGATTACGAAAAATGGAATAGCAAAGAAGATAGAAGGACTTACCACAAAGATTTTACCTCAAGTTACCTTGAAATGCTCCCAAAAACTCTATTTTCGGAGTGAGTAATGAATAAAGGACTTAGGGCTTTTAAATAAAAATCTGGTCCGTCAGTCGCTATAGTGGTCTCCCCACCGCTATTGTGGCTACCCTACCGCTATAGCAGTCACCCCACCGCTATAGCGCTACCCTAACACTATAGTTCTCACCAGACACCAAAAATTTCTAGTGTCTTCCAAACATGGAATCAACACCCGAAACCTCTCGGACACAAACAAAATATGCAAATATACATAAAAATGGGCTACGAAAGCACTAGTAGACTCAGAATTCCCATCAGAGGTTTAATTGACCAAGTCAACCCCCGATACCTCAAAATCAACTTCCCAACCCAAGTCCCAAAATACACCCGAGATCATTGGAAACCGAACTAAAGATACGCACAAGTTCTAAAAGACCCCCTGGACCTCTCGAAATCGACAGATTCCCGAAAAAGGTCCATTTACTCAAAAGTCAACTATGAGTCAAATGGTTTTCACTTAAAAGCCAAATTTTTCCAAAACTTACCCAAATCAAGTCTGATGACCTCGGGAAGCTTGCCAACAGTCCTCGAGGGTCAAATATGAGCTAATAAAGCTCGAAAAGGGATCAAAAGGGTCGGGAAGGCAATATCGACCAAACGGATCGTACACTTGATGAGGAATCAACTGCTCAAAATTTCATGAATGCAGCAACAGAAGGTGATTTGTTACCTAAATAGGTAGAAAAAATGGTTGGAAAAGGCAGGAGGAAGGCTACAAAAGAAAATAATGCATCTCAGACCCATGGGATGCACACAAGGAGAACTGCATCTAAATCCAATATTTAGTGATGATGAATGCACTAATTTGGAATATAATGTCAGTAAATACTAAAAAAGCGTTTAAGAGGCTTTTGACAATGCATAACAGACACCATTTCTTTCTTATTGGTTTGATGGAACCTTTCCAACAAGCCTATAAGATGGAATCATATAAGAGGAGGCTTGATCTTGAAACTACTATTGCTAATGTCTCTGGGAAGATTTGGGCATTTGTGGATGCAGAGTATGAAGCTACAATCCTTACTGATAGTGTATAACAGCTAAACCTGAGTTTATTTAATGGGAATCTTGACATAGAATTGGTAGTTACACTAGTTTATGCTAAGTGTGACAAGACTGAGAGGATTGAATTGGGGGATTCCCTGCACCATTTGTCATTAGATATGATAATGTAACGACCCATTTGGTCGTTATAGTCTTTTTAGCATTTTCGCCTGTTCCCGAGCATTTGTTACGCCCTAGTTTAAACTGGTCCAAGATAGTTTGCAACTTCACAGTTCTTCTAACTGGTTTAAAAAAGTTAGAGTCGCCACCTTATTTTTAAGGAAAATCAGGAAACCTATATGTATTTGTGCGTCTACTCCATTTTTAGTCCACGAAACATTTGAGATTCTAGATAAGGGTTTTATTTACCCCGAGGGGAAGGTATTAAGCATCCTCGAGCCCACCAAGACAGTCCTTAAACTTAGTTTAACTGAACACTAGAGGGGGATTATCTATTTGTTTATCATTATTATTACCTGTTTTCAAAATGTTAAGACAACATGAAAAGCTACACTAGGTGATAATATACTAAGTATATACAATGTAAAAAAAAAATGTATTTATATCAAGTATCAAGTATTCATAAAGAATGTATGGTAAAAAAAGAATATATAAAAGAGTATAAAGAGAATGTACCTCATAAGTATAAAAGTATGTCTGTTAGTACAAAGAGTGTATATATATGTTAGTGTAAAGAATGTGTAACTATATTAAGAATATAAAAAATGTAAGACTATGCAAAAATAAATATATCAAGGATATAAAGAATGTATATCTATGTATATTAAAAAGAATGTATGTATATTAAACATAAAAGGAACATATTTCAAGTGTAAAAGAGTGTACGTCAAACCTAAAATATATGAAGAATTGTATAACTAGGTATATCAGTGAATAAAGAATGTAAAAGGAATCCCTAAGTATTCATTGGTGTAAAGAGCCTATATAATAAAGGAATTCAGAAAAAGTGAAGTCGATTTGACTTATTTCTACCGTTTCGTAAAAGAGTGTTTGTTTAATGAATATCCTACCAAAAGAATAGGGAACAAACGAACTGTAAAAAAAGTATTGGTAAAAAGTATTGATAAAAAATAAATATAAGAAATTATGTATAAAAATGAGTGAAAAGATATAATGTCTTTAAAGAATAAAAGATTGTAAATGGACAACCTAATAAATACCTAGCGTCAATAATGTGAATTTAACTTGAATAAAAGGTATATTAGTGTGTGCGAAAGAATGTAAAATGTATGTTGTAAAAAATGTGTATTAAAGGTGTGTAGAAAATGTATATTCAAATTGTATAAAAATAAAGGATGAACTATTATCTTTGCTTAAACGCCAAAAGTGTGAAGTAATTAACAAAGTATTTATACCAAGTCAATTTAATCTATTTATGAAAGTATTGACGGCCTAATTCTTACCTAAAGCGAATGACAAGCTTTAAATAAAGCATGCAAGATGACAAGTAAATAAATATCTCCACCGAACATTCAAAAAATAATATTTCCACTATAGTACGAGTTTATGTTATGTACAAGTTTAAAGAACGCGAAAAGTAAATACAAACAGTGATTCGGTTGCCTTCCGAGTATCGTCTTTGAGATGTATTTCCATACACCGTATAAGCACTTGGTAAAAATGTTAGTAAGCGATTAAATAACTATCGAATGAATTAAAGAAATAATAAATAAACTTAACATAAAAAATCCGTCTTTCGTACATGGGAGGCCTTGGAAATCGACGGAAATTTCTTCATCGGCCATTTGGGTTTAGTATTCGCCCAAATAAATTTAAATAAATTTGACAAAAAATGTAACAGTACAGTTGGCCGTCGGAAGTATTTTCCGAACGTAACCAACAATGATATTTGTAAAAATAATGTAAAAGCTGTAAAATCAGTCCAAACAATTAGCAACAATGCGACAGTAGTAAAACCATTGGAAAAATGACAGAGGTTGTCCGGGAAGTGTCACAAAATAGTCAACGGAGAATAAAATCAATCCCTTGTGGAGCAACCATCAATCAAACAGAACAACAACAACCCAACATTAACACCAATAGGCAGTAACGGGAACAAATCAGCAATGGTAATACTTGGAGCAAAAATAATCACGAACAAAACTTGAGGATCGTTGGAGAAATTGGAGCTACGCCGGAGCTTTATTCTGTCCAGCCAGATCTGAACATTCACAACCTGAAATAAAGCAAAAATAAAACATGAAAAAGAGAGAAAGGGGAAGGGGAGCAGCGACTGGTTCGCGGTGGTGGTGCTAATGGTGTTTGACGGAGATGGAACAGCCCGTCCGCGTTGGTAGTGATGCAACGGCGTAGCTACTGTAACCGGAAAAGGGACGAGAGGTGGAGGAGAGTGGTGGTGGCAGTGGTCGTTCTCGTTGGCTGCTCCAATGAAGGAGACGAGGATGAAAGGAAGCAGTGAGGTTGTGTGGTTGCTGGTTGTGGTTTGTTGTCCCCGTCCGTCCGGTGATCAAATTCGGCGGCAGCGAAATGGCAGAGAACAGAGGGAGATGGGCGGTGTAGGGGTGTGGGTGGCTGTTTGAGAGAGAAGTGAGGAGAGGGAGTAGAGGGCTGTGGTGGTCGAAAGGGAAAAATGGGGGAAGGGCGGCGTGGTGGTGTGTTCGTTTGTTGGTCGCTCCGGCATGGTTTGGTCCCGAGCAAAGGTGGCGATGGGAGGACGAGAAGCGGTGAGGTGGGGGGAGCGAAGCGGGTTCGTGGAGATGGAGCCGGCGGTTACGGGTTGCTGGTGGTGGTGGAGAGGGTGGTTCGCCGGGGTGGTGGTCGGCGGCTAAAGAGAAGTGGAGGAGAAATGTTAGGATTTTGTTTTAGAAGAGTGACAGAGAGAAAGAGAAGCCAAATCTGAAAACTAAATTGTGTAGTGTGTGTAGAAGATGAAAAAATTAAATTAACCCCTCTCCTTTCTTATAATGTCAATAAACACCCTCTTTTATCCAAAAAATAAATGAACTCCCCCCCTTGTCCCCTTGCCCCCTTTTAACCCATATTTAAAAATGCATTAACCAATGGATCAAGGACCCAACCCATCACCTCAAATGTCAACTTTTTAAAAGGTGACAGGACCTTGATTTGATCGAATTTTTGCTCTGCGTTTAAAAAAATTAATTGCTCCGGATTTCTTTGCACTTATGGATTGTACTAAAATATAGTTAATTAATACATGTATAAATAATAATGTAAGTATAAAATATAAATATTAATGTATAAGATATAAAAAATGTACTGCTATAAAATAAAGAGATAATTATTAATTGCACAAAATGGTAGTATTCACTGTACATGTGCAAAATAATGATTCTTGAAAAATGACAATAAATTGATAAAATTCCTAAAATAAGGATAATCATCAATAAATTGTCGAAAAAATGTAAAAAATGTATTTCGCGCTCTTTAACGAATCAGGGCCCCCCAAAACATTAATTTTAAGCACGGCGAGCCAAAATTAGGTGTCAACAGCTTGTCCCTCTTTGACCGGAGACGATGAAAGAGTTTTCGGACAAAGACGTTGACGTGTAGCCTATTTTGGCTCCATAAATAATTACTAAAAGGATATGTACGGAGAAAGAAGCCAGACGTTAATAGAGCTTTGACAATACTCTTCGTCTGTTGGCAGGGTTGTGATAAAAAGAAAAAATGATAAAAAGGGAAGGATTGTCCAGGGCCGAAAAACATTCACGTACCCACATCATTGCTTCCAAAATTGCCCAGTGCCGAGCTACGAGACACTAGGAGGGCGCAAGAGATTATACTTGCTGGGGAAAGAATGATTCTCACCCCGATGTGATCGAACTCTGCATAGAGCTTCCTACATATCTCGTCAATCACGAGAATCAAGTCAATGTAGTTCGAAAGGTGGTAACTAATGGATGTTGTGGTAAATTTTGATCGTCCGATCAAAATTTTGCCCCAGTGTTGTTGGAATGGTCCTGGCAAGTGTAGGACGAAGAACGGTCGTGCTCGAATTTGAGCTACCTACATATCTCTAAGATGGGAGTCAGACCGGTTGTAGTTCGGGAAAACTTGTTGGGGAGGAAAATGATTCATTGCCAGAGGGGCGACCAAACTTAAAACCATGGATTGAAATGGACTACAAAGTTGTGTGTCGGGACCCTGATGAAAACATCGAGTTATGCGCCAAAGCTCTGAATGTAGAGGGTCCTGGATTGTGTGTGAGGGCCTTGATTGCATACTCCGATTTGTGTACCGAAGCCTTGAAATGAAATGAAATCTCGTGTTGTGTGCCGAGATCCTGATGCATACTTTGCTTTGTGTGCCAGAGCTGTGAAATGGAATACCCGTATTGAAAGGTGGGCGCCTGTAAAAAATTAAAATACCCGTATTTAAAGGTGGGTGCCCGACTGAAAGTAAAATACCCGCATTAGAAGGTGGGCGCCTGACTGAAATTAAAATACCCGCATTAGAAGGTGGGTGCCTGAACTGAAATTTAAAATACCCGCATTAGAAGGTAGGCGCCTGACTAAAATTAAAATACCCGCATTAGAAGGTGGGCGCACAAAAAAATGTACTTGAAAAGAAATACCCGCATTAGAAGGTGGGCGCCTAACTGAAATTAAAATACCCGCATTAGAAGGTGGGTGCTTGATTGAAATTAAAATACCTGCATCAGAAGGTGGGTGCCTGACTGAAAAATTAAATACCTGCATTAGAAGGTGGGCGCCTGAACTGGAATTAAAATACCCGCATTATGAGGTGGGTGCCTGAACTGAAATTTAAAATACTCGCATTAGAAGGTAGGCACCTGACTGAAAATTAAAATACCCGCATTATGAGGTGGGCGCCTGACTGAAATTAAAATACCCGCATTAGAAGGTGGGCGCCTGAACTGGAATTAAAATACCCGCATTATGAGGTGGGTGCCTGAACTGAAATTTAAAATACCTGCATTAGAAGGTGGGTGCACAACTGGAATTAAAATACTCGCATTAGAATGTGGGCACCTGACTGAAATTAAAATACTCGCATTAGAAGGTGGGCGCCTATAAAAAATAAAAAAAATTGATGCATTTTTTGTTGTTTTTGTTGAAAAGAATATTGGAAAATGAAGAAGTGAAGAGAATCGTGTCTTGACTTCAGTTGGTACCAACAATTAGTTTTATGCATACGAATTTCTTCAATTTCTTCCTAGCTAACCGAGATTGACTTGGGGATAATTCCTATAGCTTCAAGTGATACCTCAGACATACCTAAGTATCGACAAGATTTGTTCGTCTTGCTTCAAGCAAAGGTTTTGAACTATACCTATCTTATGTTTCAAGTGCCCTCACCAGAAAGAAAGTCCCTTTTCACACATATTCAGTATTTTTTAACTTTGGGACGTCTAGAGAAGTACACTCATACTCAGAAAGATGTTCAATGCATGCAATTGTGATACCATAAGCTTGGCCGTCATGTAAGTATCCACTAATGTGAGAACCCTTAGCATAGGATCACGTAGGGCTTGTTACGGGTTTGTAATGTAGGATCGGGAAAAGGGTAGGATATCATTTGGGTAAGGAGTGACTAATCCTTCCCTGAGCGTTGCACTATGTCTGTGCTTGGTATTTGTGTGCTCTAACACTGATCTGCTTCGTTTTGTTGTCCCTTTCTTTTGTACTTGTGCGACTTCTTTTGCAAGTCAGAGCCCTTTTTTTTTTTTTGGAGTTCGGGGTTGTATGCCCAAGACTCTGTGGGGATCAAGAGAATTGACCTGGGTTGTATGCCCGAAGTCTTGATGCTAATTCCGGGTTGTATGCCGGAATGTGAAAAATAAAAAGGAATAACGGATTGTATGTCCGAGATCCCGAATGACTGATTTTTTTTTTGTGGGCTCCTTCTTGCTTTGGAGGTCGTTCTTCGTCTTTGTTTTTCTGGGACTGTTGAATCTTTTTTTTTTTGGGAGCTTCGGCTTGGATATCTATCCGCGGTTGCACATTTTTAGTGCGCTCAGGGAGGTTGGGCCAAGAGAGAGATAGTGCATGTAAGCACTCAGAAATGGTATAGTCTTATGATGTGGTTGCCAAAGAAAAGGCTTTAGGCTCAAAGGGGGGGGGGATGCTAGGGATAATGTCATTTGGTAGACTAGAAAGGCTCAAACGGGTCAAAGAAGGCCTACGATCCTTTCCTATACCGAGTGTTACTCATAATTTCGCCTCAACAGACATTCAGGCCAAGTTCTAGATCACAATGCAATGCAATTGAACGCTATCTAAAGTTCACCACACGATGCACATGAAACAATGAGGTTGGTTTTGTTCTTGTCTTACAAGCATGCAAGAGAATTTTTCAAGTGTCACTTAAAGTGTGAATGAGAGGTACCAAAAGAATCTATGGTTTACCACGAAGTCAGTCCTCTCCATCATATTGATTGTTACTTATTTCTTTCCTATGCACATTCCTAACTGTGTTGGTACCAACCAAGTCAAAGATATGAATTTTTTTTGTATTTTTTGAATAAGGAGCACCGAACCCAAGAAGGGTTGCCTACGTATCTCATCTTTGATGAGAATCAGGTGCGCGTAGTTCGTTCAGAGAGGTAAGAACAAAGAAATTATTTTTTTTTCAAATAATTTTCGGACTTTTTTTCTGATTTTTTTTTTTTGAATAATGAATACCGAACCCAAAAGGGCTGCCTACGTATCTCATCAAAGAAGAGAATCAGGTGTGCGTAGTTCTTGCAGATAAGATATAAGAAGAGGTGTCGATTGAAGGCGGAGTTTTGCAAGTACTCCGACAGACGGCAGAAGGGTGTGTCCATCGTAGGCACGGGCCTTTGAAAATTATCCAGGAAGGGACCAATCATAGGCTCAGAGCTTGGACAATACTATGGCTAGGCGGTCGAAAATGAGCCGATCGTAGCCGCAGCATTGAAAATACTCTAACATGAAAAAAAGGAGGTCAACCGTAGATGGAGCCTTGACATTACTCCGACGTTGACAAGATTGTGATGGAGAAAAGGTTGGACGTTGGCAGAGCTTTTGATACTACTCTGCATTTATTGGCATGGTTGGCTATGAGGGAATGTCAACGTCGGCGGAGCTTTAAAAACAATCCGCGTATGCTGGCAAGGTGGTAAGAGGGGATTCTGACCTTTACAGAGTTTCTAAAAATACTCTGCGCTCATCGGTAAGATTGCAATGATTGGGTACCAAACTGTTTGCGAGCTTTAACATTACTCCTTGTCGACGGCACAATTATTGTATAATTGAGGGGGAAGGATTTACTTGTGTTGGACCTTTGGGGTTGAAAAATAAAGGTCGACACGCCAAAGTTCCATGGCTTGCGATGCTTGGAAGAAGAAAAGCTTATATCCCAAAATTTGGGAACAAAACTAGGTGATGGTTGGGGTAAGGCTGGTATTGCCGCTGTTGGATTTTGGATTTCAAGGGGTTGATTGACGCTCTTAGAAGTCTTTTTGGAGAGCGTCTTTGAACTGCTTCAAAATAATTGTCCCAGTTTTTTATTACGGTGAATTATTTGGAAACAGTGGGGAGACCGAACCCTTATGTAGGGTTGCCTACGTATCTTGCCAGGACAAGAATCAGGTCAGACGTAGTTCAGGCAGTATGGTGTTGTATGTGATTTGTATGATTTCTATGAATTGGTGGTTGTATTGAACAGAAGTGAGGCTATGAACAAAAGTTCGAGTCTGAAAAAAGTGTGTTCCAGAGAGGGAAAGAATGTACAAGGTTGTATTGTATTGAAAAGGATTGGTAGAATCAAAATGATGGTTCCAAAGATTGGAAATGGGTATGAAAAATAATGTGGATGTGAGGGTGGTCGTAAAGACCAAAAAATGGGTGTGATGGTTTGGAAAGGTTCCAAGCTCAACACAAGTCAACCAAAATTGTCCGATAAAGCAAAGAAGGCGGAAGAAGATATGTCTAGTATATATATGTATGTCTAGTATATATATACAACTAAAAAATGTCTAATATATATGTACAACTAAAGAATGTGTGAAGCAAATAAAGAATATGTAAGATGCAAAAAGCATGTAGCAAATAAAGAATGAAATTAATCTGGCTAGAGCAGTGATCAAAATTATACATACAACGGCTTAAGAATTCTAAGAGTAGATTTACCTAAGCTGATAAAGAATATTCGAAAAACTGTGAGATGGTAAGTAGTAAGACTAGCCCACCAATCCCTAAAACTAAGGAATTTGAAGAAGGTTCGGAGGAGCGCAAAAAGCACAACTCGCGTGCACAATGTGTGTATGTGTACGGCCAAAGACTCAATTGAAAGTGCGATGACAGTATAAAGAAAACAGTAACATGTAGTGTCTTCAATCAAATAAGGAACACAAGTTTGGCTTTGGCTCGTGTCCTTTCAAAGATAATATTGTAGCAGTTCACGATATATACAACAAGCAATAATAATAAAAATAGATAAATAATCACATATCCCTCAAGTGCTCACTTAAACTATGTCTGTTAAGGCCAAAACCTAGGTATACTCCCCAGCAGAGTCACCATTCTGTTACGCCCTATTTTGAACGGGTTCAAGATAGTTTGCAACTTTCCAGTTCTTCTAACTGGTTTTAAAAGAGTTAAAGTCGCCACCTTATTTTTTAGGAAAATTAGGAAACCTATATGTATTTGTGCGTTTACTCCATTTTTAGTACACGAAACCTTTGAGATTCTAGATAAGGTTTTTATTTACCCCGAGGGGAAGGTATTAAGCATCCCTCAGAGCCTGCCCGAAGACAATCCTTAAACTTAGTTTAACTAAAAACTAGAGGGGGATTATCTATTTGTTTATCATTATTATTACATGTTTTCAAAATGTTATGACTACATGAAAAGCTACACTAGGTGATAATATACTAAGTATATACAGTCTAAAAAAAAATGTATTTATATCAAGTATCAAGTATTCATAAAGAATGTATAGTAAAAAAATATATATAAAAGAGTATAAAGAGAATGTACCTCATAAGTATAAAAGTATATCTGTTAGTACAAAGAGTGTATATATATATGTTAGTGTAAAGAATGTGTAACTATATTAAGAATATAAAAAATGTAAGACGATGCAAAAATAAATATATCAAGGATATAAAGAATGTGCGTCTATGTATATTAAAAGAATGTATGTATATTAAACATATAAGGAACATATTTCAAGTGTAAAAGAGTGTACATCAAACCTAAAATATATGAAGAATTGTATAACTAGGTATATCAGTGAATAAAGAATGTAAAAGGAATCCCCAAGTATTCATTGGTGTAAAGAGCCTATATAATAAAGGAATTCAGAAAAAGTGAAGTCGATTTGACTTATTTCTACCATTTCGTAAAAAAGTATTTGTTTAATGAATATCCTACCAAAAGGATAGGGAACAAACGAATTGTAAAAAAAAGTATTAGTAAAAAGTATTGATAAAAAATAAATATAAGAAATTATGTATAAAAATGAGTGAAAAGATATAATGTCTTTAAAGAATAAAAGATTGTAAATGGACAACCTAATAAATACCTAGCGTCAATAATGTAGATTTAACTTGAATAAAAGATATATTAGTGTGTGCGAAAGAATGTAAAATGTATGTTGTAAAAAATGTGTATTAAAAGTGTGTAGAAAATGTATATTCAAATTGTATAAAAATAAAGGATGAACTATTATCTTTGCTTAAATGCCAAAAGTGTGAATTAATTAACAAAGTATTTATACCAAGTCAATTTAATCTATTTATGAAAGTATTGACGGCCTAATTCTTGCCTAAAGCGAACGACAAGCTTTAAATTAAGCATGCAAGATGACAAGTAAATAAATATCTCCACCGAACATTCAAAAAATAATATTTCCACTATAGTACGGGTTTATGTTATGTACAAGTTTAAAGAACGCGGAAAGTAAATACAAACAGTGATTCGGTTGCCTTCCGAGTATCCTCTTTAAGATGTATCTCTCCATACCTGTATAAGTACTTGGTAAAAATGTTAGTAAGCGATTAAATAACTATCGAATGAATTAAAGAAATAATAAATAAACTTAACATAAAAAATCCGTCTTTTGTACATGGGAGGCCTTGGAAATTGACGAAAATTTCTTCATCGGCCATTTGGGTTTAGTATTCGCCCAAATAAATTTAAATAAATTTGACAAAAAATGTAACAGTACAGTTGGCCGTCGGAAGTATTTTCCGGGCACAGAACCAACAATGATATTTGTAAAAATAATGTAAAAGCTGTAAAATCAGTCCAAACAATTAGCAACAATGCGACAGTAGTAAAACCATTGGAAAAATGACGAGAGGTTGTCCGGAAGTGTCACAAAATAGTCAACGGAGAATAAAATCAATCCCTTGTGGAGCAACCATCAATCAAACAGAACAACAACAACCCAACATTAACACTAATAGGCAGTAACGGGAACAAATCAGCAATGGTAATACTTGGAGCAAAAATAATCACGAACAAAACTTGAGGATCGTCGGAGAAATTGGAGCTACATCGGAGCTTTATTATGTCCGGCCAGATCTGAACATTCACAACCTGAAATAAAGCAAAAATAAAACATGAAAATGAGAGAAAGGGGAAGGGGAGCAGCGTGCTGATGGTGTTTGACGGAGATGGAATAGCCCGTCGGCATTGGTAGTGATGCAACGGCGCAGCTACTATGACCGAAAAAGGGACGAGAGGTGGAGGAGAGTGGTGGTGGCAGTGGTCGTTCTCGTTGGCTGCTCCGGTGAAGGAGACGAGGATGAAAGGAAGCAGTGAGGTTGTGTGGTTGTTGGTTGTGGTTTGTTGTCCCCGTCCGTCCGGTGATCAAATTTGGCGGCGACGAAATGGCGGAGAACCGAGGGAGATGGGCGATGTAGGGGTATGGGCGGCTGTTTGAGAGAGAAGTGAGGAGAGGGAGTAGAGGGCTGTGGTGGTCGAAAGGGAAAAATGGGGGAAGGGCGGCGTGGTGGTGTGGTCTGTTTGTTGGCTGCTCCGGCGTGGTTTGGTCGGAGCAGTGGTGGCGATGGGAGGATGAAGCAGTGAGGTAGGAGGAGCGAAGTGGGTTCGTGGAGATGGAGCTGTGGTGGTTACGGGTTGCTGCTGGCAGTGGAGAGGGTGGTTCGTCGGGGTGGTGGTCGGCGGCTAAAGAGAAGTGGAGGTGAAATGTTAGAATTTTGTTTTAGAAGAGAGAGAGAGAAGCCAAATCTGAAAATTAAATTGTGTAGTGTGTGTAGAAGATGTGTAGAAGATGAAAAAATTAAATTAACCCCTCTCCTTTCTTATAATGTCAATAAACACCCTCTTTTGTCCAAAAAAATAAATGAACTCCCCCCCTTGTCCCCTTACCCCCTTTTAACCCATATTTAAAAATGCATTAACCAATGGATCAAGGACCCAACCCATCACCTCAAATGTTAACTTTTTAAAAGGTGACGAGACATTGATTTGATCGAATTTTTGCTCTGCGTTTAAAAAAATTAATTGCTCCGGTTTTCTCTGCACTTATGGATTGTACTAAAATATAGTTAATTAATACATGTATAAATAATAATGTAAGTATAAAATATAAATATTGATGTATAAGATATAAAAAATGTACTGCTATAAAATAAAGAGATAATTATTAATTGCACAAAATGGTAGTATTCGCTGTACATGTGCAAAATAATGATTCTTGGAAAATGACAATAAATTGATAAAATTCCTAAAATAAGGATAATCATCAATAAATTGTCGAAAAAATGTAAAAATGTGTAAAACAAAAATGTATTTCGCGTTCTTTAACGAATCAAGGCCCCCCAAAAAGTTAATTTTAAGCACGGCGAGCCAAAATTAGGTGTCAACAGCATTGATTAGCCCACTTTAGACCCGAGAGGACCATTAGCATGCTTCCCGAAGTATCTGGACCGAATTCGGGCAACTTTAGTGAAATAGAGACTTAAAGCGAAAAAGGGTTGACTTAAAGTTGACTTTTGGGTAAACAGACCTTTTTTGAAAATTCGTCGATTCCAAGAGGTCTGGATAGTCATTTAGAACTTGTGTGCGTATTTGGTTTGGTTCCCAATGCACTCGGGTGCATTTTGGGACTTGGGTTGGAAAGTTAATTTTGAGGTATCAGGGATTGACTTGATCAACGAGACCACCGATGGGAATTCCAAGGCCACGAATACATTCGCAGCGTATTTTTGTGTGGGTTTGTGTGTTTGGTTGTGAGCAAATGGCCTCAAAAATTACCCGGGATTTCGATTGAAGACTTAGAAAAAAAGGGAATTCGGGTACCTGGTGCCCGCAACGGCGGCACCAATACCTCCCCAGTTGCGGTGTGTTGGCCGCTGGGGCGGCCATGTGTAGAGTTGGCCATACCGCTGTGGCGACATCCCAAGCGTTGTAGCGGCCCCGTCACCATCGTGGCGGTGACGGGCCAGGTGTCTCATTAAATGTGTTTTAAATAAGTCTTAGACCCTCATTATTTCCTATCTCGATATTTGAGCTTGAGGAGACTGTTCCTAGGGATATTTGGAGGAGAATTTTGGAGGTAAATCTTGCTTATTACTTCACTCTTCCTTGAATCATAATCATCTTAGATTCCCCCCTTCCCTTTAATAACCCCTTAGTAATGGAAGTTGGAAGAGGGTTTTTGATGAACACTTTCTCTAGGCTTGGAAATGATAAATTGATGATGGTTATGTTAAAAATTGATGAATCTAAGCATATTAATCATATATCTTCCACTTTTAGCGTTGAATTTCGAAATCAAAGACTTAAGATTTATACCTAATTTGCTTGAAATTAGAAATTAGGCTAATCCTTGAGCTAAATCAACAATTAGTGGTTGGGTTATGATTACCTAGTACTTAATTTGGTAATTTGCCCACGAATTTTTAATTTTGCTATTGTGGGCCCGTTTTCCCAATTTCTAGGGTTAAATTTGACCTAATTGAAATCATAGCAATATTAGTATCATTCTTCATGATTTCTGATATAGAATTCGATTATGCTTAGACTACTTTGGTTCTGAGCTTCAGCGGAAGGGCAAGGCAAAGGAGTGAGTTGTTGGTGTTGCGATTCGACGATCCAGGTAGGTTATGGTTTACCTTTGGTGAGACTTCGTATAGTGAATCACATTTTTAGATTATAATGTCGGAGATAGCATGTGAACCTTCGGGTATGAAGTCGGAATGGATATTGCCTTAGGTTGGGCCCTGATGTGTGTTGGGACTAGCAACCCTGTTATATATGCTTGATTGTTCCATTGTGCTGGCTTGATGCCATGAGTAGTTGGTAGATATCGAATTCTGTTTTATCGTCTTGATTTGGATAGAGTTGACTTACCCATTGTTGGTATTTGTACTTGGATATATTGTTGGCATACCCACTGTTGGTACTCGAGTTATTGATATATGTTGGTATACCTACTATTGGTATTGTGATGTGATATGTTGTTAGCGTACCCCGTTGTGGTACTTGTGATATTGAACTTGATTGATTGACATATGCATTGCAGGTATTCTCTCATATTCATGATGCATGGTTGATACCCGGTGATGACCCGGTATCGTTGATTGAGCGAAACTGATATTTTGATAAACTCTTTACTTGAGTGATTGTGAAAAGGTCGATGTCTGAAGATCTATTCCGGAATCGTTGATTGTATGAAACTGATATTTGATCAACTCTTTTACTTGAGTTATTGTGAGAAGGCCGATGTCCGAGGTTTAATTCCGGAAGCAATGATTGTGTGAAACTGATATTTGACAGACTCTTTTACTTGAGTGACTGTGAGATGGCCGATGTCTGATGATCTACTCCGGCATCGTTGTTGCATGGCCGATTCCGATATTATCCCGGAATTATTGTTAGTGCATGGGCTCCGCGGGTCCCCCAGGGTGGTGCCAGTGAGACTCCCCCCGTGGGCAAAGATCCAGGGTTCCATCTATCTATTAGGCAAAGATCCGGGATGGGTGGCACTTCAACTTCACGAGTCACGCTGGGTTGTGCTACCGAGAAGTCGATATTTCCATCCGGAGTACATGTGTACACCTCATTTGCATGGCATGGCATTGCATTGCATTCATACCATTATTGCACTGCATTGCATTATGACTTGATTGAGGTGTTTGATTTTTGGATTGTGATGATTGGATTGGATCGGATATATATTCAGACTTGATATATTCGGGTTTAAATGCTTTACGTAGGCGATGATAGATACTCGGTTACGATTATATTGTCTCATGCTTGGTTGGCTTACTTGCTTATCTGTTTTATTATCTGAATTGTGTTAACTATGCTTAGTCGGTCGATGATGCCTACCGATGCGTTGTATGCGTACCGACTCGCACTTGCTGCACTCTTTTATGAATGTAGAGTACCAGGTCGGATCCACTTCTGTGAGCCGTGGCTGATCGACGCTTCAGCTTTCTCTCGAGTTTCTAGGGTGAGCATAGCGTCCACTAACCATGAAGATTTTCCTATCATATGTCTTATTTTTACTTTAGAGACATAGACATTTATGTATTATTATTCAGTTTGTATTATTCTCCTTAGATGCTCTTGTATTATTAAGACTAGACCCTGGGGGTGTTTATTGTCTTCCGCACTTTCTACTACTAATAAATAGATATATCGTGAGACAAACGTATTTATTCTATTTCGTTGTTTTAAATGCGTCCTTTGTGTATTTATTCAATATTGGGTTGAGGGTTCGCTTACTGAGGTGGGAAGGTAAGTGCCCACACGGCCTAAGCAAAATGGGTTGTGACAAAGTTAGTATCAGAGCCCTAGGTTACTCGGTGTTTAATACAAGAGCGTGTCTAGTAGAGCCTCGTGGATCGGTACGATGAGCCCTTTACTTGTCTACGGGAGGCTATAGGACATTTAGGAAATATCGCTTTCTTTCTTTCCGTTGTGCTACTTTTTTCAAATTGGTATCTGGGAAGGTTAAATTGGTGTCTGACTTTTATCTCTTCCCTCACAGATTGTGAGAATTCTTGACACGCTACCATGGAGGATGTACATGATCTTGACCCCACCGATTTTTATTGGCGCCCCAGACGAGAATGCCTACGAGTTCATTGTGATCACGCACAAGGTCCTCCATGCAACAGGGATTACGAATACCCTCAGAGTTAGGTATGTTACCCTTCGAATCAGCGGTGGTACGAGGGCATGGTGAACAGGCTACCTTGCCAGTAGGCCAGTAGGTGTGCGTCCACTTACTTGGGAGTAGTTCTATGGGTTGTTCCTGGAGAGGTATGTGCCCCGTTTGTGGAAGACGAGCGTCAGAGTCAGTTCCTCAATCTCCGTCAGGAGGGTTTTTCGGTTTCCACCTATGCACTATCCTTCTCCTATCTGGCTCGTTACTCCTACCCTTTGATTCTGACAGAGGCCGGTAGGATCCAGTAGTTCATTAGAGGACTGGATGGTCCTCTCCAGCTACCCTGTATCCAGCTGGAGGCCGAGAGCGTCTCATTCTAGGCCATTGTTGATTGTGCAGTGAGAGGTGAGGCCGCGAGGGCTAGGGCAGCTCGGCCCGAGGTAAAGGCCGCAGATGCTGTGATCTCAGGTACCATTTCTGTCTGTCATAGAGCAGCATCTGTGTTATTTAATCCTGGATCCACTTATTCATATGTATTTGCATTTCATGCCGTCGATTGTGATTTTCCTTGTGATAGCATAGATATACTTGTTCGTGTGTCTACTCCGGTTAGAGATTCTGTGGTTAGTGATCGAGTCTACTAATCTTGTTTGATTACTTTTATGAGGTACGACACTTGGGTAGATTTAATGATTATGGATATGGTAGACTTTGATATTATATTAGGTATGTCCTGGCTCTCTCCTTATCATGCGATCTTGGGTATCACGCCAAGACAAGTCCTTTTAGCCATGCCGGCATTCCTAGGCTTGAGTGGAGAGGTACTCCTAGTCCCGTCCGAAGAAGATCATTTCCTTCCTTCGGGCGAAAAAGTTAGTAAGTAAAGGGTGTTTAGCATATTTGGCCCATGTTCGTGATACGACTATTGCATCTCCGCCCCTTGAGTCAATCCCTATTGTGAGCGAGTTTGCGGAGATATTTCTGTCGAATTTGTCGGGTATGCCACCCGATCGCTACATTGATTTCTCTATCGACGTGGACTCGAGCACTCATCCCATCTCCATCCCACCATATCGGGTGGCAACTGCTGAGTTGAGGGAGCTTAAGGAACAATTGTAGGATCTATTGAGTAAGGGGTTCATTAGACCGAGCGTCCCCCCTTGCGGTGCTCCTGTGCTATTTGTGAAGAAGAAAGATGGACTATGAGGATCAGTATTGATTACCACCAGTTGAACAAGGTCACTATCCGGAACAATTGCCCTATGCCCCGTATTAATGATCTGTTTGACAAGCTTTAGGGTGCCTCGGTGTTTTTGAAGATTGATCTGTATTCCGACTATCACCAGTTGAAGATCAGGGTGGAGGATATTCTGAAGACATCATTTCGGACGAGATATGGCCACTATGAGTTTTTAGTGATGTCTTTTCGGCTTATCAATGCCCCGGCTGCATTCATGACCTTGAGATGGCATTTTTAGGCCATTCCTTGATTCCTTTGTGATTGTGTTTATTGATGATATCTTGGTGTATTCCAAGAGTAAAGAAGAGCATGAGAGCCATCTTCGTACCGTTATTGGGTTGTTGAAGAAACATAGCTTGTTTGCTAAATTTTTCAAGTGTGAGTTCTGGTTGGAGTCTGTAGCATTCTTGGGCCATGTGGTGTCCAGGGAGGGGATTATGGTTGATCCACAGAAGATTGAGGCTGTGAGGGGTTGGGCAAGGCCCACTACGGTTACTGAGATTCGTAGTTTTGTGGGTTTGGTTAGTTATTACCGTCGCATTGTGAAAGGTTTTTCTACCATTGCTTCATCCTCGACCAGATTAACTCAGAAGGATGTTCCCTTCCAGTGGACGGATGATTATGAGGAGAGCTTCCAAAAGCTCAAGCTTCTTTTGACCATAGCCCCGATCCTAGCCTTACCCGTGGAAGGTAAGGACTTCGCTGTCTATTATGATGCTTCCCGTATGGGTTTGGGTGCGGTGTTGATACAGGAGGGTAGAGAGATAGCTTATGCTTCCCGTCAGTTAAAAATTCACGAGAATAATTACCCTACCCATAATTTGGAGTTGTTGGCTGTAGTCTTCGCCTTGAAGCTTTTGAGGCATTACTTGTACGGTGTCCATTGTAAGGTTTTTACCGATCACTGTAGCCTTCAGCATGTGTTTACCCAGAGAGATCTTAATTCCATGCAGTGTCGATAGATGGAGCTCCTGAAGGACTATGACAACTCTATTCTGTACCACCCTGGTAAAGCCAATATGGTGGCTGACGCCTTGAGTCGCAAGGCAGTGAGTATGGGGAGTTTAGCTCGATTGATTATTTTCGAGCATCCGTTGGCCGGGGAGGTTCGGGCTACGCGTTACATCACGACCAATAGGAGGAAGCCGCGCGGGTGCCGGTGCTAACCCACCTGGGCACCTCTTATCATGCATTCATATACATCTAGGTGAGCCACATAGCTAAATCATACTTTCCATCCATTATTCATACTAATCCCCTTGGGCAACAATACATATATATTACCATCAATAACAATGCCCATATCAATGTACATAAGCCGACGAGGCTAACAAAATGATATACAAAAGACTAGCCGACAAGGCCAAATACATCTAACCATATACATATGTCTACGAGCCTCTAAGGAGAGTATGTCATATCATATAGGCGGGACAGGACCCCGCCATGCCTATAAGTATGTACACAAAAGAATAGATACCCAAAGCTGTGGCTCCGAATGAAATGGAGCTCTGCTACGTAGTCCCTGAGTAAATAAGCTATATATCAAGCCTGTCTCCCTGGCCACCTGCGGGCATGACGCAGTGTCCACAAACAAAAGGATGTCAGTACGAAGAATGTACTGAGTATGTAAAGCATGATCAACATCATTATAGAAGCATAATAAGCAATATAAGAGATAACATAAAGTGGGAGGTAATAGAGCCATCGTCATAAACACTTACTTGCTTTTCATAGGGACCTTCCATTTCTAATACGTGATTGTGTACATACATCCATGTCCGTGTCCGTATTCGTATCCATACTCATTTACATATTCATATTCATATTCATATACATAGCCATCATCATATTCATAGCATTTTCATATTCATAGCATACCCGACCATGAAGGTTCGGTGTTTCACGCACATGGCCCTACCAAGGCTCAGGGTTATACATACCTGGCCCTACCAAGGCTCAAGGTTATCCGTACCCAACTGCAGTGGTGCACGCGCAATATACATATATCCTACCCGGCCATATAAGCTCGGGGTTACATAATAGCCATACATAGACACATATACATAAAAGCTCATAAGCACCTTTAGCATCATTACTATTGTCACACCCTAATTTCCGATAGGGCATGATGGGCACCCGACCCTTACTTGCTTGCCGAGCGAACCCCAGCCGACTCTCGTAATACTCGCCAATCATCACGGGCTGCGGAACATGGCATAAGTACACAATGAAAAATTTTCGGAAAATCAAACATGCTTTTCATCTTTTTCAAATCAATAACACTCCGTAGTCATAACAAATCTGTAACATAAGGCATACTGATATATCGGCTTACATAACGCTTATGAAAACAAATACGTAACCTAATGCATAATAACATATCGGCTCGCCTAGCCGCTTACAGAACTGACATATCATACACACGACACTGTCTGCAAAGTCTCTACCAACGTCTCAGATACCATACAAAGCACTCAGACTCGGCAGCACTCCGGAGGAAATGGAGCTCGCCAATCCGTGGGACGTCTTCGCTAACATCAACTATTCATTTGTGGGTACACGCGCGGCATGAAACGCGGCCCCGAAGAAAGGGGTCGGTGCGGAATATGTCTTGAGCATGTAAAGCATGGCATACGAAAAGCGAAGTCATAACCGCATAAGGAGTACGAACGTGAGCACGATAGCCGAATACCAAAGTGCTTGCATCTGACATACAAATCATACATAAGAGATACAAAAGACAAATATGACAATCAGAATGCCAAAATGCTTCGCTTTCTTTTGAAAAACATTTATGTCTCATACATACGAAAAATTAAACACATCATATGAGCTGACGTTAACCGAATGCCGAGGAACGTACGGCCCGATCCATAAATAATACGATAATGCCGAGGAACGTACGACCCGATCCATAAATAATACGATAATCATAAACTTACCGTACCCAGCCCTCTAGTGAGGGACTCGGTAAATCAAATCATATCGTCAAATTATCACATATCATATCATATATCATATCGTATCATCAGATCATCACATATCATATCATATCACATACGGTCCGTAATGGGACCGGCGGACGAACGTGGTCGCCACTCCCGTCGGGCGCCACAACACATCATACTTTTGAATATTGTATACTTCCGAGCACATCATACTCCGTATCACATCATATATCATATCACATCATACTTCGGAAAACACATCATACTTTGGAATCACATCATACTTCGGAATAGTGCGCACGATAACATACCGGCCCGGGACTCGGTGAAAGAGGTAATAACAGAATGCACGAGCAGAATCGTAGGAAATCATATGCAATGCCAAACATTCACAAAGACTCAATAGAGTAATCAAAACGGACTGTTATTTATAAGCCAAAACAGTAGTCAAATCAGATTTTCTTCCGAATATTACTCGGGAACATATCAAACCAAACTTCAGAAACCAGAGTCACGTATCAAAATCGTGTGCATAAAAATCCTTATTTCAGACTCAACCGATAAATAAGTAATCATACTCGGGGGTCGTAAAGATAGTCATTTTGAATTCTTTCAAAAGCCATTAGAACTATACAGAAGAAAGTCGCGGGACTCACGGACGAGCGTCAACCCAATCCGGGCCCGCCTATGGAAATCATAGTCATTATACGTCATAGAATCATTTACGAGCATATCAAAGCCATCCGGTTACGTACACGAAAGTTACGGACGTTCGTAGTTACAAAACTCTTTTGAAAACAAAACTTTTTATACAACATTTGAAAACCAACCATACAAAGACATATAAACCATAGCTTAACCATATAAGGATGCCAACATCAAGAAGCAAATAAGCATCGTAAACATGCTCGGACTTTAAGAATAGAATTACCCCCGAAGCTCATAACATATCATAACTTAGTCATATCTAAGACATGCCAAAAGAAGGAAAGGTAAGCTTTACATACCTTAGCCGCTTCCTAAGCTAATCCGAACTTACGCCTCGACTTCTCACGATCTACAATAAGGTCATTAAGTACCAAACATTAGCCATAAGCACTTAAGAATCCAATCCCAAGCCATCACTTTATTTACAGAAATTTGGGCAGCATTTCCCCTATAAGTTCGACACCCCGAGAATTTAACTCGGCCACTTCTTCAACAACAATACCAATAACCATATAAACAACATCAATAACCAATTCAAAACGCATTCTAATATTAGTAATTCTTTTCCATATAATTCGACAACATTCCATTCATTCAATTCGACTACATACGTTCAACCCAACATCGACGCCCACATATTCAAATACTAATCCGAGATCATTCAAATAAGATTCAAGAATTCTTCCAACAATCCACACAATATTCAAAGCAACTCAACCATTATACTACCTTACCCGAAACTTCCAAATGCCATAAGAACAACAACAATACATTTCTTTCTTCCAAATTCATCCGCTACTTCAATAATCCACATGTTCACAACACTATTTCCATAGATTCAAGAAACTACATTTAATTCACATTAACTTCCATAACAAACCACAAATGACTATAAATTCAATTTGAACCATTAAACTTTCATTTGCATCGTAGAATCCGCCACACAACATCCCAAACATACTAAAGAGAATTGATTCTTCACTTCTACACAACATAGCATATACACGGCCACACACAACACACCACAACTTCATGAATTTCATTCTTTTCCACATATCACAACATGTACAAATCATCCATAACACATGAAAAAGGAGATTAAATCTCACCTTTACCTCTTAGCTTTCCACTAGGCTAGGGTTTGCAAATGAACTAACACTTGTTCTTGCTACTCCATCAACCACTCCATGTTGTCAAGGACCTTCCAATGAGTTGAACACATAGAAGAAAATAATTTTTGTGAGAAATTTTCCATGGCATAGGTTCGGCCAGCCCTTGGCCGAACACTCCCCTTCTTTTTTCTTCATGTTTCTCCAACTTTCTAGAGTTGGAAAAGATGATCAATATGTTGCTAGTCATCCCTCATATATATAAAGAACCCCAACAAATATAAAGTGCACACATGTGCCACTCATAAATTTAACTAATCAAATTTGGCCAAATTTTGTGGGAGGGACCCACACCATACTACATATGCCACACGGCCATAGTGGCCATTTCATGAAAAAAAAAAATAATAACTTTGTTTCCACTTCTAGCCCCAAGTCTTCATGAAATATTTAACTTTCCAAATTTTCCTTATTCCAAATTTACCCTTAACATTCCATACCAATTGAAAAGATGAATATATGCACCTTGTGCATTAACACAAAATCAACAAAATCGAAAATTAAAAGTCTTGTCCATAACTTGTTGCAACCAACTTAGAATATTCCAACGTACAAAGTACGGGGTATAACATCATTTCCCCCTTTAGAACATTCGTCCTCGAATGTTCAACTAATCGTATAGGGTCTTAAGAATCTTGAGGGGGTTTCTTTTATTACCAAAGCACGCGATCTCTTCTACCAACCATTTTTCTTTTCCATCTCCTCTTACCTTGCGAATAACGTGATAAGGTCCAATATAACTCGGTTTAAACTTTTCCTTCTTGTAATTCCCTTTACTCAACTTATAACATTCTAGGCACCTTATCTCGTGTCGTCTCTTAATCTTTAACTCAACCCTTCCTTATTCGTTCCATAGCTTAATTTTCCGTTTCATACTTGCCTTTGTATTTTAGCTACATAGATCACATCATAACCTTGGCCACTTTCTCACTAGGCTTCACTTATTTTCATAACAACCCTTATTGTATTCACATTATATCTTATTCGTAACCACTCCCATAATATAACACTTCTTAACTCTTTACCCTTTTCTGATCAACTTCTTCCTCTGTACTCTTGTCTTAATCATACTATTACTTCTTTCTCGAGGTTAGCCATACTCGCAACTTACTCAAATCTTACCATTACGGTGGACACGGCCTTTCAAGTCGCATTACAAACCTACATCTCATTTTCTCCTTATTTCTGGAAAAAATTCGTGCGAGCTTCCTCTATATTTCTTACTACCTCAAAACACCGTATGTTTACGTAAAATACCAACAATGCCTCACGGGGCCAAAATATATATATATATATATATCATATCATATCGCAGCCACGCAGGCTCCCAATATCATCAACGGACACAAATGATAAACATACCTCGTATGCCCAACTCAAACGGCACCTGTTACACTTTCTTGTTTACTTTTCCCCTTTAATCTTCAACTTGTATTTCAATCGCAACTTCAATATCTTTCCCAACATATATCTTTCATACCTTTGCTTACCTGTGTGCTTAGTAACTTCCAACATCATCAATCCCTTTCTTCTATATATATTATTCTCAATAAATCAAAGATTAGCGCAAGAAATCTCATTTCCTATAGCTCGGCTCGATGGCACGATCTCAGATGTGAAAGAAAAGTAACCACCCTAGATGCCCCGTAACCTCCTGTTTATAAATGTGGCGCGCAACACACCATAAATAAGACTCTACAGGACACGACTTTGCAGACACCCCTAGGACGAACTGCTCTGATACCAATTTATCACACCCTAATTTCCGATAGGGCATGATGGGCACCCGACCCTTACTTAGGGCCGAGCGAACCCGCTGACTCTCGTAATACTCATAATCATACTGGGCCCGCAGAACATGGCATAAGTACACAATGAAAAATTTTCGAAAAATCAAACATGCTTTTCATCTTTTTCAAATCAATAACACTCCGTAGTCATAACAAATCTGTAACATAAGGCATACTGATATATACACATAGCCGCTTGCAAAACAAATTTGTAACCTAATGCATAATAACATATCTGCTCGCCTAGCCGCTTACAGAACTGACATATCATACACACGACACTGTCTGCAAAGTCTCTACCAACGTCTCAGATACCATACAAAGCACTCGGACTCGGCGGCCTCGAGAAATGGAGCTCGCCAATCCGGGCAATGGGACATCTTCGCTAACATCATCTATTCATCCGTGGTACCACGCGCATGAAACGCGACCCGAAGAAAGGGGGTCGGTACGGAATATGTACCGAGCATGTAAAGCATGGCATACGAAAAACGAAGTCATAACCGAATAAGGAGTACGAACGTGAGCACAATAGCCGAAATACCAAAGTGCTTGCATACGACATACAAATCATACATAAGAGATACAAAAGACAAATATGATAATCGAATGCCAAATGCTTCGCTTTCTTTTGAAAAACGTTTCTGTCTCATACATACGAAAAATTAAACACATCATATGAGCTGACGTTAACCGAATGCCGAGGAACGTACGGCCCGATCCATAAATAATACGATAATGCCGAGGAACGTACGACCCGATCCATAAATAATACGATAATCATAAACTTACCGTACCCAGCCATATCACATCACAGTACCGAGGGACTCGGTAAATCAAATCATATCGTCATATTATCACATATCATATCACATATCATATCGTATCATCGATCATCACATATAATATCATATCACATACGGTCCGTAATGGGACCGTGCGGACGAACGTGGTCGCCACTCCATCTCGGGCGGCACAACACATTATACTTCGAAACATTGTATATCATAACATATCATACTCCGTATCATATCATATATCATATCACATCATACTTCGGAAAACACATCATACTTCGAATCACATCATACTTCGGATCACATCATACTTCGAATAGTGCGCACGATAACATCTTTACTCGGTGAAAGAGGTAATAACATAATGCACGATGATCGTAGGAAATCATATGCAATGCCAAACATTCACAAAGACTCAATAGAGTAATCAAAACGAGTAGTCAAATCAAATTTTCTTCCGAATATCACTCGGGAACATTTCAAACCGAACTTCAGAAACCATAGTCACGTATCAAAATCATGTGCATAAAAATACTTATTTCAGACTCAACCGATAAATAAGTAATCATACTCGGGGGTCGGAAAGATAGTCATTTTGAATTCTTTCAAAAGCCATTAGAACTATACAGAAGAAAGTCGCGGGACCCACGGACGAGCGTCAACCCAATCCGGGCCCGCCTATGGAAATCATAGTCATTATACGTCATAGAAATATTTACGAGCATATCAAAGCCATCCGGTTCGTATCCGAAAGTTACGGACGTTCGTAGTTACAAAACTCTTTTGAAAACAAAACTTTTATACAACATTTGAAAACCAACCATACAAAGACATATAAACCATAGCTTAACCATATAAGGATGCCAATATCAAGAAGCAAATAAGCATCGTAAACATGCTCGGACTTTAAGAATAGAATTACCCCCGAAGCTCATAACATATCATAACTTAGCCATATCTAAAACATGCCAAAAGAAGGAAAGGTAAGCTTTACATACCTTAGCCGCTTCCTAAGCTAATCCGAACTTACGCCTCGACTTCTCACGATCTACAATAAGGTCATTAAGTACCAAACATTAGCCATAATCACTTAAGAATCCAATCCCAAGCCATCACTTTATTTACAGAAATTTGGGCAGCATTTCCCCTATAAGTTCCACACCCCGAGAATTTAACTCGGTCACTTCTTCAACAACAATACCAATAACCATATAAACAACATCAATAACCAATTCAAAACGCATTCTAATATTAGTAATTCTTTTCCATATAATTCGACAACATTCCATTCATTCAATTCGACTACATACGTTCAACCCAACATCGACGCCCACATATTCAAATACTAATCCGAGATCATTCAAATAAGATTCAAGAATGCTTCCAACAATCCACACAATATTCAAAGCAACTCAACCATTATACTACCTTACCCGAAACTTCCAAATGCCATAAGAACAACAACAATACATTTCTTTCTTCCAAATTCATCCGCTACTTCAATAATCCACATGTTCACAACACTATTTCCATAGATTCAAGAAACTACATTTAATTCACATTAACTTCCATAACAAACCACAAATGACTATAACTTCAATTTGAACCATTAAACTTTCATTTGCATCGTAGAATCCGCCACACAACATCCCAAACATACTAAAGAGAATTGATTCTTCACTTCTACACAACATAGCATATACACGGCCACACACAACACACCACAACTTCATGAATTTCATTCTTTTCCACATATCACAACATGTACAAATCATCCATAACACATGAAAAAAGGAGATTAAATCTCACCTTTACCTCTTAGCTTTCCACTAGGCTAGGGTTTGCAAATGAACTAACACTTGTTCTTGCTACTCCATCAACCACTCCATGTTGTCAAGGACCTTCCAATGAGTTGAACACATAGAAGAAAATAATTTTTGTGAGAAATTTTCCATGGCATAGGTTCGGCCAGCCCTTGGCCGAACACTCCCCTTCTTTTTTCTTCATGTTTCTCCAACTTTCTAGAGTTGGAAAAGATGATCAATATGTTGCTAGTCATCCCTCATATATATAAAGAACCCCAACAAATATAAAGTGCACACATGTACCACTCATAAATTTAACTAATCAAATTTGGCCAAATTTTGTGGGAGGGACCCACACCATACTACATATGCCACACGGCCATAGTGGCCATTTCATGAAAAAAAAAAATAATAACTTTGTTTCCACTTCTAGCCCCAAGTCTTCATGAAATATTTAACTTTCCAAATTTTCCTTATTTCAAATTTACCCTTAACATTCCATACCAATTGAAAAGATGAATATATGCAACTTGTGCATTAACACAAAATCAACAAAACCGAAAATTAAAAGTCTTGTCCATAACTTGTCGCAACCAACTTAGAATATTCCAACGTACAAAGTATGGGGTATAACAACTATCGTCATTCTCTACATCTATCCTTAGAGGGTCACTCATCGTATGAGTAATTTCATGGAATCATAACTTATCAAGAATCATGAGCATTAGTAGTTTTGAAGATAGAATCATCTAGAGGACATCACGTTTCATGAAAGAGTAGATATGTGGCCAAAGAACCATGCCTTATTAAAAGAAGAGTTAGCCTTACATACCTTTTCGTTCAACTATTCTACAGCTCGAACGTACTCCTCCAATGCTCACGTTTCTACCTTTATTAGAGTTATACTAGCATTAGATAATCGATAGCTTAGCGTACTTGACTAAAGCTAGAGAAAATTGGCCAGCATCTCCTTTATTTATACGACTTCCTCCATATCATATATCAACTCCCAAACATCAATAATAACATTCACAACATCATAACAATAGTCTTTGTTCACCTACATTATCCATGTTTCTCAATTCACTTCAAATCATCCATATCCATGGTCATAGCACACTATTGCGTTCACTCATATACAATGCCTATTCCATGTTCTTAATGTCATTTATAACATAATTATAATCGCAACATATTAAGAATCATGACTCAACCCAAGCTACTACTCACAAATATCACTACTTTCACATTCAAGACCAATTTTCTATCTCCTTCTACAATCCAAGTCTTTCAACCTCTCAATACCTTAAACAATATGGAAATACCATAAAACTTACCTTAGATAGTGTAGGAATGAACCTTGAGTGGAAATACTTCACTTGAACAAAACCCTAGTTCCATTCCACTTGGATTCCTTGTCTTGGATGAACTTTAATGAGTTTCTTACACTTGATTCACTTGGTTTGATGAAGTTGATCACTAATATCTCTTGAATTCTTGTGGGAGAAGTGTGGATAAATATTCTAGAGAGTTCTAGAGAGAAGGGGAGTGAAAGGAAAATAAAATGAAATGAACTTGATCCCTTATTAATAATACTCCATCTGACCCGACCAATTTCTACGGACAAACATACAGTCTGTATAAATTATACTGACCGTATGTCTGGCCGTAGATTTGGTCCAGTGAGGCTGACCATTTGGGCTGACTATACAGCCAGTATATTTTATACGGCCAGTATATTGGGCCGTATAATGCCCAGTTCTTCCGAACTCATTCTCGTCGACTCGTTTGATCACCAATCCTTATGGAACCTTCTTAACACTTGTTTATCACCTCATTAACAATCTAATGGACATTATAAATCTTCTCCAAAACATCATTACATTATCATTAACTTGTTACTTGTAAATCCTTTCCGATACATATCGTATGCCTTGCCTTCTCTTGGCAAACTTTCTTCTCTTACCTCGAATGTCTTTAAAGTCTCAATTAGGACCATCAAATGTCATTCCTTACTTATTTCAATACCGTATACTTCGTGCTCTTCGTTAGTCTATTCACTGTGCATCAACGAAAAAAAATTCGAGGTGTAATACTGGCCAACAGTTTCGTCCATCTTGATATTTCAGCCCCGGGCAGGATTTTGGCTTGTATAGAGGTGAGGTCATCATTATTGGATAGGATCAAGGCTAATCAATTTGAGGATGCTCAGTTGAGCAAGATCTGAGATAGGGTTTCGAGAGGGGAGGCCAAGGAGGCCGTGATTGATTTTCAGAGCATTCTGAGGATTAGAGAATGCGTGTACGTTCCCCGTGTTGGTGATATGATTCAGTTGATTTTATCTGAAGCCCATAGCTCTCTCTATTCCATCCATTTGGGAGCGACTAAGATGTACAGTGACTTGAGACAGCACTATTGGTGGCGTCGTATGAAGAAAGATATAGCTAATTTTGTGGCTAAGTGTGGAAATTGTCAGCAAGTAAAGTATGAGCACCAGCGACCCGGTGGGGTGCTTCAGAGGATGCCCATTCCCGAGTGGAAATGGGGGAGAACTACCATGGATTTTGTCACGAGTCTTCCGAAGACCCTTGGCAAGTTTGATTTTATTTGGGTGATAGTGGATCGATTGCCTAA
>NC_081348.1:6991047-7022375 GCF_029784015.1 Lycium ferocissimum
AAATAATTACGTTTTAACCAACTTTCCAATTAATCAAAGAAACGGAGAATCAATCAAATGAGACGATATGCAAATGCAACACAAAGGTCATCATGTTATCGGTATACACAAGCTCCTTTAATAAGGATGAATGACCCATGAGAGACTCACGAGGTCTACATACCACCCGGAACAATTTCCCATCGGGTTCTCAGCCAATTCTTCTCAATACTTAGTCAATTCGTCTCTCAATCTCAACACTTGGTCCAATTCGGCTATCGCATCACTCCACAAGAGAACCATTTCCCATTGACCATCACATTATGTATCCTCATGTGTAATATGCATGAGATACCATATGAAAGCTTGAATCTAACATGCACATAATAAACAATAACACAATAATAGGTAAAGGCTCAAATGTCAAGCCCCAAATCTGACCTTGGCACAACAGGCATATGATGCTATGAACAACATCGGAAGCACCTTATAAGATCAATAAACATATATTCTCTTTTAAGTCTTTCAGTATTTATCTAAAACAAGTCATTTAGGACAAAATGAAAACATTCCCCCATATATAAGAGTAATCGGTAGAAATCTACTATAGATAACCAAACGTAAAACGTAGCAAAAGCACCAATGAGTCAAACGGTGACTTCGACAACTATCCACAGGTTTAACATCTATCTATGGAGCTTCGAGGATAAATAAATGAATAGTTTAACTTCGGGATGCAACCCAGAAACTAAAAACATAAATTAAGATAGAGGAGTGTGCCTTTATATGTATAACTAGGCCACATCCTTACCCCCTGTCATATGTGCCTTCATATGTATATATGTTTTTGTATATGATCACAATATGCATCTCAACGTATTCCAGTCCAACAGTGAATATGGAATATGATCAGTCAACAAACTCAATGTCAATAAATGCAAAGCACTATGCCACAAGTCAACAAGACTCAGATAATTAACTCAACACGGCATGAATATACAACCATCTCAATCAACAAGAAGAGTATATATTGACTCTTTCCTTGTCATAACACAACAATCTCACCTCAAGTTTTGGTATATAAAGCAACGGCGACAAGCCCACATAATCCGGAATCATACCAACTAAGTAATGTCCAACTAGACGTCATGTCAGAAAACCTAAGCATGCTTTCTCCCATCAATTTTACTACAAATACAATCAACTAATCAAAGTGTAACTCAAGTAAACCATAACCTACTTCAGATGCAGAACTGAAAAAAATGCAAGCTACTCTGCAAGAGCTTTCCCCTTTCGCAATGCTTCGGAACGCTCAAAGTCAAGCAATATAATGCTAAGTAAGAAATAGACCTTCTAATCAAATAAGAACGATCATTGGGGAAAAAGATCCAATTACTTCTACAATTTTCAAATGGGTGAAACTATCATTTAATGATGAATTTATCATACTCTCAATCCCAACAATCATATTCTTCCAATTTCTGGGTTTTCTAATCAATTTACCATTTCCAAAATAGATTTTAGGCCAAAGTTCCCATTTTTATTAGAACCCTAAGCCTCAATACACCATTCTCATGATTATTAATCAATTTTTCATTCTAGAAAGTGACAATCTACACTGCTAGGTGATAGAACAGTAATAAAATCAGCATTCCACAATTTATTCAAGGGGTTATTAATTCTAGGGTTCTAGGGCCTTCACCCATCATTAATGGACCTTAGGCTAGTCATGGGACATGAAGAAGAAAGGGGAATGAATTACATAAAGGTTAGAAGTTACTTTCAAGGAGGAACATCACCCAAGCCTTAGAAAATCACCTCTCACTTTCTTAGGAACTATTTTTGGTGTTACGGTGGACCTCATTAAACCTGAATTCCTGCAGCGGCGACCGCTGCCCTGTTGTGGTGGACTCGTTACAGTGGCCCCCGGCCCGCTGCAGTGGTTGCATCCGACCAGTAACCTCTGATTTTTAACTAGTTTTTCACCCAAAAACCCAATATCAATCCGAGGCTCTACGGACACAAACCAAACATGCACACACATGTAAAAACAGGCTACGGACTCACCCGTGGCCTCAGAATTCACAACGAAGGTCTAATTTACTAAGTCAACCCTCCCCCCCCCCCCCACGGAACTAAGTTAAGTTTTCAAATAAGTGTACAAATACAATCAAATGCCTTTATTTTATCATTCCAACTATTTAAGTTTCCATTAGACTCACACCTAGTCTCAGAAATGCACGGGCAGGGGTAAAATGGTAAAAATACCCATAACGACCTAGTGGGTCATTACATCAGATATCAATTAAACAACTGTTCGTCCTCGAACGGATGAGGAAAGGAAACAGTGGGAAAGGTACCTAACTCAGTGAAAAGCTAGGGATACTTATTACGCATATCGGACTCAGCCTCCTCAACGGGACGATTCTTCTATTGAACCTTCACAGACGCTATCTCCTTAGACCTGAACTTAACGAACCTCTCTGTCTAAAATAGCGATAGGTTTTTCCTCATAAGACAAGTTCTCATCCAACAAGACTGAATCCCAACGAACGATGAAAGAACCATCACCATGATATCTCTTCAACATAGAGACATGAAACACCGGATGAATGCCAGACAAACCTGGAGGCAAAGCCAACTTATAAGCTACCTCCCCCACACGGCTAAGAATCTCAAATGGACCGATGAACTAAGCTTGCCCTTCTTCCCAAGACTCATCACACCCTTCATGGGTGAGACCTTCAACAAAACCGGCTCCCCAACCATTGAACTCAAGATCTCAGAACTTTCGGTCAGCATATTCCTTCTATCTACTCTAAACCGCTAAGAGCATATCCTAAATCACCTTAACCTTGTCTAATGACTCTCTCAAAAGGTCAGTACCCCATGGCCTTACCTCAAATGCATCAAACCACCCAATAGGAGATCTACATGGCCTCCTATAAAGAGCCTCAAACGGAGCCATATCAATGCCCGAGTGGTAACAGTTATTATACGCAAACTCTGCCATTGGTAAGTACTGGTCCCAGTGACCACCAAAGTCAATCACAGAAGCTCGGAGCCTATCCTCAAGAACCTGAATCATTCTCCTTGACTGACCATCTGTCTGAGGGTGAAAAGCTTTATTGAGATCCAATTGAGTGCCCTACTCGGCCTGCAAGGTCCTCCAAAATCAGGATTTAAACTTCAAGCCTCTATCAAATATGATAGAAATAGGGACCCTACGCAAACGAACAATCTCACGAATATAAATCTGGGCCAACTTCTGAGCAGTGTAGGTAATCTGAACCGGTATGAAATGAGCAGACTTAGTCAATCAATCAACAATGACCCAGATCGAATAAAACTTGCCCAAGGTCTTCAGAAGACCAACGACAAAGTCCATGGCTATCCTCTCCCACTTCCACTTAGGAATGAACATCCTCTGAAGAGTAGCTTCGGGTCTCTGGTGCTCGTACTTAACCTGCTGACAATTTAGACACTACAAAACAAACTCAACAATATCACGCTTCATCCTAGCTCACCAATAGTACTGCCTCAACTTACGGTACATCTTGGTAACACCAGGATGCATAGAGTATCTAGAACTGTGGGACTCTTCCATGATCGTCCGAATCAGTTCATCAACGCGAGGAACACAAACTCACCACTTAATCCTCAAGACTCCCTCATTATCAATCATGGTCTCCTTGGCCTCACCACTCAAAACCTTATCACGGATCTTACACAAACTTGCATCCTCGAATTGCCTTGCCTTAATCTTCTCTAGAAACGACGACTTCGCCTCTACACAAGCCAACACACTGCCCGAATCAGACATATCAAGCCTCACAAAACTGTTAGACAGAGTCTGGACCTCCATGGCTAATGGACACTCTGAAACGATCAACGGAGCCAAACTACCCATACTAGCTGACTTCCTACTCAAGGCATCCGCTACCACGTTCGCCTTGTCAGGATGATACAGAATAGTAATATCATAATCCTTAAGAAACTCCATCATCTCTGCTGTCTAGAATTAAGATCCATCTGAGTAAACACATGATGAAGACTACGATGATCAGTGAAAACTTCACAATGTACACCATAGAGATAGTGCCTCCAAATCTTTAAAGCAAAAACCACCCTGCCAACTATAAATCGTGAGTGGGATAGTTCTTTCCATGAATCTTCAGCTGTCTAGAAGCATAAGCAATAACTCTCTTTTTTTGCATCAACACAGAACGTGAAACATCACAATAAACCATAAAATCCTTGCCTTCCACGGGCAATGCTAGAATCGGAGTTGTAATCAATAAAGTCTTAAGCTTTTGAAAGCTCTCCTCACACTCGTCAAACCACTGAAAAGGTACATCTTTCTGAGTCAAACGGGTCAATGTGAAGCAATAGAAGCAAACCCCTTCACGAACCGAAGGCAGTAACTGGCTAACCCCACAAAGCTGCGAATCTCTGTCACTGATTTAGGCCTAGCCCAATCTCTCACTGCCTCAATCTTCTTAGGATCAACCATAATTCCCTCCTTTGACACCACATGGCCCAAGAAGGATACAGACTCAAGCCAAACTCATACTTAGAGAACTTGGCATATAGCTCCTTGTCTCTCCGTAACCCAAGAACAACTCTCAAGTGTTTATCATGATCCTCCCTACTCTTGTTACACCTCGGGAATTTCCCGTTAGTGTACAGTGAATAGACGAGCGAGGGGTATGATGTATACGAGGTTTGGATAAGTAAGAAATAGTATTTGATGATCTTAATTAAGATTTCCAAAGACATTCGAGTTAAGGAAAGAAAGTTGTTAGGGGAAGCGAGTCGTATGTCGAGTAACGAATAAGAATTTCGAGTGTTGAACTAATGGTGTATGAATGATGCCCTAAGAAAGAGTTATAACGTCCCTTAGAATGGTATTGAAGTAAGGAACAAGTGTTAAGAAGGTTCCATGAGGATCGGAGATCAAACGAGTCGACGAAACAACTCTCGGAAAACTGGGCAAACATACGGCCAGACATGCGCCGTACAAAATCTACGGACCGTATGTCCAGCCGTAGATCCAGCCCAGAATGTCATGATCTAATGGACCAAATATATGGTCCAACATACGGTCAGTAGAAATTATACGGACCATATGTTGGTCCGTATATTCCAATCGGGGCCCGAAGTTGATTTTATATAAGGACCTCCTCATTTCATTTTATTTCATCTTCCACCATTCAAGAAACCTCTAGAGAGTTCCAAACACTTCATCCATGAGAAATCAATAGAAACCAAAGATCAACAACAAGAAATCAAGTGAATCAAGTGAAGGAAATCCATTAAAAGTCATACAAATCAAGAAAACCCAAGAGAGATGAAGTAGGGTTTTGGTGCAAGAAGTGTAATATCATCCAAAGCTTGTTCCTCCATTACTTAAGGTAAAGTTTCATGACCTATTCATGCTATTTGAAGTATTTATAAGTTAGAACACATGAATTGTAGAAGTGTATAGCAAATGGGTCATCAAAGGGATGAATAATGTCATTTTGGAATAGTGGTTGGATTGAATCATGAAAATGGATATGTTAAGGTTATAAATACGTTATGAATGATAGTTAAAACATGGAAGGAGTATTAAATGTGAAAGAACGCGATAATGGACTTTGGTCATGAATATGAAGAATTTGGAGTGAAATTTCTAAATGTAGATAATGCGAATGGATGATGCTTGTTGTTTAGGATATTGTGATCATTGTTATGAATGTTGAGGGTTGATATGGAATATGGCGGAAAGTAATATAAACAAAGGAAATGCTGCCTAATTTTCTATAGCTTTAGTAAGTACGCTCTCATGATTGTCTAACTAATGTTGATACGAATCCCATTGAAGGTATTAACAAATGCATTAAAAGAGGACGAGCAAGCAATCGAGTAATTAACCGACAAAGGTATGTAAGGCTCAACCTTTCTTTCTAAGGCATGACCCTATGGTATGAATTCTCCTATCTCTCTATAATTTCTCTACACACATGTATGTATCGGAAATGAGGAGTCTACGTTATAGAGAGTTCGCATGAGATGAAGTAAGAAGTATGATATGAATATGATGATGAGCCGAGCCTAGAGATCCTAAAACTTATGATACAAGATTTCTACAAAGTTAATGATCTTCATACGACTTCTTGCTATTATTCAATGTTGATAGACCCATCTTAAAATGTTGGCCTCTTTCCTTCAAGGCTTGATCTTCCTCCGTCTCCATGAATCTCCCAAACTCCGAAGAACTAAGAGCCTACGTTCATAGATAGTCTTACGAGAGAAAGATAAGAGATATACATTATGGGCACGATAGTAATGACGATGAGCCTACGACTATAGGGAGCTACACATGTACAAGATAAAGAAGAGGGATAAGGCTTGGGCACGATAATCGACGATGACGAGTTAAATCTAAGGAGTCCTAGAGTAAGGAATGACGCCACGAATTCAGCGACTCTAAGTATGATTCTATTGATGCTTCTTCTTAGGTACACTCACCTTAAAATGTTAGTCCCTTCAAGGTGAGATACGATGATCTGATTACTCCATAATGTGATCGGGGTTTCACGACCTTACGTCACCTCGACATGGCTATAGATGCCTATGAGTCCCAATATGTGTTGTGATGATATATGTATATGCATGTATGTAATGATACCAAATTATGATAGAGCTGTGATATGCTTATAAGGCAGTTGAAAATTATAAATCTATGATATGTATGTTAATGCTAGCCTACAATGTACCTATAAAATGTATGATGTTAAGTATATGGTATGTATATATGTATATATGCTTTGATGACATTAAGTTAAGATAATCCACGATATGTCTATGAAAAGTATGGTAACGATAAACATATGTTATGTATGATGACGAATGCATGGTATGTATAATGATGAGTTTATGACATGAATGAAGATGAATGTGTGATATGTGTGATGATATGATTCCACCGCACCGAGAAAAGGGCGGACATGACCACCACCAGTGGGCTGCGTGCGACTACACCGTACCGAGAAAAGGGCGGACATGACCACCACTGGTGGGCTGCATACGATGGGTACCCGGACGTGAACTAACGATGATGGTGTATGCATGATATGACAATGTGTGTATGGTATAATAATGCATGTATGAGGTGATGATATATGTATGATATGATAAGGTATGTATGATAAGACGAGGTACACGCCATGGTAACTTATATGAGATGTTATGTGTAATATATGTATAAAATGTATCCAGTCGAAGGTTATGTCCTCGTCCTGTGCCACTATGATCTCCCTATTATATTTATTTCATTCATGCCTTACATACTCAGTACAATATTCGTACTGACGTCCTCTTCTTTGGACGCTGTGTTCATGCCCACAGGTAGACAGAGAGGCGGTGCAGATTCGTAGGAGCTCTTAGCAGATTTACAGGAGCCCTCCCTTATTTCGGAGGTGCTATTTTGAGACATTATTTTGTGTATATATATATTTTGGGCATGGCGGGGTCCTGTCCCGTCCATATGTCTAGTATTCCAGTAGAGGCTCGTAGATACGTATGTGTGGGTAGTATGGTCCCATAGACTTCATGTATATGTAAGCATACGTATATTATTATTTTGATAGCCTAAAGGGCTTATGTTTATACAAGTAAGTATGTTTTAAATGAAAATCTTTTTTTTACAAATGATAAGACATAGAATGAGGGGTGCTCGGTGGTCAGCCTCGGGTACCCGTCATGGCCCGTAGTTCGGGTCATGACAACTCTGCACATAAACCAGAATGTCATCAATAAACACTACACAAAAGAATCCAAGTATGGCTGAAAAATGTCATTCATCAAGTCCATAAAAACAGCAGGGGCATTAGTAAGTCCAAAAGACATAACAAGAAACTCATAGAGACCATGTCGAGTCCGAAAAGTTGTCTTAGGAATATATTCGGCCCGAATCTTCAACTGATGGTAACATGATCTCAAATTAATCTTAAAGAACACCGAAGCCCCCTGAAGTTGGTCAAATAAATCATCAATACGGGGAATGGGGTACTTGTTCCGCATGATGACTTTGTTCAACTAGCGGTAATCAATGCACATCCGCATAGTCCCATCTTTCTTCTTCACAAACTGTACAGAAGCGCCCTAAGGGGAGACGCTCGGTCTGATAAATCCCTTACTCAAAAGATCCTGAAGCTGCTCTTTCAACTCCCTCAACTCTGCTGGTGCCATCCGATATGGCAGAATAGAAATAGGGCGAGTCCCTAGCTCTAAGTCAATACAAAAGTCAATATCACGGTCGGGTGGCATACCTGGCAAGTCCGCGGGAAACACCTCCGGAAACTCATGCACCACAATGAAGCGGGGAAGGGTTTTGACCAAGTTGTGCTTTTATAAAAATTCATGAAAAATCTCACCAGTACAAAATGGCCTGGCGCGGAACATAGGGCGTCGCGGTCTGCCCCGCTCTAGCCATATTTTACAGAGCTTGCTGATTTTTCCATTTCTCTGAAACATTTTGCTTGCCAAGGGGGATCACGACCCGCGTCGCGCTAGGCCAATTTTTCGTTGAGTCGGTAACGTTCAATTAATCGGGCATAACTCCTACAGCAGAGCTCCATTTGAGCTCAACCATATATGGTTGGTAAGGTATTTCAAAATCTACAACTTTCATGTTTTATGTCTTTTCAAATTCCCAATGGATTTTCACGTAAACAGGCTGGAATTCAAACCTACTGTAAAGTTAATCGATTCTATCAAATCTTATGCACCTCACTATTCATTTTGATCTTAAAATAACTAATTCCACCCAAACTCATCCCGATAGGACTTCATATGGATAAAATGTCACATCAATACTCTTTTAACACATTCACATTAACCCGAATTTACGGAGTGTTACATTATCCCCCTATTAGGATCAGTCGTCCTCGAATGAGAGTTATGGCCTAAGATTTTCACTAAACCACAAGTTTTCAAAATTTTCGCTAGTGCTACTTCGTATTGCAAGCTATCCTATAACAAAACTCTGCTAATACCTTAAAAATAATCATATAGTCCTCACAGGGACACCCATAACTATAACAAACAAGCCTATAATGAAATAAGAATATGGTCTTCACTTATTTTATTTTATTTTTATTTTAAAAAGTCTACACTTTCGCGAGAATTCGATAACCAAAAGGTTCAACACATACCTGGAATAAAAAATAAGTGAAGGTATTACGCCTGAGCATGATTAACGGCAACAAAATGGTAACTACACCCCTTCAAAATAATTTTGTGAGTCTTAAGATACGAAATAATTCTATCACCAGGTTTAACAATATCACCCTTCCACCTTATAACAAGTTCACTAGGAAATTCAAACCTAACTATTTTTTATTGACAATCCAGAGTTTCACAACACTTGGAAAGCCAGTCTATCCCCGATCACATCAAAGTTCACCATTTCTAATTCAAACAAATCAACAGTAGTCTCATGGCCCTTAACTACAACTGCACAGTCTCTATAGACTCTAGAAGAAATAACGGGGACATTAGCAGGGGTATTCACAGAAAAAGGTTCTAACAATTGTTTCGATTCCACGCCAAAATCAAGGGCAAAGTATGGAGTCACATAAGAAAAAATTGAACCCATATCAATGAACGAATACGCATCAGAAGAGCAAATAGTGAGAATACATGTCTCAACACACCAAATACGATATCTGACAATCACAACCAGACACCTACTACATAATTCTAAGCAAATTTGCACCATCCTTCGACTTATAAATCATAACAACGTGCACCTCATAGCACCATTTTTCACTATGTTAGAAACTACGACATGAGTTAAAGTCATCTTCGCAAGGCACGAGTAACAAACACGTAGGAATGATCCTAGAGAAAAGTTCAAGCTTTATAGCACAATCTAGATTCAAGAAGAATGAGAAACACCTATAAATGCCCTGGTAGTTTTTCGATCATGCAGGTGATCAGGATGCACAAGGAAGACTCCATTAGACACAACTCCCCAGGCACAGACGCATCCTAGGACATATTTAAACCTAGGCTCTAATACAAAGTTTGTCACGCCCCAAACCCGACCTTGGCACAACAGGCATCTGATGCTATGAACAACACCAGAAGCACCTTATAAGATCAATAAATGTCTATTCCCTTTTAAGTCTTTCAATATTTATCTAAAACAAGTCATTTAGGGCAAATGAAAACATGCCCACATTTATAAGAGTAACCAGTGGAAGTCTACTATAGATAACCAAACGTAAAACGTAGCAAAAGCACCAATAAGTCAAACGATAACTTCAACGACTACCCACAATGTTAACATCTATCTATGGAGCTTTTAGGATAAATAAATGAAAAGTCTAACATCGGGACGCAACCCGAAAACTAAAAACATAAATTAAGATAAAAGGGTGCCCCACGAACAAGCCTGTGGGCTCACCAATAATCTGGAAAGCAGCAAGTTCTCCTTCTCTGTACGTGTATCACGAATCTACCCCTCTGTGTTACCTAACATACATAAAAAAAATAAAAAAATAAAAAAACAATGGTTTGCCAGAGTACTAAGTACTCAGTGAGTGTCTCGGGGACAATAGTTATATAGAAAAATATATACATAATAAGTGTAATTGAAAACAGTATTTGAGAAACAACTCAAAACAAATGATAACATCTCATGAATATCCAGTATAGGTCAATGATGAAGAAATAATCACTTTGAATCCTTAAGTCGTTCTCGTTACCTTAAGTTCTTTCAAAAATAATTCGAAATCCAAAGATAGAGTAAAGGTAACCTTAATGATATCACTAGTATAAGCCAATGACATAGGAATACATCAATTTCAACTTCGTATACTATTTATCACGTTAAGGCTTCTCACTTATGAATTCAAGATCATCAATAAACCACTCACGAGCAATTAAACCATTACATATGCCAATACAGGCCCAAATCGATATAACGAAGGGATGACCATTTAAGGTTCCCTAAACTGCATAAAGCACCACATCAGAGCTATCAACTCGCGACGGCAACCCTTTCTCCCAAATAGCTAGAGAAAGACTACACTGGGGCTACCAACCTTGATGGCCACTCTTCCTCCCGAATGGATAGGCTAACCCCACTAGGATCTATAGTGACTCCCTTTCCTCCCGAGTAGCTAGGCCGAACACAAATAATAGGATCATGTCATATTCGCCGATTCACAAACCATGGCATAGAAGCTGAATCATTTATTATGAATTATCCTCATCATCTCGTTATAGGGGTATAACAATGTCCTTAATCGATTTAGAAAATCAATTTCAATTCAACGAAACCCGTTCGTAGGATAAAACACCTCAAATATCCAAACCGTCGAATTCAAGTTTAAGGCATCCCTTAAAGGGGTACTCCATGTTCCAAGTTCAAGCTTTCTAATTCAATTTCAATCACCCTTTATAGGAGAAATCATGAATACATATATATAGAATAATACACATATGGTTTAATGCAGGCTTGTCCCTCACGCACACAAACCTTGTAAAAGAAACCATTTTTAAAGGTTGAAAAGTATGTTCGAAAAGGGACATACCTCGGTTCGCGCTATAACGCTACCAAACGGATTTTTTGAGGTTCAACAATTAATCTACAATGATTAATAATCACAAAGTTCATAACTTTAACCAAAACCTAAGAGTTCCCACCCTTATCGAAAAATTAGGTTTTTTGTGCCCAAAACCGTGCTCTTGAATCCCCCATGAATCACCCATGGATTCTTATTATTTTTAATACCCTATATTAGTCTAAACCATCTAAATAACATCAGTATAAATCAAACATCATACCTTTAAGAAGTTTCTGAAAGTCTCCTTCAATTTCTCTTTCTTCGATTTTCAAGAATCTGTTATTTTGAAGGATGAACTAGTGTTAATTTGATATTAGATTGATGTAGTAATGATGAAAATTGATCAAGAACTTACCTTATAAGTTTTGGGGAATCTTTAGGGTCGTTTTCTCTCAAAAAGTCATCCAAAATGAAATGGGGAAGGGTTTTGACGAAGTTGGGCTTTTATAAAATTCGGGAAAAATCGCACCAGGCACAAAATGGCCTGGCACGGCTCGTAGAGCATTGCGGACCACCCCGATCTAGGCATATTTTACTAAGCCTGCTGATTTTCCATTTCTCTGAAAAATTGGCTTGGCACGGGGCGTCGCGACCCGCATCGCGCTAGGCCAATTTTTCACTGTTTCAGCAACGTTCAGTTAATTGGGAATAACTCCTAGTACAGAGCTCCATTTGAACTCAGCCATATATGATTGGAAAGGTACTTCAAAGATCTACAACTTTTATGTTTTATGTCTTTTCAAATTCCCAATGGATACTCGTGTAAACAAGCTGGAACTCAGACCTACCTTAAACTTAATTGATTCTATCAAATCTTATGCACCTACTATTCGTCTTGCTCTTAAAACAACTATTTCTACCCAAACTCATCCCGTAGGACTTCATATGGATAAATGTCACATTAATACTCATTTAACACATTCTAACCCGAATTTACAGAGTGTTAATCTAATTGGCATTTTTCAACTTTAAATGAGAATTACAGAGTGATGAGAACACATAAGTAATCAAATAAGAGATTCACATCACACATAACGATCAAATCGATCAAAATGAACTACTAGGCAATGCCCACATGCTTTGGCATTCTTACATTGAAATTAACAATTTGAATACGTCACAACTCACAAATACTCAAGCATGGAACCGGCACCTGTACACGTGCTCATCACCTCACAAGTACGAGACCCCTTTTTTTACCCACTTCCCTTAACATTAGTTAATTTACCAACCAAACACTTTAAATAGAGTCAAATAAGGTCCCAACTTGCCTTAATTTCTAAGTTCGAAGCTCACAACTTCTCAAAGCCTCCGAACAGTCTCAATTTATTCAAATATGTAATCGGCGTAAGCATACGAGTATGTAGACAACCATATTGCTATAGTTATAATCGGCCGAGCCAAAAATTCAACCCAAAAGTCAAACCCGAACCCTCAAGGGCAAAAGTAGAATTTTATCCAATAAAAAGTTTAGCCATTGCCTATCAAGTCTAAATCCAGAAAATAACTCAAATCCAACTTTGAATCAACCTCCAAATCCAAAAAAGGAGAACTCTTCTAAATGGCAACGTACAGTCGAGTTTTGGGGCAAGATTTGTTAATACAAAGTGAATGAATAAATAGAGACATTGGCATATACATATACCGATGTTAATTAATAACTATTTACAGGATTGTGGCAAAATATTAGGCTTAGCAACTATTACTGAAGGGAAACCCTCAAATTCCATGGAATCAATTCAACTGAGTACCAAGAAGAAGAAGCAGCAGCAGCAGCTTACAAGGAGAAATGAAGAAGACGACGCTAAGAGGGAACAAATCATTTCAGACACTTCGGAAAAACCTAAGAGCAATCTTATTTTGTCTCTAGGCGACGTGGCACAATCTAAGAAGTTAATCAGAAAGGGAGGAGGTCGAATTATGGCAATCTGATTTCAATTACAATTGTACATAGAAGAAGCATATTGGAAGCTTCTTCTCACGTGCCAATCATGCTTAAGAATATAAGTTGTTAAAGTAGTTATACGGTGTACAAATAATGGTAGGACAAGTGTACAGTAGTATTTTCTTTCTTATTTATTTTCTACACAAAATACATGTACAAATACCGAGTTTTGGATTCAATACAAGCATCAGAAAATTTCCCCAAATACTTTTCTCTTCAATCTTTCTACTATTGTCCGGATAAAAGGTGTAATGGATAGCAAAATCCTACCAAACGAACTAAGAAATAGGAAAACTTAAATATTCAACTCCTAATTTCACGTTTGTCACCTTACAAATCTTCCAAAAAAAATCACACCCATTCACCAAGTATTCAATGAGTTCAGACCATTTCATGCCAATAACATGTATATCCCAACATATATTTGTGTATACCCATATATATCACTATTACATTTGTTGTAATAGACAACATCTACAACATTTGTATGTTGCAGTCTATATATATATATATATATATATATATATATATATCAATGTATGTCACACACAAGCTTCATGGATATTCAAATAGATACATGGATATACAAAGGGATATACACTTATATATGTGCATACATACAGGGATATATGAAGATATACAAAAATATAAAACAACCTTGACCACCAAAATCCGAACCAAACCACGTCAAATCTTCACCAAATGAACTCCAATTTCAAATTTAGCTTCCCAAAGATATGTTTTCAAACTATTGAAACAACATCCATTCTATTTAACAATGCTTTTCAGATTTCAAACCCTCAAACTTCAATAATTGAGTTTTCAAACTTTTCAAGTTTCTGCTCGTTAATGATGTATGCCTTTTGTACGAGTGGGAATAGTGAAGGAACCGTGTGTTCTTGTAGCCATGTAAGTTGAGAGATGTGTGTTTAATTAACTATGTATGAAGTCTAAAATGCTGGTAGTGTGCTAGGATGTTGATTCGAGAGAGATTGAAAAAGAGAGGAGAGCGATTTCATTGATGTAGCAAATTGGGGAAGAAGACACATTTCTCTCTCCTTTTCAAAGAGTTTTTCACTTGGGTATAGGTTACCAAGTTTCGGATAAAAATATCAGCGTGGGCTTGATCTTGCCAATGATAAAAAAAAAAAATTGGCCATTTTATGCTAATTATTTACTCAATTGGTACTTCTTTTCCAAATAATTGTGACTTGTGACAAATTATGCAGTCGTAAAATATGTAATATTAATTTCTCTCATTTAGTCAACAAAATCCAAATGGTAGAGTCACTACCCCTTTTTTTTTTTGGATAATAGTGATGTTTGTGTCAGCTTTCCTACACCTCGACTATTTTATTAAATATTTTCTATTACCTGCCTGCATGGGTATAATATAACTCTCCTCACCAAGACTTAAATAGATAAAAAGAATCACATAGTTTTTTTATATTGTTAATTAGTCACTGTTTCTCGAAACTCTCCTTTTTGTCTCATAAAAATCTGAAAACTCTATCCATACGGTAGAATAGATTTTTTGTGAGAAAGAGCAAATCAAGATGGTATTAATCTGATAAAGAAAAAGAATAAGCAATGCCACATTTTGTTTAAACCTAACCCGTGATTAATTGCATGAAATGAATTAGGATCTTAAGGGAAATTAATAATTGACTAGACAATTTCTCGTCCAATTAATAATTGTATCGTTTTAGATCGGGGAGGTCAGTTCCAGCAAGAAAATGCATGATTAGTGAAAGGGCTCTAGCTGCCTCATAGGCTGGTACTTGATGTCCTGCCCCTCTCACCGTAACAAATGTCATGTCTCCTTTATATACTTGTGTATATCCACCAACCTATAGATTTAAAAAAAACAATGCAACATAAAAAATGGAAAATCAATTCAAAACATGAAAATAAGATTGAAATATTATACTAATAAATAATAGCAATCCTTACTAGGTTTTGGCGCTACTATTCAATAAAATGAAAGTCTTTTAGAGGCTAATAATATGATTACCTCTTCATTGAGGAACCAGGGATGCCACGGAGTTTTGGTAGGAAGATTCATTATCTTAATAGATTTCTTGGTTGAAGTAACAGGCACCCTTCCATCAGTGTCACCGCTGCATTTTCAGAAGTATAACAAAGTTCAATAGCTTGTTTACAATTAATAAGCTCCTTTTTTAAGAAAAAAAATTACTTTTACTAAGCAAATGGGTATTAGAATCCCCTAATTATTCAAAATCAAGGAGGTCACAACGACAATCTGAAGTACCATCAATTGACGTACAAAGCACATTTAATTTGACCTTCAAGTAATCGAAATATGCAATTTAAGTCTTTTTCTTGTAAAAAAAAAAAAAAAAAAAAAAAAAAAAACAAAGAAATTAGCTATAACATCGATTAATTATCCTTGTGTTATATTAAGTTTGTATTGCAACCCCAAATTTGACAATGATATAGTTATAAGAATATTGCATATATAACATACTTTTTACATAAATGAATCAAAAATGTAGCACGCAATTTAATTATTCGAAGGTTAAATTAAATTCATGTGTTGAGTCATATATCAAAGGACCAAAATCAGAATTTACCAATAAGCGAGGAACCAAAATGCTATTAAGAAAAAGTAACATAATTGCAATTGCATAAATCACTTAAACCTCCCATGTCCTCGTTTTTTAAGATTCTTGCATAATAACCTCAAAATCCACCATTTTAGTTATAACAGGAGAACCGAAGTAAATAAGAATACATAAAAGGAGAAAGCATCCTGTTAGTTCCAAAAAAAAATTCCTCTTAGTTACGAAACACTTATTGGTAACAGGGTATTTTAATCTACTTACTAAATAATCAAACATATAAAATGAGATAATATAAACGTGAAAGAAAGAAAAAATAGTAATAAGATGCCCAACAAAAGAAAATGATGCTTGGAGAATACAGTGGTACCTGAATATCCACACTCGAATATCATTTGCCATAAACTCTCTGAGAAGAGGAATTACGGTTGATGGGCTGTCTGTCCAATTTGTTAGGATGTCACTGCAATTTTTATTTTAGCATAGTTTCAGTTTAATCCCAAATTAAAAAGGGCACAAAATTTATAGGAATCCTTAAATATCAGTACTTAGTAGTACTAGTATTATTTTCTAGCATTAAAGGAGCATAAAAGTATAATAATGGCTAAAATTATTTGAAAAAATACCTGCAAGGCTGCCAAGTAGCATATTTAATGTTGGTAACATTGGCATGGAGAGCCTTCTGAACATCAGGCCTATTCATGTAGGCAGTTGTGTAGTCGTCACTGCATGGATCGATCACTAACTGCATCGTACGCCATATTGTCAATGATAATTTGTGTACAAATAATAAACATACTAATGCTGAATTTATTCTTTCAATCAAAAGTAACTTGTGAACAAAATATATATCTTCAAATATGAAAGGAAAAAAAGACAGTAAGGTCGTAATTTAGTGTTTGTTCATTTGTTTGTAGCTTTATTTGCGACTACTCTGATATAATTACTATAGCACTATTCTGTCTACCAGAATGAATGTAGCTAGGAAGTACTAAGCTACATTTACTCTAACATGATGAAACTTGATGTCTTAATTACCCAAGAGTTTAAGTTCTATGCAACTGTGTACTTATAATAAGAGGAGTGTTTAGCGGTAAACTAGAATCAAATTAAATTGAGCATATAGAAATTCTATATTGTCAGTGACTTAATATATATAAAAGCTTAATCCATTATGCAATTCCCTTTTCATAGTATTAAGTTGTCTGTCTAAATTCAAGTTAAACCTGTGCAAGCTCAAAAATTGAAACACTTACAGAAGGCTTCTTGGGATGGGAAGTGAGGTTGGAATTGTGGCAGTGTGGAGCATATATGGCGTAGATATCAAGGGGGTGAGTACCATATTCTGCAATACCTAATGCCACCTGGCACTTATCTGATTCTTCACTCTCTGGGACTGTGAACTTGCATTCCTTCTGGATTTCAGCTTCAACTTCATCAGAAATTAGGGCATGACTTGCAAAATACTCGTACATTCCTCTTGTATCTGTCTCATCATTAATCACTGCATTACCAATCTGCAACCACAATCATTAATTAAAATACTTCCTTCATCCCATAATAAGTGTTATCTTAACCAAAAAAAATTGTCCCGTAATAAGTGTCACGTTATGAAACCAAGAAATAAATTGGCTAGTTTTTTCCAACTCTAATCTTAAACAAAAACTGACAAGTTAAAGTAACATGTAAATGATGATTGGAAAAGCTACATAGTAACTTGGTATTGTCGGATTCTCAATGTCAAAAGGATTACTACTTGTGCATGCTCTAATCAAGAAGAAAAAGTACTTTATTTTTATTATATAGGGGTAATTTAGTAAACTTCACATCGCACTATTGATTTCTTAATATGCATGTTTTTTGCTAAGGTGACACTTGTTATGGGATGCAGGGAGTATATATTTAGTCATGATTAATGATTTAATGAGGAGGTGTTGAAAGTTGAGGAAAATAATTAGCAAAATACATCATGTTTATTTAGATTTTATATTTCTAGAAGAATATGTGAAAACTGACCGGTAACATAAAGAATTTTGCTAAATAGGGAAATCAGAAGGACTTGAATATTTTGGGTTGAGAAAAGCTTCAGAAATCATTGAATGATTCTTTAGGGAGAGAAATGAGAATAGCATTTTAAAGAGTTTATTAAAAGTTGAGGGGGTTGATCGTACTCTTGAAAACTTTAGGGAGACTATTTTAATATCTTTTTGACAAAAAGTACCTATACGAATTACGGTGGCTTCACGCCTCACCCACTCTGATCCATATTTTTGTCGTAAGTATATGTATATACTCTTCAATTCGTTTATTAAATGAGAAATATTTTAATACAACACGTACATACTTAACTACAACATGTTACGATAAATAACAGCAGTAGTCAAAGGCGGATTCAAGATTTTAGTTTTATGAGTTCAACCTTTAATGTTCTTAGCATTAAAACGGTTGTATTTTTAAAATTATGAATTCATATATACTATTTATGGCAATTTTAATAGATTTTTAAACATAAACTTATACTACTTCGCAGGAAAATACTGCTTCTAGATGAACCCGCTACTCCAATAATAAGAATAAGAATAAGAATAATAACAACAATAATAATAACAATAACAATAAAATGTGGCATGACGATTAAGTAAAAATTTAATCACACCCGGTTTTTTATTTTAAAGTATGCACATTTACCGTATTCTTAGTTGATTACAGTTTTTATTGTTTTAAACGAGTACCTTCTGATAGGACCAACAAGATTTACCGAAACATACATTACATCAAATTGGCTTTTTCCCAGACATTTATGACACTACAACATTTTGTAAAAAATCCTCTCTCCCTAAAAAGATTATCTTAGTTTAACTTGGTATGAAGTTTAAAAAATAAATGAAGTCTTTTAAAATGTGTGATTCAAAACAAGTTTTAGATATTTGTGTGGCTGTAAATCATCTTATAAAGTTAAATTGTTTCTAAATTTAAAAATGCGTCAATCTTTTTGGGATAAACTAATAAGGAAAGTAAGATATTCTTTATGGGACGGAGGGAGTAGTTATCTTCATACTATCAGTTAGGGGTGTATATGGACCGGGTTGGTTCGAATTTTTCAAATACCAAACCAAACCAAACCAATTGCATCAGGTTTTTAAATTTATAAATCAAACCAAACCAATAAAATTCGGATTTTTCAACTTCGGGTTTTCTCGGGTTATTCGATTTTTTTGGGTTGTTCGGGTTTTTTTCCGAAAAAGTCTTCATACAAAACATATGACTTTTACTTCAAATATTTCTTCAGTCCTAATAAGATTCAACTATATAACTAAGGTGTTTCTTAAGAAAATATCACAAAACGTGAGATGGGTGATGACGTCGTATTAAAATATTCAACAAAAAAGATAATAAATCAGTTAAAATAAGTATTGCTAATTAAGAAGCCATAAAGAAAATGACTTTAACCTAAATACTAAGTTATGCTAAAATAAGTACGGCTAATAAGTATTAATTGCATGACAAAGAAAAAATTAAGCTATGTATTTTTACACTCTAAACTAATTATGCAAAATTAAAGAATAGATATCCAACATTACTGTCATTCCTAGTGTTAGAATTGAATTTCTGTTGTTAGCATTAGTGTTAAGTTGGTTTTCATTTGGACTTTATTTGAGTTACTAACATCCATGGGATATAAAACTTATTGGCATTCAAAATTCTAAGTTCAAGCTTAAAATAATATGATAAAAGATGAAAAACTATGAAAAAATTTAAGATCTATTTACAAATTACATTACAAATAAATATTTTTATGTATAAAATATTTTAAAGATCGAATACACGTAATGTCGGGTCGGTTTAGTTCGGTTTGACTTTTTTTAGCTAAAACCAAACTAAAACCAATTATGGTCGAGTTTTTTTTTTCAACACCAAATCAAGTCAAACAAAACCACTAGTCGGATTTTTTTCTCGAGTTATCAGTTTGGTGCGATTTATCGGTTTGCTTTGTACACCCCTACTGTCAGTACTCAGTATTAAACATTTTGAAAAAGACATATTGGAGTCATTCATACTCACTATCACTTTAAAAAACTACTCATTTGATCCAGCTGTCCTCGACAGCTATTTTTCTTTCTAGTTATAAAGATTTGAACACCTTGTATAACATGGAATTAACTAGCTTATGGTGATTCCTAGCTTGTGTACTTACGTTAGTACACAAACATTAAGTACAGCTAAGCAGTTTACAGCTGTATGATCTGTTATTACGTAAGTTCTTGGATATGCAATTTCTGCTAAAATATATCTTTAAGAAGTAATCCTTTTGCCCAATAGATGGTAAACATTGTTTCTAATAGACTAGGCAACAGAGAGAAGTTATTATGTTATTGTCTTCATGAGCTTCTTTAGCACTTAAGCAAACTTTATAAGTTTTATTAGTCAACAAAGTCCAGCCATAGTTCATTTTAGTTTATTTTGCTTTGTTGCATTTACTAGTATGGTAATATGGACGGTTATCCCTCTTTTCCACTATAATTGACCAAAGCAACTTTCACCAAAGATATTTTAATGTGCGATTACTTATAAAGTACATACTTCGCCCATCCAATTTATGTGATATTGTTATACTGGAGATATAATTTTAAAAATATAAAGGTTTTTTAAACTTGTGGCCTAAAATAAGATTAAATATTTGTACGGCTAGAAATCTCTCATTGAGGGTAAAATGAGAATTTTCAAGTTAAATTGTTTTAAAATATAGAGATGAGATTATTTTGACACAGACTAAAAGAAAAATAAAGAGAGTATTTATCACTTTGATCAAGTATCTGAAAAGTTGATGGGATCAGATTATATTTTAACAATCAAAATTAGCTTAATCCTAAGTGAATTTTGTACCTTGAATCTCATATACATATTATGGACCCAAACAGATTATGCCTTATGATATTGAGAATACATGTATCCAATCCTAGCTAGCCTGGAACTGAGATGCTGTAATTGTTGTAAAAATCTCTTAGTAGTCGATATGTTATGTAATTAATTACCAAATTATATATATGTGCTTTTTTTTTTTTTTAAGACAAAATGGAATTATGGATAAACTAATTGTGGAGCCTGTTGCATGTGATACTAACTTGTTCATTGCTGTCAAGAAAAAATATGGCCATGCGAAATAATTGAAGCAGGATCAACCACGTGCTCTAACTCCTAACATGAATTGTCATTAACTCATTATCCGTGAAACTTCCATACTCTTGTTATTCTTTTCAATTTCAATAACTGCTCCATGTTCAGTTTTAAAAAAAACAAATGTTTTTGTAAGATCTAAATCTAGAAATTAAAATATAATATATATCAATCATGTAAGTCTCCAACATTAGTCAACTCAAAGGCAAAAACACACACACACATATAAGGTTAATTATACGGAAATTTGAGAAGAAGAGACTTACCAAGATTCCTTTAAGATTAATGATATTCTTTTTGGCCTTCTTGTTGTGATATAAAATTGTATGTGCCAATTGAGGTACATAATGCCCTGCATAACTCTCTCCAGATATGTAAAAATCTCTATCCTTGTATTCTGGAAATTTTTCGAGCCAATTTATTAAGAACCGGTAATTATCATTAGCTGTTTTTCTATCTCCTCCAACTTTAACATCAGTGGAAGTGTTAGAGTATGAAAATCCTACTCCCGCCGGAGACTCCACGAACAACACATTGGCAGCTAATAATATTGATCAAAAGAGAAAGAAATTACTTGTTAGAAAAAGATAGTGTGTGTGTGTGTGTGTGTATATAGTACTTAATTATACTTAATTATCTATTTGGGTGAAAAGGCAAATAGCTTTTGAAATTTACCATGGTTCCATGCGAAATTATTTTTGTGAAGTGTTTTTCCATCACTATTTACTCTAAATGGTCCAAGTTCTTGAAACGCACCATATGCAAGAGAAGAACATCCTGGACCTATCAAAAGAAAAAGAAAAAAAAGAATAAGGTTTAACCAAACAAGAAAAAAAATTGAAGCTAAAAACAATAAACCCATAGTTTGAAGTTAGAAAGCATTAACTAACATATAGTGACAGAGATTTTTTTGCATTGTCGGTGTAATTTAACTTATCAAGTCTAGTGTTTATTGTGGAGATTTACCCTCAAAACTCAAATCACTTAGAAAAAGAAAAAAACAAACTTGGAATGTTTATATTCCGTATAATGCAAGCATATATGACATATTTAGACATTGTAAGTTTTAGATTAAGAGTTTAAATTTTATGCGTTAATTGTGTTAATATTAACTTTTATACGTAATAAATATTAATTGATAACATGGTAAAAATTATTATAATGTATTAAATTATACGGACAACATAAAACTTCTTACACTGTCCATTTATACAACTTAAATAATTACCTCCGTTAAGCCAAAGAAGAAGGGGTAAAGATTCCTTAGAATGTTGAGCTTCAACAAAATAATAATAGAAAGCTCTTCCAGCGGATTCATCAACTGTAACATATCCACCATACTGCTCAAACTTCACTGGAGGTTGCCCCGGAAGTTTCTGAATTTTGTCATTCTCTTTCAAACCCTCTTGAGAAACCACAGTTTTTTTAGAAGCAGTATGAAGATATTGGAGATCATCAAGATTTGCATCAAAATGGCTTCTGTCAATGTTGGAATTTTGTTTCAACTTAGCCTTGTAAAGTTGGCTAAGGGCTTCACTTTGTGTCTTGATACCCCCTCCATTGATTTGAGACACAATGGTTGAAAGGAAGAGTGTGACCAATAAAAGAAGAGAAGTGTTGGACTTGAATGTCTCCATTAATAATAGTGTTTCTTTGTTTCTCTTTGACAAGTGCAGAAGAGAGTAGCCTTTATTGGGTTTTTATATCATTTCATATGTGTGGGGATCTCAACAGAAGAAACAACCAGGAATGGATCACGTATAATAATCCAAAATAAAAATACACGGTATATAGATAGTACTCTATATTTGAAAATGCTACTTTGCAGCATATAATGGTTATCCAAAAGATTTTTACACAATCAGGTAACTCATAAACAATTATGGGTAAATCATTATGATAAGCATTAATACATTACCTAGTAAAATAGTACTATTATAACTAATATGATGTAACAGGTAATATGATGTAACAATTATTTTACGATATCGGCATATATAAAGTACTATTATAACTAATATGATGTAACAGGTTAAACAACAAACTACACTGCGACAATTATTTTACGATATCGGCATATATAACTTAAATTTGTGTATTAATTATATTCTTGCAGAGTTAGACATTAATTCAGCAACATCGAATTCTCTCAATCCTTTTTCATGACTGTCTTACCTTTTTCATTAAATCTCTATTAACTAGTGCTAAAACCAATTATCTCTTGTCATTTGGAAGATATATATTACTTATCGTGTAAAGTAACCAGATAATATCATATACGTTTGGTGTGTAAATTATCCTATTTTGGTGAAATGGGGTCACGAAAAGAAACAATTAAGAGTGTGTGTGTGTGTGTCAAAGGTATGGGTGGTACGTAGAGGAAGAGTAGTTGTCAAAAAGGATTGCGAAATATTAGAATAAGGAGGTGGTTAAGGATTCCTCTCGTTAGAGTTTGTTTCAAAAGAAACTATTCTTTTTCAAATTTTTGGTGAGTTTGTTTTGACAGGGAGACCACTGGATTTATATCCTTGAAGGGGAAAAGTCTAAAAAGGAAGAAGAGGATAACAAGAACCTAATGAATGTAGACACCATAAGAGGAGAGCTAAAATCCAAAACAAGAAAAAATTGATCTGTCATTGGCTGGATAAATTTTGTCTTCCTGTGCAATATAAGAAATCAATAATTGGTCCCTTCAACTTTTCTGTGCAACACGAACCAAAAAAATAGCTGGTCGAATATTGTTTCTTTAATTTACCTAAGTTGCCCATCTCTTTGTATGGATTTTCCTGTTTCTTTATCATTATTACCAAAAAAATTTTTTTTTTTTTTTTTTGACTTCAACAACTTCTTTGCTTTATATCTCCAGTTTTTATTCTAGTCTTGACTCTTTTCTTGCCTGAATTAGACGTACTAGAATCATACCTATATCAAAATATAAAAGAAAATAGTCCATTCAAACGTAAATAGACTCGTGAAATGCCATTAAGTGGAAGGAAATTTATAGATGTAGAGATGATATCAAGTCACATCTGTTTTAGTCCCGTTCCAGACTCCAGAGATATGACATCTTGAAATTAAATTTATAATTTTATTTAAATTTAAAACTGCATACTTAAATTGATAAACTCATATGTTCAAGGGACAATAACATGCATGTGCCACAAATTTTTTCGGTTCCCTGTCCTTTAAGAACATGTAAAATTCCACTACCCAAAACGCCTAAGCTGGCAACAGCCAGCCCATAATAAGCTAAAGATATTGGCCCATGTACTCAGCTTGAGGCCAACAGACAGTTCATTACAGATGGATAAATTAACAAATGGCCGTTTTAAACATCTATTATCGATAACGGGCAATTCGCAGGAATGTCCTTATTTTGGGCTGGTCTTTAATTTTTGGCCTTCGTTAGAACCTCTTAGTTTCGGGTTCGAAACCCGCTTAGTCAAACATTTTGAAAAAAATTCACAAAACAGAGTTTTGCATGATTCAGGCAGAATTTCAAACTCTACCTTAAGGCAGAGTTTTCCTTAAGGGAGAGTTTTGGGCAAAACTCTGCCTTAAGGCAAAATTTTGCCTGAAAGTAAAATTCTGCCTAAATGACTTTCATGTTGTTTTGCATATTCTCAGCATGGAAAGTTGGCAGCTCATCCATGCCAGTGCTTGCTTTCTCAATCAACCCATTTACGTTATCATGCACAACCATCACTGCTTGCAATTTTACAAACATTAAGCATTTAGAAAATAGAAATTCAAAATGCAGCAAAAGCTACTTGAAAGTTCTGCCTTACAATTCTACCTTGTGAAGGCAAAATTCTGCCTTAGGGCAGACTTTTGAAGGCAAACTGCTGCCTTGCGAAATTCCTTCTTTTTTTTTTACTGAGCTGAGGTTCGAACCCAAAACCTTGAAGTATAGGCGAAGGACAAAAATTAAAGACCACCAATTTGAGGGACAAAAATTAAAGACCACTCCAATAGAAGGTCAATCCGCGCAAAAAATTGATCGATAACATTAGCCACTATTTTTAAAGGTATTGTAAAATTTAGCCATTTTTTTATGCGAAAAAAGTATTGAACAAAAATATCAAAGCTAAATAAAAAACTACTCCACGATAATTATACAGCATAGCATAATATTTTGTACCTGGATAATCATATTTTTCAGTTTATACTTGTATAATAGTTCTTTTTTGCAACACGTATTTTAAATTCTTATACTCTTTTTTCAAATGCATGCTTATACGTTATTATACAGCCATTAACTCGGGAATGTTTCAATGTTAAAACGCGAGGTATAACACCTGAAGCGTCTGGTGGAGCTGGAGGGTGCTGGGGCTGGGGTTGAGGCTCAGCAGTACTCGCCAGAAATAGGCCTTTAGTGGAGTACTCGAGATTGAGGCACATCATTGCGGTGCTCAACTGACCGTTTTGCCCCTCTTTGTCTTGCCACTTTTGGGCTGCGTCGCCTTTCTATGGGCATTTCTGAAATACATAACACCGCGGTTAAAGAAAGAGAATATGTATTATGGCTCTTTATCGCGCGTCTCTGAAGAAGAAGGCCATTCATTCCTAAAATAACATGCTCTTGTTTATAAGTGTGGCGCGCAATACTCATAAACGACTCTAATAAAATGGCTCGTAGACAGCACTAAGATAAAGACTGCTCAATATACATCACGATCGGCCGGAGGAGCAAACAGCGAGGTACCCGATGTACATGCTGAGCCTGTGTAGCCATTTTCATTCCAGCAAGTGAGCACATTATAGCTTCTTTCATGGTCGCACATTAGTAGTGCCTAATCTCGTCGAGCCCGACAACATTTATATCATCATAAATAACGATCGTGCATCCGTATACACGAGCCGGCGGGGGGCCCCGCGGGGAGTGATACAAAATATGCGCGTGGTATGGGCATCTAACACGTGCACAACTATCTACAAGCCTCACAGAAGGAGACGAATATGACATATAGGCGAGACGGGGACCCCGCCCGTACCAATATGTATGTACACAAAAGAATAATACCCAAAAGGCGCGAGCCGGATGAAATGGAGCTCATCTATGTTGTGCGCGCCCCCGATCTCACTAGGGTGTGATGGGCACCCGACCCCATATTCGGGCGAGCGAACCCGGCCCGACTCTTCCAGCCGCACACTGTGAACTACCACCGTTTTTTTTTTTGACTAAGTTAACATGCAACACCGTTATGAACATAGGCTAATAAGGCTTTACGGTCGTACTGTTAAGCGACGGGGACAATCGGGGTACAGTAAACTCTTTGTGCATATCGTCTACGAGCCTCTAAACATAGTACATATACGCAGGAAGGGCGAAAGTCTTTGCGGGTGCCCGAACATAGCAAAAGTAATGCAAGGAGGCGAACCGAGCAGCGGGGTATTTACAAAAAATCTTTCTTTGAGAGAACTCCGGGGGATCGACTCCGGCTATAGCACGACTGCGCGGCATGAAACGCGAGCGTCCACAAGAAAGGGACGTCGGTACGAATAGTGTACCGAGTATGTAAGACATAGAAAATAACATAAACGGGAGCATAGATTATAAGTAACAATATCGAGGGGTCATGGATATGCGAGATAAGAAAGTAACTTTGTGCGTAGGAACACCCCTTTCGGACAGGATGTAGGCATGCTTGTTTTTCTTTTTAAAAAATAATTTCTTTTATGAACCGCCCGACGCGTTTATATACTATCATAGCATAGCATAGTGTACACGTATCTTAGCGCCTTTCGTGCATCATAGTATCAACGCGTAGCATATTATATCATGGTTGTCTGTGTAGCATAACGTAGTATATCATAGTATCATAGCACCGAACGGTGTCGCTCGCCCACATAGCACGGAATATATGTATTTAACCATGAATCACGTTGTCACGCCCCGACATACTGGGGTGTGATGGGCACCCGACCTCGCCGAGTCGAGCGAACCATCGCGTTGGCACGTTCTGGCTGTGTTTCAAAAAAATTTTTAAAAAACAGCAGGCTTTGAAACAATAATCGTGTAATTACATGCACAAAGCTTAACATTTTACAGTGTCTTGCTTTGACACGCACTATCCACGAGGTTCTTTGTACGCAAAGTCTCTAACATATGCTAAAACCATGACACGAACACTTTGACTCGGCAACACTCCGAGAACGGTGTTCGCCCAGTCTGCCAGGATAACTAACAAGTCTTCTCTTCGCTCCTGGATGTACTGCGTGTATGAAGCTTATGACCCCGAAGAAGGAGGGTCGGTCTGAATATGCGGGTATATAAGCGATAATAAGCGATAAGTCAGAAAAGTACATCGAGAAAGCAAGTTTAGGTTACACGACATGAATTAAATATTTAAGTAAAATAGTCCCTTGAATGACGCTTCGACTTTATCAATAATAATGGTGGCCCGCCCAGGCATTGCGCTTCCGGCATAATGATAATGACTGATAATAATAATAATAATAATAATAATAATAATAATAATAATAATAATAATAGTAATAATAATAATAGTAATAATATGATATTAATCCCCGCCGGATTAGCGGGGTCCGGCATCCGTCTATCTATTTATTCGGACATGCGGCCCCGGCGTAAAATGATGGCCCGCCAGGCATGCGGTCAGGCATGCATTATCCGGCCCCATCCGGACATCTTTATTTTGCGACATCATAGCCGCCGGGCGTATGCGCTCGCGGTGTCGGCTACCACAGCCCCGTCGGGCATACCATTTTTCAGCGACATAATACCGATAAACCTGCGTTTACATATTAATAATAGTAATAATAATAATAAAATATAGCACCCCGCCCGGAGTGGTTTTTAAAAAGTTTTATAAAATATCGCACTCCGCCGGGTGGTTTATGCCTTTCCCCTTCGGGAGTGGTTTTAGAAAAAGCCACAGAAAATAATATATGCGCCCTTCGGGGTGGTTTTGAAAAGTTTAAATAATAAAATATCACACTCCGCCCGGAGTGGTTTTGAAAGGTTTATAAATTATCACTTAATGGAGTCATCTATGAAGTTTCAAGGCGGTTCGATCACGTTCACCATGAGATTCTGGGCAGATTTGAACATTTTCCGGAAACAGAACCATAGTATTCTAGTTCAATGTGTGACAGATAGTGGCATAAAATTTCAGAATCGGATTTCGATGAAAAGGCAAGAACTAACCCCAGGGCTGAACCAAGCCTAGTACACCTAGGACATGCCAAAAGGAAGGAGAGGGATAGCTTCACGTACACGGACGTCTTATGCTTGCTTTATCTCCAATCCGTTTCGCTGAGTCTGCCAGATAGTCGCATTTACCAGTTCTTATTCATGAGACTTTCAATCTTCAACCTTAGCCAATACTTGTCTACCGAAGTTTAGTGACATTTTGTAAACACACCATCCCAGAATATGGCTACGGCCAAAATATCAACAACAATACCAACGGGCACATCGACAATATAAACAACGATCCAAAAACACGTTCTGACATAAGTAGTCTTCCTTACTACATAGTATGTCAACTTTCAATCCAATTGCGCACATTAGAACCAATATCAACGTTTATATATTCATTCACTAATTTGAGATCATTTAAACATAACTAAGAGCATTTCAAGCTATATGTCCAATATTCGACCATTCATTAATTTGTGTTCATCCAATTCTCGTATGAAACAAAACCATTCTAGCATTTTCTACTTACTAATTCATCTCCAACAACAACAATTTACACCCTTAACAACTTCATGATCTTAATGTCATAGGAAGTCACATTAATGTGACATAACTCTTCCAATTCCATTTTCATGCAAACTTAACTTAATATAATCTTCGCTTACGTTATAATGATCCAAATAACGCAACTAACACGTTGAGCAAACCAATCCATCGCTATTCCTCTATCATATACCACACGGCCATAGGCCAATTTCCAACTTCATTCCATTTTCATTCAACTTTCATTCCCAATACAATTTCTACAATAACCACAATAGAAACAACATAGAATTCAACATCGTATGGACGTACAACATATATACATGCACGGCTATAAACCATTTTTTTGTGTCCATACAACAGACTTCCTTCTTTCTATATTTTCTATTCATTCCATGTTCCACAACACAAACAAACCTTCCAAACTTAATTAGAAAAGATGGTCCTTTGCTACTTCTCAAGTTTCTTCACTTACTAACTTGTCCAAACACAGCCAAAGAGCAATGGATTATCTTAGAAAATAATTGCTACGTTGTAAAGGGACCTTGAATTGGTAGGAGCTATGTAAAAACAATTTTTGAATCAGATTTGGAGGGTTGGTTTTTCTCCCCTCACTTAGCCGAATGGCTTGCTGCTTTTTATTCTTGAATTTTCTTGTTTTCTCCTTCTTTCTGCATCCTTGAAATTAAATTCTTGACCATTAGGTGGCCTTTAATAAATTCATCACATAGGATGAATTTTTGTTGGGCTTGGATCATGATGACGGACCATGGCCGGCCACCTTTTAAATTGGGCCTCTTATTCTATTTTTTTTTTTATCCATTTCAGCTTGATGCTTAGCCCGTATTTTTGGTGATTCATGAAACCATTTTCAGAACATTCCAATTTTGCCCTTAGTCCTTTCCAATATTTCCACGTCAAATAGCCTGTGCCAACATCACATGCCTGCCCAGTAGAATCCAATTAGAACCTTAATTCCTACGAATTCAGGAATTGTTTCAGTTTTACGCGTAAAATGCGAGGTGTAACACCGTGTCCCGGGCATCCCGCGTCGGGATGATAAGCGAGCCGACCGGTGGCAATGAAACATAGTTTCCTTCCCAATTCCCAAGTATCCTACCCCGCCCATTACGTATACGTTTTTCACTTCGATAGGTTATATAGCGTACGAGGAGAGCCTGAGAAAAACCATATATTCGTCGGAGTGACGTAGGGTGGGGACTCCGATTATATTATATTATGGAATAACTATGGGCGCTTGCCTCACACTGAAGGGACGATTAATATAAGGCGAGACTATCAATGGAGAGTAATAGCATGAGAAGAAAATATAAAACAGGGATGTAGAGCGTTTCATATACTTGGAATCTTAAAAACCAGGTAATATGTGGGATGAGTTGAGTTCAAGACATGCTTAACGTTCTCACCTCGTCACTAGAATCATGAACTTGGAACCTTTAATCCTAGGGTCATCATGGTCATAGTTTTCATGTAAATATTTTCTCCATAAGAGCATCATTCATGGCGTTGTAAAACTTGTTCATCGTCGTTGTTGTAAAACTTTGTACTTTCTTAGTAAACCTTTATTGCGAGAAAATACGAGCACTTTGGAAAGCATTTACTAACTATCGGAGGAAAAGAATCGTGCTAGGAATCAATGGATTTGTTAAAACGACTATTATTTAGTAGTCGAGAATAATACCCGAAAAACTTTCCTTATGCATAGAAGAGGAAAATAGGTCAAAATGGGACAGCAGAAATTTGGGAATAGTGGGCCCACCTCGAGTCAAATAGGGCGGCATATCAATTTTACGTATATTACAATTCATGGCGTCACTTGTGAGGTCTTAGGGTAATCGAGTCCTATTTGGGTAAGTTTTGGATGTTTAAGAAGTTTTTGGAGCATTTGAGCAAGTTCTAATTCCGTTCTCTTTGAATGAATAGTAGTTAATTTCAATCTCGGATTTCTAGAAAAGAAATTATCCCCGGAGCCCGTGTCCAAACCTACTACGTCCTAAGACATGCCAAGAAAGAGAAATAGAGAAGCACTGCATACCTCTTTTGTTTCTGCTTTATTCCGAATTCAAGTCGCGAATCCGTACAGAATCTACAAATTGGTCATGTTTACCAAACATAATTAGTGCCTTTAGCATTGAATTCTTAAATGACTATGGCTACCGAAATTTCGGCAGCACTTCCTCTGTAAATACATGTTTCCCAGATCATTTTAGCCAATTCTCATCAACAACAATCCGGGAATTCAACCCGGCCAAACTACTCGATCATAATATTACAACCATATTAACAATTTCCAATTT
>NC_081348.1:7022475-7044168 GCF_029784015.1 Lycium ferocissimum
AAAACCCAAAAGAGAAATAGCAATTTTGGAAATTTGTCAATAATTTTGGGGAGGTTTTTAAATTTTTAACATAGTAAATTTCGCGTGAAAAGTATTGAAAGTTGTATGGATAAACTTTGATGTCAATTAAAGCCTCACAAGTGCTCCTTATATATCTTTACTTACTACTCCAGTTAATTCAGAAGGCTCGGAGGAAGTACTCTCTACTGGAAGTTCCTCCATTAGTATAAAAATCCTATCCATCCCTACTACACTCCGTGGTGGTAAATATTGTTCCGTGTTTGGGGTGTGGAGTTCTGGGCTTGTATCCCATTAGGATCTGAGTCCCTTGATGGAAAACAAAAAGGATGTAATATGAAAGGGAGGTTTATTTTTCATTCCTAGTGAAGGGCTAAACACTGAAGAAATGGTAAAATTTTGAGAAAATTTGCACAAGAAAGAAAAAGACTTGATGTATGACCAAGAAATCCATTCCATTAACTCCAAAAAACACAAAGCATGAGCGGGAGATGTGAATGGCTCTAGGCAACAAAAATCAGTAAAAATGGAGAACTTAACTTTTCTATTCTCCATCTTAAAACCCTGTCAAAAGATAGTCCAAAATCAAAATTTAACCAGCACCTCCATCTTGCTTTAAGCCATCTAAGGGATCATTAAGTCCCTGACAAAAACTGGTCCAGATGAACCAGTTTTTAACATGAAAACTGGTTCAATATCATTTGACCTGACATGTGCCTAACAAGTAACAAAGGAGGGGACGAATCCCCAAAGACAATAGTCACTTTGAGCCAACTTGATTCTCTGAATTGCTTGAAGGAGATTCCTGCTCAGTTTTCTTTCGCTTTCGACCAATAGTGGGAAGCCTAAGTAACACAGAATGCAAACGACCATCAGAATCAATTGCGCAGCCAAAAGTTTATACAAATACCAAGAATTTTGTTAATAGGACTCCTGCAAAACATAGTCATGTGTTTTTAAGTTGGAGCTTTTAGGCATGACAACACGTGACGTATTTAGCCAGCAAAACATGTTCATAAGAAGCAAGAAAATTACCTCCAAAAAGATGATGATGATAATAATAATAATAATAATAATAATAATAATACCCCAATTGCAAGGTTGTGTTGGAATCTTCATTGTCTACTCCATCTACACATGCTGTGTCCGAGTCCAGACTCTCCTCACTCTCTTTTAAAATTGGATACTTCTTTTCCAATGGATGATGGTATTCAAGATAAGGTGGCGGTAAACTAGCACTTATAGGAAATAACCCATGGAGCTCTTCTACCTGCAGCTCATAGATGGCAAAAGCAATTGTGTCAGAAAGGAACCACTCTGAAACATAAATGGGGGGATTTACTGACTCTAAAGCCGTAAAAACCAAAAAAGAAGGCTTGTCTTTCCTGTCTGCGTAAGGTCTCACACTCCAGCGCGGACCTCTCCTCCTGGATAGGCATCACCCAAGAAAAAAAGTAAGCAAAACATGACTCAGAAAAGCTCACCTTATACTTCTAATCTTCCTTTTGCTGGCAAAAACAAAAAATAGTATACAAAACATTTCAACTGTATGATATGGTTTACCTGTCTCCTTGAATACTCTAGTTGCTGTATCAGCAATTCCTCCTAGAATTTAGAGTACTATAGTTCAGATCTCCAAGGTTCAACAAATAGATACATTCCAGAAAACCAGAGGGGAAAAAAGATACATTTTGAAAAAAAGCTGTCTACATCTGTGGCACTAATAAGTGAATAATGAAAGCAAACTTCAAACCTTTCTCTCCTTTATGGCTAATAGTCCTTCATTTAGTTGATGTTCAAGCAGCCGTAGTTCATTCAAACCCATACCATTAAGGTCCTTACCTAACAACCGCCTAAAATAAGAGTCAATCACATAAATGAATTTTGAACGATGCTCAAGTTCCAAATATCTTTGAATAACGATTTGCATAATTAACAGAGCCATACAGCTGTTTTATCTTCAGCTTTGAAAGTTCGTCTTTAAGACTGTCCACCTCTTTCTGTTCCTGCTTCAGCACATGTGTCTGCTGCTGCGGCTGTGGCTGCTCATTGTCCTTGTTCAAGGAAAAAGCAAAAGAGAAATTCAGAAAACTCTGTTTAGAGGCCCATACCCGTAGATACGGGACTGTTTTAAACACGATTAAGTATTCACACTATGCATCTATTTGTGCATGTCAGTGTGTGTTGAATACACAAGATACTAAAACTTCCCAGTGTGAAAACAGTCACTTGTATCAAAAAATGCATTCTGTACAGATCAGACATGAAGATATGGGTTATATCCAGGATAAAATGAGTTATCACACGTGCCTGTCGGATAATGCAAGAACTCCAGAAATATTGAAATCATGTGGCAAGCTTCATCTCCAAGTAATTTAATTAAAATGAAGCTTTTTGAGGAAATTTTATCTTTTCAAGAAGAGAGGAAGGCTGAGGTGAGCCTGTTGGCAAAACACATCAAATCACTTGTAATTCCTTGTCACAGTGGATACAGATAATTCAAGTGATTGCAAATTTACGCCTTTCTATCTGAAGCAAAGACTACAGGTTCAAACAAATGCAATACACTTGTCATTAATGACATGTATTCACTTTTACAAAGATAAGACGTCGCTCAAAAGGAAAAAGAAAAAAGAATCCAATAAACATCAGTTATCACAAATAATCAACGTTGAAAAGTTTTCCAGACTGAAGACGGATATCCAAATCTCTAACACCACAACTCCTTGACCTACTTTAAGCTGTCCTTTATTGCACCTCGTCTTTCAATTATGTGAAATTTCCTTAGATATCTTATTAAAGATGAAAACCAGACAACTGAAGTTCATTTGTTGTGAGTTGTTTAAGGAAAAGATCCGAACTACCTGATTCCAGTCTCAAGCTCATATATTTGCATTAAAAGCAAAAAGCAGAAAACACAAATGTCATACTTTCTAACCGCTGATCCAACCAATTAACAGTAGCTCTGTATATTTGACGAGTTAAACACTAGACTTTTAATCTCATTAATAATGCTTAGTCACCAGAAAGAAGGCAAAACAAAGTCAGTGGACATCTTTTCAATTGAAAACAAGAAATCTAAGCAGATAAAAAAATCTCCATATACACTAGAGACAACTAAACGAGAAAATAACATGGACATCTTTTCAATTGAAAACAAGAAATCTAAGCAGATAAAAAAATCTCCATATACACTAGAGACAACTAAACTAGAAAATAACATGCTATTGCCCACCAATTGACGAGAGGAGTTCATGTAGTATAAGGAAAAGTTTTGGAGTGCTGCATAATTTCAATCAGTTCCGTTCTTTGAGCACTGGGAGAAAGGAGGCAGAGAACCTCCTCAATAACTCATAATGAAGTGAAGAAAATAAGAGATTATTACACCAAAAATCCTACTAAGGAACAAAAAGAAAGAAAATCATTGGGGAAAATACAGAAGATAATGTAGCCTTAGAATATGAACAATAAATCTGAAAAACCATGCACTTGGAAAAATGTTTCTTTTTCATACAATAAGGCAAACAGATAAGAACTCCAAAATGTGATTTTTTGAATATTTGCTACTAGAAGTTGCAGAAAACTCAGTCACCTTTTATCCTCCCCCTAGAGAAGAACTCTCCGATGTTGAATAATTGGTCAAAAAGCACGATTAAACCAAAACAAAAGTGAAAATGTTCTTATTGGCAAGAGTTCTTGTTAATGTGCTTGTTTAAGGAAAAAACACCTCGGTGGATAGAATTGAGAACAACAGAACTTAGGATATTCTAAGGACAGTGCATTATACATATTTGTGATAGCAAGTCATAAACATACTAACCAGATGAAGATCTTCTACCTCTGACTTCTTTTCTACAGCAGAAGTCTCTGTTGAGGCTACACATCTTTGGTATCTCGAAAGTGTCTGTTTCATGCTGCATTTTAACAAAAATTAGTGTACCAAATTATGGATAAGTGATTACAATTAATCAAAGTCACATCTTCCATAATACAAGCAAAGGTTTAATAGCTGTCTGGTGTCTGGCCCCTTTCAGTGCATTCATTCGTTTAGTGTTACTAGCAAATAAGGAAACCACAGGAGTAGCACATTCAACTTCTCGCCACGCCATAAATCCAACAAATAAAAGCACAAAACATTTATACAACCAAAATACTATTTCAAAATATTTGGGACAACTAATATGAGGTTCAATGAGTACAGAGCGCAGATAGCTGTTATACTCGGCACATAAAAGATAGCAAAGAAAAGCCTCTGGCTCTCTGAGGTGTGAATATCTGTTTCCATCTGCGTGGGTGTACAAGCAACTTAGACTATTCAATGTTCCTGCTATCTACTTCCCGATAAACCAGGCATTAATACATGCGTTTCCATCCTAATATGCCTCTTCTCCATCAATAATCCAAAATGCATGTGAAATAATAAAATTCAATGCCTTTTATACTTTTCCGTGAAGGAAAGCCTAACATAAGTTAGTCCCAAGCTTTAATATAATACCGTGCTACAATCAACTCTTCCGATGTGAGCTTTGCAAAGAATAGCCGGTCCCAAACCCAATAAAGAAAGAGGGTTACGCAACTGACAGTCAACATATAAATAGTTTAACCTCAATGAATGCTATATACAACTAATCATTCATATAGCCAACCCAGCTAGTTTGGGATTTAGGTGCACCTGATCGACTGTGTTGTAATCACAATCACATGTAACATAGAAAATCCCTGGGTCTAATAGATACAACATCAAAGCAGAATTTCAGGATGACTTTCTTTTCCTTTTCTTTGGTATAGAAGCACCTTGTTGAAGCCTGACTCGATATAATATGAAAAAGGAGAGGGGCCAATTAATCAGAAGAAAGTGTGTAACCGTGGTTTCAGACGCCCCCTCCCCCCCCCCCCCCCCAAACCCCCAAACAACACACACACACACAAAAAAAAAAAAATAAAGAAGTACAAGCATTGTTCCCGTGAAGCACTATCTATCACACGAGAGATGGATGGGGGCAACATGAGGAAACTGGGCATGGTTCCTGTATTTATATTGTGTACAGCATCTAAAGATTAACCAATTATTGGCTGTGTACATACATCCTTCTGAATGCCATTCCAAGCGTTTATCCTCCAAAATTCCAATTCAGAAATAGAAAAACATTTGTATCAACTTTATGCCATGTGGAGTGAGCTCCATTTTCTAGTGTCTAGTGTAGATACACGTGAATTCCATGTACTTCATCCTCCGTGAAGCCACCATCTAACCACCAGCCTTTCATACATCTAAAGCCCCATCATGAATGCAAAAAATTAAGGAGATGTAAGAAAATCAGCGTTTACTAATGCAAACACTTCATTGTCCATCCGTTTCTCACAGGTACTAAATCAGCAACGTTATGCCATATTCATATGTATTGGAAATTTTGCGATGGCAAACTCGTTCCAATAGGGAACTTTCCACATACGCAAATAGTTCCAGTTTTCTTTACCATGGGAGCAAAATAAAAGGGTATAAAAGTTTTCAAGACCAATATCTTCCCATCTTACAAGGGCCGGGAGGTCACCAGCCAGTTAATAGACATTGTTTGTCGAGGTTATTACTTATTATACCAGACCACAGTGGTATGATACATGAAAGTAAGACAAGCAACTTTCCAGTTCAGTATACTTGTTCAAATTGCCTCTAAAAATCAAATAGAAAGGTGGTAAAGATAACATTAATATCTGAAATTTATAAGGGGAACGAGTTTTAACAGCTTTCTTCATATGATTCACGGATTATCCTGTTGACACAACATTAATAAATTAATCAACTACCTTCTAAGTCATGAAAAGAAACAGAGTATGCAAAACTGGATACGCCTACTTACATGATAATTTTATCTTTTCGTGCATATACTAAACGAAATCTCAGGAACAGATAAAAAGGAAGTTGAAATTTATCAAGTGATTGTCAATGAAAAGTATTATCAGCATTTTCACAAGAAATAATTTTATTGCAGCAGAATGGAAATTTTGCAACAGATACACAATGGGGAATACTGCACCAACTAAAAATCAAATAAGTGAACTAATAAAAAAAATTAGACATCCGAAAATCCAATGTCTGTCAATATTTTTGCTCAATTGAAGCATGCATACACCTCTAAACACCCACCCCCCCCCCCCCCCCGCCCAAAAAAAAAAAACCACATCTTTCTCCTATAGTATTATACAGAATAAAATAAATCTAGACTCACAAGTCAACAGAATTCCTACTACGATAAAAACAAGAAACAGCAGTCAACATGCAAAACCATATATAGAAGGGGAAAAAAAATGAGAGCCCTAAAATCAAATGTGATTAGACACATGCAAGAACTCAAAAGCCCCCAAATCAAGAGATTTAAACATACCTAGTACTAGAAAACTCAAAAAGTTTGCCAGTACTTGAGAAAATAATAACAGCAACTTCTGAATCACAAAGAACAGAAAGCTCGCTTGCTTTCTTCAACAACCCAGCCCTCCTTTTGGAAAATGTGACTTGTCTATTATTTACATTCTCAATCAATTTTATGTCAATTTTTCCTCTACCCATCTTTCTTTTCCCCCTTAAAATTAAACCCCAAAACACAAGTCTTGATGAATTCTTCCCTCTCTGTATATTTTTTGGGGGGGATTTTTTGGGAAGAAAAAGGGGGAAGAAAAGAAATTAGGAAGAGGGGTTTGGGGGGAAAGAGAGAGTTGCTAAAAAGAGAAGAGAAGATAGAGAGTCGTGAAGTCCCCAAATGGCGAGTCTCTATGGAAACGGCAAACTTGCATGGCCAATTCTATGTTATGCATGACTCTCTCTTTCCCTTTTTCTCTCTCTTATTGCCACATTTAGCTTGCATTTCCTTTTATTGGTTCTCCTTTCTTGGCCCCACTTTCCTCTTTTTTTCTATTTACTTTTCTCACTTCTAGTTGTGATGAAAATAGTTTTTTTTTTTTCCTAATATAGCACTTTCTCTTCCTTTCCTTTATTTCTACTAAAAATAGATATTTCCTTTTACTTATTTATTTGATAAATCAAAATAATATTAAGTTCTTACTTTTGAATTTTATCCTTCTCATTAAATAATCATTTCTCTACAAGAGGCATTGTTTAGATGGTAAGCACTCTCCATCTCCAACTCGAAGATTGTGGGTTCGAGTCACCAAGAGAGCAAAAAGGAAAGCTCCTGCAGAGGGGTAAAAAACAATATTTTTCGAATTAATTGGAATACTATCAATAAATTTAAATTTCTAAAACACAATCAATAAGGATAATTTGATAAAATAAATACTTAATTAACGATGATGTAAAATGCAAATTGAACTAGTAAAAAGAATTGGATGGAGTACTTATCGTCTCGAAAAATCAAGAAGAACTAGTTATAGTTTAAAAAAGGTTGTCCTTACCACTCTATAATATATATATATAAAGAACTAAAAATATTGAAAGATCGAAATATAAATAATAGTAGTAGCAATGTAGTCAAATAACTCTTATTGTTAATGTTCTTTTTAAGAAGTTTGCAAAAACTAAATTAACAAGTAAATATGACCAGAGGGAAATAGTACATAAGAGTATCTACTTAACTATTTGTACACCCTTTAAGAAAATACTAATTCCTAGACAAAAATAGATAATTTTACTAAACTACCCCTAATCAAATAAGCATTGGACTTGATCACATAGCACTTAATAGGAGCAAATCTGAAAAGATAAGGTTAATTTTTTCTTAATTTGACAAGTGAACACTCTTTTTTACCTAATAGAAAAATGTTAAGTGGACACTCTTTTTTATCTCGATGGAGAACTACACTTGTTTTACGAGAAAGGAATATTAGCTTACTATTTTTATGGTGTTAGAATTCTTCTTGCCTTCTTATTCTTTTTTATTGCTAATGTTAGAATTCTACTAATTTCGTCAATCTCTTTATGGAAGTTGTTGAACTGATTTTAGATTGTTTCTATAGAATCTTTTTTATTTTTCCTTTATTTGTTCCTCCTATTACATTTGGGATCTTAAAGGCATGGATTTGTGCAAAATCAAACAAGGATATTATTTATTCCATGGTATTTGAATTTCAATAATTTTATTATTATTTTGGAAGTTCTTGAAAAGGTTTTAAGTTAGTCATATTTTTCATCTTTTGTTTATTCTTTATATATAAACTAGTGTCGTTTGGCCCGTGCTAAGCCCGGGCCCAGGCTACGTTAAAATTTAAATTTGCAATTCCTTTTTATATTTTTAATGTTTTTTTTTTCCTACTCTTGCTTTTTGTGTTGTTTTTGTATCATCATATCAATTGTAAAGGTAGGTTGACAATTTTTCAATGGTTCTAAGATATTTAATTATATAAAAAAAATTGTAAGTTAAAAAACAACATTTTTTAGAATATATTTAGACTTCCTTTTTATTTTCATACAAATTAATGCATGCATCAAAGCTTTTCTCCCTTTTATTTTACTACATTTTTTGAAAAATCTTTACTGATCCAAATTGAGTTTTACCTTACATTAGATTTCAACTTAATTTTTCATTAAACTTATATTGGCTAACCCATTTTTTAGAAGAAAAAAATAATTACGATATTCAAGTAAGATAAAAAAATATTTAATGGTACAAATTGTTGTATAATGACATCAATGAAGTTAACTTATAAATAAAGATAGCATTTAAAAATAAATAATTAAAAGTCTTGATACAGTGAAATACTTTAGATGTTTCTTCATATTAAACCATACAAAAAGGAAATGGAAAGTTAATGAAATTATTTGTTTTTCTTACTTTAATCTTTTCTTTTCTTTAAAAATATCGTAGTTTGTTTTTCTTAATGAATTGTTATAATTTCTTAAACATGTATGTAGTTTTAGTGTTTCATGTTTATCTAACTACTTGTCCTTAATTATATCAAACATTGATTATCTCATAATTATATAAAACATTGATTATCTCATCTTTTGTAAAACATTTCAATATTAAAAAAATGTGAAAATGATTACTCTCGTTTTCAATTATTTATTATTATTATTATTATTATTATTATTTGGAGAGCTACAATATTTCTTTAATTAATTTTTTCAAACAGTTTTAACTATATATGAAAAATAATTTTAAATTGATAATTAAGAGTGTATTAAGGTATATAACTTTTTTACTTGTCCGTAATAAATTTTATAGAAAAAAAATTGAAATAAATTAAATCATTTCCACATAAAAGAAAGACAATAAACTTTTCGATCAATTTTTAATTTGGTTGAATTAATAACATTTTGTGGTGTCACTATCACCCTTCCACATCATCCCTCCTAGAATTTAATTAGCCCACATAATTATTCAAATTTACCAAAATAGGTGAGAGCTTATAAGGTAATTAAACCTTCAATTAGGGGTAAAATGGATAAAAAATTTCATGTGAGAACTACAAAATTTTGAGATCCTCCCTTATATATAATTACTACTATATAGAAACATCAGTTTCTATATAGATCGTCGTCCATTCCAATTTAAAAAAAAAATTAAAAAATTGTGGGCCCCATATATATTAAACAACAACTAATATTAAAAAAAAAATGTGGGCCCCTTATTAAACACCAATCAGTATTTATTGTCGTCGTCCGTTCCAATTTTTTTTTAAAAATTGTGGGCCCCATATATATTAAACAACAACTAATATTAAAAAAAAATGTGGGCCCCATATTAAACACCAATCAGTATTTTAAAAAAAAAAAAGAAGAAAAAAAGTGAAACCCACCATCTCCAAACTCAAGGAAAAAAAAAGTGGGCCCCATATTAACAAAATCAAACAATATTAAAAAATAATAAGTATTTTACACCTTTAAATTAATCGAATTAAAATTGAAAGTATCACCGACGCTTAAATATTCGCTATTATTTTATCTCAAAGGGAGGAAAATAGTTTTCTTTTAAACAAGTCTTCTCTTTTAAAAAGTATTAATAAATTTTCGTAGCTAAAACACGAATATATTAAAGTTTTAGATACGAAAGATAAACTACAATGTTATATTAATCATATATATATATATATATTATCACTATCTAAACACAACTACATATATATAGATACACTATAATCCGAAGTGTTGGGCCTGTGCGCAGCACGGGCATAGGCCATCTAGTAGTAATAAAAGCAGTAATGAGGGAGATTGCGTGTATGATTTGAGACCTTACTAAATTACTATTTTGTTGATTTTTTCTCACTTTCTAGATTTTCTATATGGGTCAGGAATTACATAACACGAATATGCAAGCTTTAAAGAGAAAAAGTACGTACAGCCTTTCGAGTTTCCAAATTTCAATTTGAATAATGTTAGTTTAAGGGTTTATTTTAAAAAAAAGGTGGAATTTTTTGTATACTTTGACTTGACTAATCTTTATGGCGTTAGGATTCTTCCTTTCTTATTCCGATTCTTTTGGTAGTTAAAAAGGTTTTACATAAGTTGCTATATGCCAATATTTCTTTTCTTCCTTTTTTGGTTTCTTCTATATTTAGAAATTTGTTTTGGCATCTCTGTGTAATATTTTATTTCTTTTTATGAAATATGCATTTTTTTTTCTCAAAATGTTGGTTGATGTTTATGTATACGCCATCTTATTCTAATATATGCACAGTAAAAATTAGTCTATATATGCATGGTGAAAACATGCATATTCCTGTGCAATGCGAATCTAGTGGGGCGTCCAAAACAAAAATTATATACTTCCAATCATTTGAAACTTCATAAAAATACACTTACAGAAATAATACCCCTTCTAATTTTCGGAACATTTATTAATTAGGATGTGTTTGGAAAGCCATATAAGAATTAAGTTTGAGCATTACTATAGATATTTATACAATTTGGCTTGTTTGTTTGATTAAGTATTAATCAACATTGGATTGATTGTCAGTAACGAAGTGCTATTACACTCTCCAATTTCCAAAAAAATTTAAATTGATTGTCATCAAGGAGTACAACTGAGTCTCCTTAAAACCTACTCTTGTTTTGTTATGAAAATATTTGTATGAAGACGACTTGTCAAAAATAATTTCGTATAGTAGCAAATTTGTTTTCTATTCATTATTACTTTCATAAAATAGACTTTATGCTACATACATATCACTCATTATTTTCAAAATGAAATAATCTTAAACTTTAGATTATATTCACACGAGTTAGGTAAATTTGTAGTTGGAACTTTTATTAATTAATTTAAATAAAAATATTATGATTTGGAAGATTCGGTTAATCTTTACAATAATAATTACCCAATGATAATATAACATATCTTTAACAGGAAATATATGTATTTTGAAATATCTAATACTAGTACCCTTCTTAAACGCGTGTAGTTTGTCACGTGTTAAAGCTTATTTACATTTTTTTTTTGGTAATTTACTCCTCCGTCCCAAAGTAAGTACTATCAACTTAGCAAAAATCACGTTTATTAAGAAATCAATAAATACAATATGAAGTTATTAAATTATTACTTATTTATTAGATGTTTTGTGTGAGTTAAGCAAATATTAAAGAAGACTAGCTAATTCTTTAATGCTAAGAATATAGTTGAAAACACTTCACAATACTTGTGTTGGTAATAAAAGTCAAGTACTCCTTTTGTCTCCAAATAAGTGTCACCTTAATAAAAAAATGTTTGTCTCAAAATAAATGTACAATCAAAACGGAAAACCTTACAACTAACCAAGACTTCCTCCTACTATACTCCTATCATAACAAACCTAGTGTTGTAAACCGAGGGTCTATCGGAAACAATCTCTCTATCCACAAAAAGATAAAGGTAAGGTCTGTATACATTCTAATCTCCCCAGTCCCCACTTATGGGATCACACTGGGTTTGTTGCTACTGCTGCTGTTGTTGTTGTTGCTGTCATATAAAGCCTGCCTACTTGTTCATACAAGAAATGCTTGTTTAATTATTTGAAAATTGTCTTTAGTTTAAAAAAAGTATGACTATCTAGTAATTGACTATTACTTGTAAAAATAACCATAACATTGAGAATTACCCTGTAGTTTATGATAACCAAACAATTCGTTAAAGTTATTAATTGTGTGATTACTGATTACTAGGCAAGTTCTAAGAGTCCTTCACACACACACACACGAGAATAAAAAAATGAAGCCTTGAGATTTTGTCTGTCTTCTTTCTCTTGTCAAAATTATTTGTGAATTGGGTCATTTAGTGGTTATGATTTATGAAGAGTCAAATCAATCCATTGGATCACAGATTAATATACTTCTTAAAGGAAAATTTATTAAGCTAAGAATATCTTTAAAAATGCAACTAAAAGTAAAAGATAAAAAGAATTAACTTTCACCGTAAGAGTAGCTTAATAAGTCAAACAAATCGAAAGCAAAGTTTTCAGGGAATTGGAATTGAGAAATTTATTTGTTTTTGGAATTAAAGTGGGTAAGCGATAAGTCATTTTACTTCTTCCAATATAAATAAAAGAAATAGAGTATGAATTTTGAAACCTACTTCTTGTCCTCTTTTTGGTAACGTGGGTATGTATTTCTATATAAGGGTTGGAGTTATTATTTCTTGTGATCTGACTTGTCTTTCTTGTTTTGTCTGAGAGATTGTCAGAAATACTTCTACATTTGGATTTTGCTATTTTTATTCGTAAAACGTTTTACTTCCTAGTCTGCCTATCTGTCTTTTTTTTTTCTTTTTCTTTTTTTAACTTTTTTATTACATAGAGGTAGGGTGATAAGATTCAACCTAAGGAAACTCTAAGAATAACAAAAGAACAAGAAAATCAAAATAAAGGAAAACAAAGATAGATGAAGAATTGGGATTAAGGAGAATAGAGGATAGATACTTGACCCCGTTAGAATTAATCCTATGGCAAATCTAAAAAAGATATCAAACTTAAACCCTCCTATTGTTAATTCAACCAAAAGAACCAAAGTAATTTGAATCAAGAGCAAGACTCAATTGGAAACCACAAATGAGCAATCTAGATGAATTCAATGGATAAGCAAATTCACTTTGCAACAATGAAATCACACTTAGTGTAGTAACTTAACAATCTATCTATTAACTAAATTCTCTCAATTATTGAGTTCACACAATATCAAAAACTAAGTCTTCCAAATGGATGAAAAGGCCTATTTATACTATTGCCTATTACACCAAAAGGCCCTAAAGTGGCTTTTTTGCAAAAATACCCACATGGGTCTTCAATTGCATTCAAAGCCTCATAACTTACAATTATGACCTCCAATTGCCATTCTAACCCCATAACTTGCAAGTATGACCTCCAATTGCAATCTTAGCCCCATAGTTGCACTTTTAGCCATTTTGCGCTTCTAGCCACTTTGCAACTCTTCCAATGCCAACTCCCAAATGTTGTAAATCCGAAGTCTTCTCTCTAATCTCCTCCAAGGCATCCTTTTTCATGAACAAGGCTTGCAACTCTTCAAGTTCTCTTGCTTGACTTCTTTGTGAAAGCCTCTTGTTCAGTTTGCTCAGGGGATTCAGGGGAAGGAGAAATGGGGAGGGGATGACAAGGTGAAAGTTCAGATAATCAACCAACTGAGCTACTAAGATCCCCAGTCTGCCTATCTGTCAACTACTTATTGGTAGAGGTTTTCAAAAGACAAAAATTGAATAGAATCGAAAAATGGAACTCCACCCCAATTCAAAATAAGTGTCCACTTAGCCTTTTCTGGAGTAACTCCTAGAAGAAGAAAAAAATAGGTACCTAAATCAATATAGTTTCTTGATTATATAAAAAATCACCATGTAAATAGGGATTAATATGAAAGAAAATAACTAACGCCTTCTCGATTATGTAAGTGGACACTCATTTTGAACTAAAATAAAAGGGCTAAATGGCGACTAATTATGAACCGGAGGGAATAGTTCAAAACAATCTACATTTATCTAGAACTTCTTCATTTATTTTTCTTTGTTCATTATACTAAAAATAAACTTTCACCTTTATGTGGCCATCAGAATTTCCCTGAGATTTTGAACCCAAACAGCATCCAAAATCATTGAGGTAAGTTAACATATACATATTTGGATTACTCATAACATAAACGCACAGATGCTTATATATAAGATTTTAATTTTTTTTTATCGGTTCTCATAAAATTTACCCCAAACAAAAGCTTTGTTGAATTTCTTAATATAATTTTCCACACCAGATTTGCATGAGTTCTTACATTTAGGCCTTATTTGTTTTGCACTTAATGAATGTCTGAATTTGAATAGTTAAGACCTTAGGCCATTAAGTGCAATTGTTTACATTAAGATCTAAGTACTTATTTGCTCTAAATAGGTCTTAATCATTAAGATCTTAAACAAACTCTTAATATCATTAAGAGGTATTTGGTATGGATAGTTTTGACCACCGGCTCTACCCCACCACCCCGCACTCCCACCCCAACCCTCCACTACCTACCCACCTGTAACACCTCAGACCCTTAACTTAAACTTTGATCTTGATTCTAGACTTAGAAAATCAAACAGAAGGGTTGGAGCTAGAATTTGTAGGTCAAGTGCCGGCCGTACTTCTAAGTACGGGACGTACTTCAAGTACGGGATCCAAGTGCGGGATGCACTCGGAAGAACGGGACGTACCTTTAACACCCCATAAACTTGAACTAGGTGTGAATGTGTAAAAATCTAGTGTTAAGATGATATTTTATCTATATGAATCCATTCGGGATGAATTCGGGTGGAAGGTAGTTGTTTTGAAGTCAAACCAACTAGTGAAGTTCTTAAGGGCTCTTAAACTCGCCAAAGTTTCGGTAGGTCTGTCTTCTGGGCCATTTTCGTGCACATGTGTTGAGAATTTGGAAACACCTCCTTGATGAAAGTTATAGATTTATGAAATAGATTTCCAATGGTAGGTTGCCCATCCCAAGGGAAGTTACGTACAAAAAGTTATGCCCATTTTACTGAAGCCTATCTTTGCTGGAAATTTGTTCCACGTTACGGTAAGGCATTACGGACCGCAACACCCACCGTAACGTCAATCATTTACCTCCAAACATTCTGGAAATTTTGATCACGTTACGGTGAGGCGTTATAGCCCGTAACACGCGTTACGGTCCGTAACACCCTACCGTAACGTCATTTTTATTATAAATAGTTCAGTTGTTTTATTCACTCCTCCACTTTTTGCAAAACCCTAAGAACGAAACCATTCCTCCAAGTCTTCAACTCAAAGGTAAGAACATATTTATTATTATTAATCCATCCTAGCATCAAACCCGTGATTCTTAACATAATTCTTGTAACAAAAATCTAGGGTTTGCAAAGTAATCCTTCTCAAAGTGACTCAAGCTAGGGTTTTGGGTGTTCTTTGCTAAGAAGGTTAATTGTTAAGATACGTAAAGCATAATTAAGGTATGTCTCTCTTTTGAAAGCTGGTTTTGGATGTATGTCTCCTTTTGAAACTAATCTTGGAAGTATAAATTTCATTCAAGGGCTCTTTATTAAACAAAAATGTAAACTTTTCATGATTTGAAACTCTATTTCCTCGTTTTTGATTGTGGTTAATGTGCGCGAGGACAAGCCCACATTAAACCTAGTTTGTATCATGCTCTACGTACGTATATAAGTTTATAAATGTTTTTCCTCTATAAGAGATGATCAATAATGACGGCTAAGGGTTGATAATGATGTTTTCATGTTGAATTATGACATTGAAATTAAATCTTGGTTAAAGAAGTGTAAATGTTTTCAAGACATTCTTTGAAATGATTTATCTTATCGATATGGCATAATGAACCTTAATGACCATTGATGATGTGACTACCTTGAAACGAATAAAGAATTGGCTTCTATGCTATGAATGTGGTTGTTGTGTTGGCCTACCTACTCAGGAGGAAGGGTAGTCATTATGGATCCTCGTGTGGTAATGCCGAGCCATTCGGGAGGAAGAGTGGCCACTGCCGGGTTCGCCACCTGGGTGCGGTTTATGCCTAGCTATTCGGGAGGAAGGATATCCATCGAGAATTACATATTCCGGTGTGGTGCGCTGTGTTTAGGGAACCTCTAAGGTCATCCCTTCAATGTTATTGATTCTTGGGCCTATATTAGCAAGTATGATATCCTTAACCTTTTATGGAACTGTTGTTGATAATCATGATCAATTTAAAAAAAAAAAAAGCATATTTGAAAGTGGTAACTTGACAAAAGGCTTTATAATCAGTTTTGATAATTCTTATTAAGATACACAAGTTGAATAACTGATTTCACGTTGTTTCATACTGTCCTAAGAACTGATTTCTTTAATTATTATTGTACTTTATTTTCATATTACTTGTTGTCCCCGAGGCACTCACTGAGTACGAAGTACTCATGCATACAATTGTTGTTTTTGATGGTATGTTAGGTAACGTAGGAGAGCAGGTTCTTGATACTCAAAACGCTTAGGAAGGACTTGATGTTGCTGCTGACTTGGTAAGCCCACATGTTCCTTCGTGGGACACACCTTATCATATTTATTTACTATTCTAGTTTTTTTTTTTGGGCTGCGTCCCGATGTGTCAGACAATTACTCTTTTATCTTAGAAGCTCCTTAGTACACATTCTTGGGGGTAGTTGTTGAGTTTTGTTTAAGTCTTGGGCGTTCGTCACGTTTTGATTAAGTTTCATACTATTAAAGACTTCTGGTGATTTAATTCATATATCATGACTTGATTGTATTTATTTTATAAATTGTTGGAGGTGAATATTGATCCTGGCGGGTTCAAGTGTTGTTATTGCATCTTTTAGGTTCTTCCAATGTTGTTCATGACGTCGGATGCCGGTCACGTCTAGGGTGGGTTTTGGGGCGTGACAGTACCTCGTGCTCGCACTTCACCAGGGAAATTTGCTACTGACTGGAATTTGACATTCCAGGTACGGGCCACAAAGTGTGGCCCGTACTTCAAAGTACGAGATGTATTTGGTGCCCGTACTTCGTCCTCTTCAGTGAACAATATAAATACGCAAACTCAGCTTTATTTTATTATTTTCAAATTCCTGAACCCTAGAACGACCTGCTCTTATTCTCCGTCACCAAGAACACTAAGGTAAGAAATCCTAGCCTATTCCAAGTGGACTCTAACATATATTTATGAACATTAAGCAAGAATTCATTGTTCTTAACCTAGGATTTTCAAGAAAACCCATATAAGGGTTCAAGACTTAGGCTTTTGGGATTCTTCTCAAAGTTCAGACCTTTCTTGCAAATTTTAGAGCATATACAAGTGTGTGAGGTTAACTATCTACGTTAGGGAATGTTCATGATTCTCTCTATGCCTTATTCTACATGCTTATCAGTAATTTGACTCAGACTACAGTTTACCCCTAGTTTCTTAAATAGTTGTAGAACAATTATCTTCTAGGGTTATAGTTTCATAATTCGTTCATGGTGATCATTTTGAATACAGAAATGGGCCAAAAATACCCCTGTACTATCGGAAAAGAGCCAATTATACCCCTCATTATACTTTGGGTCTAAATATACGCCTGTCGTTACATTATTGGCTCAAATATACCCCTCCTTCGTTAAAGTTGTCCAATGTGGACATCCAATCCTACGTGGCACTAATAATTCGATGAGATGGATGCCACGTGGCATGCCACCTCAACATCCCTAACTCATTTTACCCCTCCTCTCTTCCACCATTAAGTTTCCTTCCCTTCCACCACTATTACCGCCGTTACTGCCACTATGACCACCTCTTCAAATTCTAAGCAGCATCATTAAGCAGATTTCAACAATGTTTATGAATGAGTTTAATATTTCTATTTAATATTTTTATACAAAAAAATAAACAGATTAAGAACATTACAAGGTAAAACAGAGTAAATGCCTTTGTTCTTCGACCAGTAAAACCTTTTTCTCATAATCAATATATCTGGGAGGGCATCCATTTTAAGGTACAAAAGATATGAACGATTTTGTAAAATATCTAAAGATTGAAAGGATGATAGCTGAGACCAGAAACAGAGAACTATCTATTGGAAGTATGTGCATTTTCTTGGGAAAAAATTTCATAGACATTTAAATTAAAGGGAAGGAAATTTTGAATAAGTGGCTTAATGTGCCTCTCCGATCCCCGTTAGAGGCGGACCGCTCTCGCCCTGAAGAGGTGGTCATGGTTGCGGTAATGGTGGAAATGGTCGTGGAGGGAAAGGAAATTTTAGTGGTGGAAGAGAGGAAGGGTAAAATGGGTTAGGGGTGTTGAGGTGGCATGCCACGTGGCATCCACCTCATTGAATGTTAGTGCCACGTAGGATTGGATGTCCACATTGGATAACTTTAACGGAGGAGGGTATATTTGAACCAATAGTATAACCACAGGGGTATATTTAGACCCAAAGTATAACGAGGGTTATATTTAGCCCTTTTCCGATAGTACAGGGGTATATTTGGCCCTTTTCCGTTTTAAATATCATGAACTCAATACGTAATCATTATAGACTTATGCATTGACATCACATGAGTCTCAGTCAGTGTATAATCAGTTATTGGCTTACGTTCCATAATCAGAAATAGTTATCATGCTATCTGTTATAGCCAGTCTCAGTCTTGTAAATTGTTTAATGTTGAACACCTGTATCTGTATTTTTGGGCCCTAGGCCACAATTTATGCATACGTATTTCTTGGGCCTGAGGCCACAATTTTTGTGCACATTATTTGGGCCCTAGTTCACAGTTTAAATTTATAGTTATACAGGCGATTCTTCATTCAGAACAGGGAATACTTCAGATCCTTGCCTTCCTGTTTAGTTCAGTTTTAGTTTCAGTACTTATATTTCTTCTTTCAGTTGCTTTACCTACCAATACAATTCAAATGTATTGATATCCCTTTTTATTGCTTGGGATGTAGGCAACGATATACAGGTTGACGATCAGCTAGCAAGGACTACTCGTATTAGCTGCTTGGTGAGCCCTAGCTCCTCCGAGGCGTTATCCTGCTTTCAGTCTTTGGGTGCTTATCTTTTCAGTATTCTTTGGAGGCTTCATAGACATATTTTAGTCAGTCAGATATTAGCAAACTTTGATGCCGTGTTGGCATTGATTTCAGATGTTTTAGACTTAAGCAGTATTTTTCGCATTTTTTATATATTTTATCCAGACTTTTTAGTAGATCAGCATGTGTTAGTTTTATCTCCTTATAGTTTTATCTCCTTATTTTAGCATGTTGTGACATCACATGTTGATTCAACCAGCCTATGGGTTCGCTCGGTCACATGTAGTTAGGCATTGAGTGTCGTGTTATGCCTAGGCTATAATTCGGGACGTGACAAAGCTTGGTATCAGAGTACTAGGTTCAAGTGTATTCGGGAATCTATGAAGCCGTGTTTAATGGGTCACCTTTATATGTGTGAGGGCCCCACACATATAAACAGTTGACCACCAAGACATCTGCCAGATAGTTTTCACTTCTTTCATACTCTAGTTCATAACAGGCTAGAGTAGTACTTGTAGGAATTCTTCTAAATCGTGCGAATTACGTATTTCAGAAATGGCTCCGAAAAGAAAGTACAACAAGAGAAATACAAAGAATTAGCCGCAGTGGCTACCGTTGATGCAACTACGAAGAGAACACTCGGGCTCGAGCGGCGGCCCACTTAATGCAGGCCAGCCTACACCTCCCAATGCTTTGTATGCGGATGTTAGGGGAGCTATTCAGCTGCTCACTCAGATTTTGGCAAACCAGGCCCAACGATAAGAAACGGCCCCTACCTCAGGTGCTAGTAATGGGTCTACAGTTTTAGGACTCAGGAATTTCTGCGAATGAAGCCGCTAGTGTTGACAGGGTCAAAAAAGGATGAGAACCCACATAATTTCATTGATGGACTCCAAAAAGTATTTCGTGTGATGTATGCAACTGATACAGAGGCAGTAAAATTTGGAGCTTTCCAGCTGCAAGATGTGGCCAATATTTGGTATGAGACATGGGAACAGTCCCGAGATGAGGATGCACTTCTTTCTACTTAGGATGAATTTGTAGTCGCTTTTATTGACCACTTCATGCCAATTGAGGTCAGGGAAGTGAAGGCTACTGAGTTTGAGAATCTAAGGCAGAATGACATGACTGTTCAGGACTACTATCTCAAGTTCGTGTCATTTTCCAGACATGCTCCTCACATGGTTCCTGATATGAGGGCCATGGTTAGAAGGTTTGTACTTGGGCTTAAATCCGAATTGCATAGGGATGCCAATATAGCCTCTCAGAACGATAAGATGACTATTTCCAAGATACTGGCATTTGTGCAAGGTAATGAGACTAGGCTGAAGGAAGAAGAAGCCCTGCAGAAGCAGAAAGATATAGAATTCAACAAAAGAGCCAAGACTGCGAGTAATTTCAATCAGGGAGAATCTCAAGGAGGTGGAAATCGTCAAATCATTAAGAATAGGTCATCAGGACTTGCTCCCTCTACAGCTAGTGCTCCATCTCAGAGGTCTAAGTTTAATCAGAAAGGCCGAAACTTTAGAACAACAGGCTCACAGTCACAGGCCAGCGTGACCGACCGTGGTTTCCAATACCCTACTTGCAACACTTGTGGTAAGAAGCACTCAGGAGTATGTCGTTCGGGCATGGATGGTTGTTTTGGGTGTGGTCAGCCAGGTCACTTTCTATGGGATTTTCCGCTAGCAAGACAGAATATCAGAGGTAACGGTAATGTAACTCAGTCCACTAATTTAGCAGCTCCTCGAAACTCCCAAGCTCAGCAAGGGCGTGGGGCAGCAAAGTCTGGAAATACGGGCGGTGGCCAGAATTGTCTGTATGCACTGTCAGGACGTCAGGATACAGAGACTCATGGCGATGTTGTCACAAGTATGCTAACAGTCTTCACCTTCGATATTTTTGCTCTTATGGACCCGGGATCCACTCTATCTTATGTAACCCGTTATATTGCTAAGAAATTTGGGATAGAACTCAAAAAGTTGCATGAGCCCTTTGAAGTAACCACTCCAGTTGGAGAATCAGTTATAGCTAGACGCATCTATACCGTCCATCGTTAATCTACCATCGCAACAGTATAAAGCGTACTCTAATAGAATTAGAGATGGTAGACTTTGATGAAATCATGGGTATGAATTAGTTGGAGTCTTGTTATGCCTCAGTGCATTGTAGAGCCAAAACAGTAACCTTTGATTTTCCCGATGAACTTATAGAATGGAAGGGTAATTCAGTAGTACCTAGGACAAATTTATTTCCTATCTTAGAGCCAGAAAGATGATTTCCAACGGGTGTATTTACCACTTAGTTCGAGTCAGGGACGCATATGCCCAGACTCCGACTCTCCAGTCAGTACTTGTTGTGAGTGAGTTTACAGAAGTCTTTCCAGATGATCTAACCGGAGTTCCTCCCGATAGGAAAATTGACTTTGGGATTGACCTACTTTCCGGCACTAAGCCGATATCTATCCCGCCATGTAGAATGGCCTCAGTAGAGTTAAAAGAGTTGAAAGATCTTCTTGACAAGGGGATTTATAAGGCCAAGTGTCTCACCTTGGGGCGCACCGGTCTTGTTTGTCCGAAAGAAAGATGGATCCTTGCGTATGTGTATAGACTACCGCTAGTTGAACAAGGTCACCATTAAGAACAAGTATCCTCTTCCCAGAATCGATGACTTATTCGATCAACTTCAGGGTGCTTAGTATTATTCCAAGATTGACCTTGATCTCTACCACCAAC
>NC_081348.1:7044268-7075151 GCF_029784015.1 Lycium ferocissimum
CGCTGGTACCCTTGTACACGGGGTAGGACACTTTCTACCTCCAAACTCGGGCTCGGGTCTCTATTCCAAAGGCATACCCGACTAAGAAACCATAGGTTCTACCACTACGAAAACGAAGGGTACAACATTCTCAAAGTTTAAACATTTTTTGCAAATTTTGGAGCATATACAAGTGTGTGAGGCTAACTATTTACGTTGGGGAATGTTCATGATTCTCCCTATGCCTTATTCTACATGCTTATCAGTAATTTGACTCAGACTACAGTTTAGCCCTAGTTTCTTGAATAGTTGTAAAACAGTTATCTTCTAGGGTAATAGTTTCATAATTGCCATGGTGATCATTGTGAATATCAAGAACTCAGTACGTAATCATTACAGACTCGTGCATTGACATCATATGAGTCTCAGTCAGTGTATAATCAATTATTGGCTTAAGTTCCATAATCAGAAACAGTTATCATGCTATCAGCTATAGCCAATCTCAGTCTTGTAAATTGTTTAATGTTGAACACCTGTATTTGTGTTTTTGAGCCTTAGGCCACAGTTTATATATACGTATTGCTTGGGCCTGAGGCCACAGTTTTTGTGCACAATATTTAGGCCCTAGGCCACAGTTCATATTTACAGTTATACAGGCGATTCTTCATTCAGAACATGGAGTACTTCAGATCCTTGCCTTCCCCGTTTAGTTCGGTTTCGGCGGATTTATATTTCTTCTTTCATTGCTTTACATAAGATAATTCTAATGTGCTGATGTCCCTTTTTATTGCTTGGGGGCCTACATCGCGACACAGGCAACGATATACAGGTTGACGATCCAGCTAGCTAAGACTACTCGTATCAACTGCTTGGTGAACCCCAGTTCCTCCAGGGCGTTATCCTACTTTCAGTCTTTCTAGTTTTAGACAGTTATCTTTTCAGTATTCTTTGGAGGCTTCATAGACATAGTCTAGTCAGTCAGATATTAGCAAACTTTGATGTGTTAGCCATATTGGCGGCATTGATTTCAGATGTTTTAGACTTAAACAGTATTTTTCGCATTTTTTATATATTTCAGCCAGACTTTTTAGTAGATCAACATGTATTTGTTTTATCTCCTTATTTTAGCATGTTGTGATATCACATGTTGATTCAGCCAGCCTATGAGTTCGCTGGGTCAAATACAGTTAGGCACCGAGTGCCGTGTTACGCCTAGGCCATAGTTCGGGGCGTGATACCACCAACCACCAACCACCTCAACCCTACCCCCTCCACCCACCCTATCACTACCCACCCCTACCCTTTAACCTACCCCCACCACCTACCTCCCAAATCCTACCCCTCCCCCCCAACTCACCACCACCTCCAACACCACCCTCACTACCCCCCAACCACCACCCACCTACCTTACCCCAAACCCACCGCACCACTACCCGCAAACCTCCCACCACCACCCAACACTACCAAACCCCATCCACCCCCCTCTAAAAAAAAAAACCCACCACCAATACAAACATCTCCATCATTACTAGCAAACATAAATGTTTCATTTTAATATCAAATAATATTTTTATTTTGTTAAATTTGTATTTATTTCTAGTATTTAGTTTTTTTATTTTATTTGAATTGTATATTTATTATGTTTAAATAAATACATTATGCCCATTCAGATGTTGAGAAGCAAACAGTCTTAATTATTCAGTGCTCAAATCTAGAGACAACATTTATAATCATTCAGATGTGCATTCAGATTCAGAACCCTACAATGCGATGAGGAATCTAAGGGGAGGGGAGTTTGCCGATTGCAGTTGACAACATAAGAATAGAATGCAGTTTGTATTAAATTGTAAAGATGTTAGATTATCGAAATATCTCGGTGGCTACCCGAAAGTAAGAATTATATCCAATTTTTACCCTATTATTTAAGCTATATTCTATTTCTTCAAGTTGTTTAAATTATGATCAATGTCGACAAACTTAGGAGAAAAGTATGCATCCTCTTCTTCCTCCTCCCTTTTTTTTTTGATTGTTACTAGCATACAACAACAACCAACAATTGTTTTCGAAAGTAATTTGAACAGAAAGTAATCTTTATCTATTTTAGAGTTTGTTTGCAAAATCTAGTTAAAAAAGAAAACACATTATTTTTTCACTGAATTTCCTTTCGGAAAAGGGTGAAATGCAATAACTTTAGGCTTTCAACAAGATAAGCCAATTGATTAGAATCTCTAACAGTATACTTTAGCTTACCCGTACAACCAAAACAGGTACCTGTCCACTAAAGAGACTTTAGAAAACAGAAAAAAAGATAATACTTCCACCTAAAATTTGAGTTTGAAGTCGGACATAAATGTTATGCAGTTGGGACTTAGGACTAGGCTAGTCCAATTTTAAACCCGTATGGCTGAAATTTTTTGAAACGTCAGACCCACGATTCTGAAGTTTATTATTAAAACAGCTAAATTGCAAAAATCTATTAAGTTCAGCTATGCCTTAAATAGCTATCCTCAATTCGGCTATCTATGCACTACAACCGTCAACCGCAATCGCAATTGAGGCTTGGTGCCATAATCAAAACACGATAGCCATATGATAAACTATCCTTAGGATATTTCATCCATATTCAAGGCACCATTGCCCAGTTTCATTAATCTCCCACATTGCCTTTTGCGTCGGGAGAAAATGGCTTAAGTTTAAGATCTTCATTATCATGCAGGAACAAAAGTAAGTCCGAAGTGAGTCGATTTCCTTTCATCCTGTAGCAAGAGAGTATAATCCTCACAATCAACAACACCAAACAATAACTCCATAATAGAATGATTGTGTAGCAGCACTGAAAACCAGAAAGCCTTGTAAATAGGCCTGAACCAACTGGAAGTACAAAACTGAATCAAGTATTCTAGCCTTGTCCCACACAACTTTATGAAGCAAAATTGTTTAGATACTGATAATAACTAAGGGTATCTTTTATTAGATTCACAATATAAACCACCTAGCACAAGCTTGCGGCATGCCCAAGACCATCTGGGAGCGAGTCACTTATTTTGGCTTCTTCTTATAGCCGAACAATGCTCAACAGAAACACTGCCAAATATTTGCCCCCCTCCCCCTCTCCCGTTCACCTCTTCCCACCCTAAAAGAGGAAAGGTAAGAAAAGAGAGAAGATTAAACATCACGGGGGATCAATGATTTCTGCCCATCCGTCTAGAGAAGTGATAGTTCCCGTGGAATAGTCGAGGCGCGGGCAAGCTGGCCCGGACAAAGGAAAAACAAAGACAAACAAGATCCTCCCCTCTCCCACCCCAAAAGTCTCCTTTTGTGAAGTATGAATACAATAAAAGGAGATACACTAGAAGCCTAGATAACAAGAGTACACGCTTCAGAGCCAATTTGAACACCCTGACTTGAAGTAGCAATGCTTCACAAGCCTAAAGCGATTCCTTGTAAATCAGCAGTTAATAGATCTACGGATTTGTTGCTCAGCTCCACCGATTCATCCATTTTTTTACAGATGTATATAAAATGAGAATCCGGATCTTCCATCACATAATCAGCTGGAAGTAGGCCCTTCTCGGTTAGGGGAATAGGTTCCAAGCATGACTTCACATTAGAAGGGGGATCACCATGCTTTTGAAATCCTGGTCTAGCTGCAAAATGGGAGTAAGATGGTAGAAATAAGTAACAAGATCGGACTGAGACAATAATAAAGGAACTTTTTCTGATGAAGTAGAAATTTCAATAATTGCATCAAGAAGATGCAACATTACAAAAAGAAAATAAAGTTACATGGCTGAGATTACAAAACAAGATATTGTCTGTTCTGGCTACTGGAATCTAGGCTATTACAAGTGAACTGACAAAATCCCAAAAAAAAAAAAAAGGGCAATAATCATTTCAATTTTGCACGGCCAAGTAAGATGAAGCCTGATCGGGCCAAAAAATGAAAGCAATCGAAGGAAGAGGGATTCACGTCTTTTGCTCGTATTGTCTCCTATGGAGATGGATTGATATGGGAATACCTCTTGCGTGCACCTTTCTCGTGGCGGAAACAGAACAACAGGGGAAGGCCCGGCCCAGTGCGAGCTTTATTTATTTTAGGAGTAAATAGTACGAAGAATCCAGAATATTCATTCTTGATAGAAGGTTAATTATATAATGAATAGTCTGATAAATAGGGGTGCACGGGGTTGGATCCCAAGGCTCCAACAAATAGAATTTTATTTAGTTATCTCAATAGAATAATTCAAAGTGGATACAGTGTGACACACTAGATGTTCAGAAGCCCAAATAGAAAACCAATTTGCAGTGTCATTCCAGTAGAAGTCTTGAAACTAATTTTTTGGTCCTTTGGGTTTTGTCTTCATGTAGGTGCACAAAGCAGTGCCTACATGGCTATGGTAAGATACCAGGATCTCTCACAGTGCAATCCATGCGGTTGCAGTTCATAAGTGTAAAAGAAAAAATTTGAACCATTGTGGTCATAGTAGAACCAATGTGACCACAGCAGAAGTCCTGAAACCGGGCTTTTGATCCTTCGGTTTTAACCTCTTGGGTTCAAATTTTATGGGTCTAACATATGTTGCTCAGACTCTTCACTTTCGGGGCCGCACCCGTGTCGACCCGACATGGGTGTGGGTGTGGGATCCGTACCCAATCTGGTCAACCAATTTTGGGTACTTTGACCAAAATCGAGGGAGAAATTCTGGACAGATTCAATGATTTATGTGATCAAAACAAAAGCTATGGTGAAATTGAAGAAAATGGAATACCTCGTATATAGAAATTCCTATGTCACTCCCTTTTCCTTTTATCTCCTCTTGAACAATATTTTCTCCTCAACTTTTCCACATAATATCTCATAATTTAGGTTTTATAACTTTATTTTTAGATATTTGAATTATATTGAGCCAAATCCCCACACTCGTATCCGTACCTAGATCCGTATCCTCGAATCTTAAAATTTAGATCATGAAGGATCCGACCTCTAAATCCGCACCCGCATCGGACACCCATAACTGAGTCTGAGCAACTTAGGGTCTAACTCGTTTTAGGATATTTGGAGGCATAAATTCAGGGAAAGCTCATTGGGGATACTAACAGTGTTATCAAAGGCGCGCTTAAGCCCTGAAGCGAGGCTCAAAACATGTTGAGTGCTTCGCCTCGCTTTATGTGCGCTTCAGTGTCATCATCAAGGCTCTAAGACATACTTTTCCTTGCCAATGAGCCTCTCTTGGAGAGGTGACACTAGATGACTAATATTTCACTTTATCGTAATATTTTTACAATTTCTTTGTCCATACATTTGTTATTCATGCTTATTATTATTAATATTGGACTAAACATATATATATTTGTATTTTTGCACCATTGCGCTTTTTTTAATTGAAGCCCATGCTTTATTTGCGCTTAAAGCCCCAACTGACCTTAGAGCTTTTTTGCGCTTTTCCCTTTTGATAACACTGGATACTAACGAGAAGAGACCCAACCATTGCCAAAAGATTTCTAAGCAGTCAATATAAAACCCAAACCTAATTTATGGCATATTTTGTGTATTCCAAGGAACTCATCAGATTCACGTCTATTATTCCAAAATGGGCATAAGCAATATATGGGCTGATATGTCAGGGCTAAAAACGTGACCAAGATTGGATCGGGGTAAATCTAATGAAAGATTACCATATTTTGAAAGTTGTCACTTCTCAATAGATGATTAGATTCTGAAAGCATTATATAGAAATAAGTGATGAAAGTAAGCTTAAGAGAAGCTAAGGACCTAAGGCAAGTGATGACATTAACTATAGTTTAGGCTTCCGTAACCAGCATGATTTGAGATGAACAATGACATTTCAAAGTATTAGAACTGCTTTAAGAAAGACTTCATTAAATTACATAGACTGGACAAGACTGTAGCGTGTGTATATATATGCACATAATACGCTTCGATGAAATGCTTGAAATTCTTTCACGCGTACCATGATGAATTAGAATTGTGTTTTAAGCTATAAAGAATATATGTACGATTCCTTTGTTTGAACATGCTTCTAATTGTTCATTGCAGGTTTAAAAGCTTGATTCGACTTGTGATACTTTTTTTTTTTTTTTAAGATAATGTGGTGTCCGGGGAGCGTACCTCGACTAATTCCACGGGTGCGCACCTCGACTAATTCCACCAGCAACAGTTACCTAGTAACTCTATCCACCTAGGCTAGGACATATGGGAAAAAATCAGCTAGTGTTTTTGTTGACTCGTGATGCATATTATCAAAAAATGTATGAAAAAACAAGTGATATTTTGCATAAAGAACAAATGTGATAAGAACGACATGAGAAAGGCTTTGGGGAAAAGCTAAAGAAATACAGTGACGATGTAGGTCATGCATAGAAAAATAGTCTTATCAACACAGCTTTTCAGAAGGGAATTATAGTGTATATGATACTCAGTAAGAGAGTTTCTATCCTCATCGAAGGGGTGAGGTAGCACATAGATATCTTAGAAGTATAGTCCCTTAGTGATAAGAGAAACTATAAAACCAGTTTGAATAAAGAGTAAAAGAGATTTAAAAAAAATGGAGAACCTTGACACTTTTTGAGATAGACATGAGCTTGACTTATCCTTTTGACTATAACGTTTGTTCAGAAAGATATAACTGCAGTGCTATGTGTCCTTATACTTGAATTTGATAGAATGCATTTTCTGGAACTTGTAGCTTGTCCCTAAAAATTATGGATATGGTTATCACTTGCCGAGACAATGGACTCATTCCTCCTTTTTCTTTGGAATGGTAAATATTGAGTCAGTGAACTCATTCTTTACTTTTCGTGTTTCAGATTCAGTAGTAGCTGACCGCCGAAGCCATATATCTACTTTGGTGGAGATGAGAAGGTAATTCCTTTCCTTCAATTGTTTAGAACAGCTTATGTCTTTTGAGATATCTACGGTGCTCTATGCACTCCTTGACAAGATCAACGACTGTCGTTATGTTTTGAGAACCGTAATAGCATCACTATGGTTTGTTGTGTTTTATTTAGACTACACAATTGCGTGCGCATGATAATTTATATGATGCAAATAAGTTAAACTGGTTGATGGATGTCCATAGTTTTGCTAAAGATAAGCTACTTCACTTATTGGGAACTAAGCCCATTATGTACCACTCACGGCTCCCAGTTTGGGTCAGGCATTTATGTACCCAATACAAGCCAGATTGTGTCCTAAAGGTCCTTTCCAAACAAATACTACACACTTACAGCTCAACAGACTTTACGTATTCTACATGTTAATGTGCTTGAATTCCATCTAGTCATCTACAAGCGGGGATCTGTAAGGAAAAGAATTACTCTCCCTTTTTCTTTCATGAATGATGCAAGCTAAAAAGATTTATATCTATGATGACTAAGGGTGACAGAAATGGTGATTCACCCGTACACCAGCCCCAAAGAAGGGCTGAAACATGCAAATATCAAGCATAAGCATTTGAGAGCGAACAACTGTGCTAAAGTGCTAAATGCAATTTTAACTTCCTTAAATTTTGTACATGTTTTATGCAGTCTGTCCAGGAAAACTTGATCTCTTTCCTTTCTAACAATTCAAACAAATATATACCACCAAACTTTTTTTTTCTTTTTTAACTTTCCACGACATCCTTTCATTATTCTACTTTCACATCACAAATTATGACAAACACTTGCACGAGTAAATAAAATAATCCAGCTAAACATTTTTCCTTTTAATCTCCACATAAAACAATGTCAGTCATTTTCAATAGAATAGAAGAAGTACTTCATGATCTTGACTGAGATGACATCTTTTGACTAATGCAATTACCAAAATTATCTGAGACAAACTTAAAATCTACACCTTGTAATGTCAGCCAAAGTATACGTAATCATGTAACTGAGCCCTCAGCCAATCTTATTTCAGCTTAATGGCCAACTCAGGCTACTAAGTAACAGAAGAAGCATACAAATAAAAAAACAAGGCCATTCAGAACTCCACCCTTTCCTTATGTTATTGTTGAGTCAAATAGCAAGACTCAAGAGATATGCTACTTAAAAGAGGAAAACGAAAATTTATCTTAAAACCATGCCATAGCACCTGAGCTGACGGGCTAAGCTTGGGAATAAGTCTAAGCAATGTTTTGCACTGAAGCCAGGATCTAATAATGAAGTCTGAATGCAGTTCCATTAACTGTTAGAAAAGCTCGGACAAAAAGGTGCCTGGCAAAATTGGTCAATGTGCCTTAGGTAGAGTTCATTGGTCATAGATGGTCCAAATATGAGAAATACCTAAGGCATAGTTAAACATTTTAGGGATGGGACATGAATTTTTGTTTTTAAGTCAAGGAGTAAGACATGATTGCATCATAAGGGCAGATCTAGAACTTTTGTTAGGGGGTACAGTTGCTATTACACATCCTAATAACAATTTTGTGATTTTATAACACGTCATTTAAGTATGCTTCACAAATAGTAAGTACTTATAAGAAAATTTTACAAGTTATTTCAGAAGTTCCTGATTTAAAAAAGCAAGTTACTTCAGAAGATATACTTGTTGAAATTGTTGACTTATTTTAAAATCTATTCAGGCTAAAATAAAGGGATTTTTTCAAGTAATATAACTAAAGAGCATTCTTTACCTTCCCTATATTCCTTTCTCAAATATAGATTACATTATTTTTCTATCAAGGACATGTACGATGGAGCCAAGACCCAAGTGAGGACAGCGGGAGGAGACTCAAAGCACTTTCCAGTTGTGATGGGGTTGCATCAGAGATCAGCTCTCAGCCCGTTTTTATTTGCCTTAGTGATGGATGAACTGATGCGGAAAATTCAAGGTGAGGTGCCATGGTGTATGTTATTTGCAGATGACATAGTTTTGATTTAAGAGACCCGCGACGGAGTTAATGCTAAGCTGGAGGTTTGGAGACAGACCCTGGAGTCCAAAGGGTTCAAGTTGAGCAGAACCAAGACGGAATACTTGGAGTGCAAGTTCAGTGATGTAGCGCATGACAAGGGCGTGGAAGTGAGACTTGAGACACAGGTCATCCAAAAGCAAGGAAGTTTTAAGTATCTTGGGTCCATTATACAAGGAAATGTGGAGATTGATGATGATGTCACATATCGTATTGGGGCAAGGCGGATGAAATAGAGCCTCCGGAGCCTTTGTGTGATAAGGAGGTGCCACCAAAGCTTAAAGACAAGTTTACAGAGCAGTTGTTAGACCTACTTTGTTGTATGGGGCGGAGTGTTGGCCGGTCAAGAAATCTCACGTCTAGAAAATGAAGGTGGCGGAAATGAAGATGTTGAGAAGAACACAATTACCCGTCTGAAAAAAAAAAAATTGAAGATGTTGAAATAGATGTGTGGGCATACTAGGAATGATAGGATTAGAAACGAAGTTATCCGGGACAAGGTGGGAGTAGCCTCATTGGAGGACAAAATGCGGGAAGCGAAAATGCGGGAAGTGAAAATGCGGGAAGCGAGGCTGAGATGGTTCAGGCATGTACAACGGAGATGCGCGGAGGCCCCAATGCAGAAGTGTGAGAAGTTGGCTATGGACGGTTTCAGGAGAGGTAAAGATAGGCTGAAGAAGTATTGCGAGAAGTGATTAGGCAGGACATGGCGCAGTTACAACTTACTGAGGACATGACCTTAGATAGGAGGTTGTGGAATACGCAGATTAGGGTAGAAGGTTAGTAGGTAGTAGAGCGTGTCTCGTGTATCCTTCCATACTAGTAGGCGTAGTATTACCTTTGTAGTTTCTTGTCCTTCGATTTCTTGTGACTAACTGCTATCTCTTATACTTTGTTATTTCTCTTCATAGTGCTTATCTATACTATTTTTGCATTGGCTTCTTTACTTTCTTCAATCCTTGTCTAACTTTTTTTGTCATGCTTTCTCTTGAGCCAAGGGTCTTTCGAAAGCTTCCTACCTCCCAAGAGTGGGTAAGGTTTCAGGTACACTCTACCCTCCCCAGACCCCACTTGTGGATTACACTGGGTATGTTGATGTATATTTTGAAAAAACTTTTAATTTGTAGTATTAAACTTTCTAAACACCAAACCAAACAAACAAACTAAACAATGCTATGACTTTAAAGTTTAAATTATAAAACTAGTGTGCATGTATAGGTTCACAAATAAGCCTTGCTATTGACTTAACATACCTTAAATATAGATTCACAAATCTCTAACAAAGGATACTACATGTAAACCAAATAGTTATATTGATCTAGGATATTGCAATGATCAAGTAGTAGTCAGATAATCTAGCATGATAGACCGAGCAATTTTGGCATGACTTGCAACAAAAACTTACGTATGATGTATAGCTCAATTTTCCAGTTAAACACTGGTCGATTCAGATGAGACATCCTGGATGTAGGATCACCATATGTTATCTACACAAAGCAAAAAACACAACAATTATTTGGTGTTCCAAAATATACCATAAAAGTTACAAGTAGGAATCTATTTGGCCCTCTAGTTACCAACATATAAACACCTCCATTTTTGAGAAGCCTACACATGAAAAGACAATTGCCATAAGTTTTTATTCGTCAAAAGAGCAATATTTTTGGGGTAGCAGAGGAGAAAAGGAAATGAATAGAACGAATAACTACAAAGAAACACAATAAAGACACCATAAAGTTTCCAACCTGCTCACTTCTCCAAGCATTTGTGCAGCACAAATTGGAGCATTGGTACCACACTGAAAAGAGTGTAGAATTAGTTAGCACATGCAACAAATTTGAAGAGGTCGGAGAGGGAGCAAGATGCGACTAACCATTAGTGAATCAAGGGTTCCTGTTACAGTAATGACCAGATGATCCCACGAAAGATCAGAAAGCAGAGAAGAAAAGATAGTAAGTGAATGGCAAATAATAAACAATAGCACATGAGAAAGGGAGATATCATTACCTTTATCAATGACAGCGTCAAATGATTCATCAGGAAAGAAGCTCATATCTCTTACGTCCATTTCCAAGTCTGTTCAGTTACATAAGGAAAACTTTATAGCAAAATTTTATCCCACCAGGATAGTGAAAAGGTTTCTAAATCAGAATTGAGAAGTTCTTCAGCTACCATACATTTCAACTGCGGAACATCCTCATACTTCCTTCTCATCATATCAATAGCCACTGTTGATATATCGACATTCACTATTTCTTCGTAACCATCCTTAACCATGTCCTCCGACATCACTAAACAAGAAAAAGATCTTTTGATCTCAGTAAATACATTAAATCCATAATATTGAACATCATATCCACAATAACAGAGGAAGCATGATTGTCATCAGTTGCAGCTTACCGAGGACATGAGCTTAGACAAGAGGTTGTGGAGGACGCGGATTAGGGTAGAAGGTTTGTAGGTAGTAGAGCGTTGTCTCGTATACCCTTCCATGCTAGTAGGCGTAGTATTATCTTTGTAGTTTCTTGCCCTTCGATTTTCTGTTACTATTTGTTATTTCTGGTACTTCGATTACTGTATTAGTTTGTTCCAGTTACTATTCCTTTTCTTCATAATGCTTATCGATAGTATTCTGCCATGACTTTTTTACTTTCATCAACTCTTAGCTGACCTTTTTGTCATGTTTTGTCCTGAGCTAAGGGTCTTTCGGAAACAGCCTCCCTACCTCCCAACCACCCAAGGTAGGGGTACACTCTGCCCTCCCCAGACCCCACTCATGAGATTATACTGGGTATGTTTGTACACTTTTATAAAATACTTAGGCATCCAACAGAGAACTTTGGCTTGGACCAAATTGAGATAAATCTCTTCAAGTATTACATATTCAGGTCGCAAACAAAGCAAACCATTAAAATCAATAAAAATGAAAACTTTAGGCTCAAAAAGGGTAGAAAATCCCTGCCACAAGCCTCTAGATAGTGTCCTCCGATCTAAAATTAAAACTAAATTCAACAAGCCCTTCAAAAATTTCTTGAAGCATTAGAAAACCAAGCGCAAAACAGAGCTAATCATGTAAAACCCTCAACAAAGGATGCAAAATCCCAAGTCTAAATAAAGCACGGACCAACTGATATAAATTTTACAATTCTTTCAAGCATCACATACCAGGTAGAGATCAAAATAAACCAACGATAACGTGAAAGAAAATGCAAATCCTAGCTCATATAAAACAACGAAATATCAACATGGGGGTTGAGATGAATTTCTTCAAAAATCACATAACAATGTATTCCAATAAATCAAAGATTAAAAAACACAAAACCAAAAACAAAACAAAACAAAAAAGCTTAAACTCAGACCAGAGAACCCCCAAAGGAGGACCAGGTTCTTCAAGAATCACATATCCTGCAACAAAACAAAGCAACCTAAACAAAAAATTTAAGCCAATTCCAATCTCAAAGTCAAATTGAGATCATTTTCTTTATCGGCTAATAAAACAAAACAAACAACGTGCAAAGCTTAAGCTCAAACCAGAGAAACCCAAAAAGGAAGGGACCTAATAAAGATTAATTTCTTCAAAAATCACATATCCGGCTACAAACCAAAAAATTTAAGCCAATTCTAAGCTCAACATTAAACAAGAAAATCTTAACATATCAGAGTCAAATTGGGATCATTTTCTTAATCGGGTAATAAAACAAATTAAAAAAAAAAAAACTGCAAAGATTAAGCTCAAACCAGAGAAACCCAATACTCCAATTCAAGAAAAGGAATTAAACATCAATACAGATGAAGTAAATCCACAAAAAAATCCAATTTTTTACGCAGATATTAAGGAATTACCAGCATCACCACAGCCAATTCTAATTTCACATCAAACAAGAAAAACTTAACATCAGAATCAAATTGAGATGATTTTCTTTATCAAAGGCAATAAAACAAAGCAAAAAATAAGCTCAAAGCAGAGAAACCCAAAAAAGGAGGGACCTAATAGAGATAAACTTTTCAAGAATCACATACACGGAGCAATTAAAGTAAAAGAATTAAACCTCAATACAAATGAAGTAAATCCACATTTTCCCTTTCTCTATGTAATAAAAAAAAAAGGGGGGCTCAGATTTTGAGGAATTACCAGCATTGCCACAGCCAACCATGAGGACTCTTGAGGATGTAGGAACATAGTGGCGAACAAAAGGGCGAAGAGCAGAGTAACGTTGGTACCAATCAAAGGAACCACTGCCTGCTTCTTGCACATAACGCGCATCCCAATAAAGGGCATCACCATAATTGTATGTATTACAAGCAGACACGTCTCTCATAAACATACCTACCTTACTTCTTTCTCCGGTGAACAACAACAACGCCCTGCACCGTGGTTTAAAGTGTGTCACGAATGTGTGGAGCTGAGAGGAACTAGTGGAATTTACGCGTGGCTTCTTTCTGCTAGTTGACTTCGCCAACCTTCTACTCAACTACTATTTCTTTTTATGTTTTTAATATGTAAAATAAGGTATTTAAAAATTCAAAGTTCGTTTTACATATGTATTTTATTTGACAACAAGAAAATATTTCAGGAAAATATAGTTATAAAATTAAGTATATAATATATAAGTAATTATTTTTTGAAAAAAATTAAAAAAATCCCATGGTTCAAAGGCCCAAAAGTTATCTTAACCAATTTCTTGAAGAAGAAAAGAGCTTTGTGTAACAGTAAAAAGTATTTTCAACTATTGTAAGGTTAAATAGGTTTTTTTTTAAAACAAAATTCTTGACAGCAAAGACTAAAAATGAGATGTTTGTTGTAAATTCTATATTATTTGTGGATGTTTATTACTCCTTAACGTGTAATTCTCATTATTGTTTAATTAATACAAAATAAAGGGCAATGTAAAAGGGTATATGGTAATGAATGAAATAACAAATGAGATATTTCCTTTTATTAAATTTTTAATGTCTAATTAAATTATATAAACTTTTATAAAAAAAAAATAATTCGTTACAAACATCAAAAAAATTTACAATAAAATGAATTTTAGTTATTAATGATGGGAGTTAGTTGCTCAGTATCAAACATGTATCTGAACGAAAATATTTCCTAAATTTTGAGGTGACCAATCCTTAAAAACTACTTTTTGCTTGATGCTACATTTTTCATCACAGCAAAACTCAACAGAAAAAACACTAGCAACGCAACATGATGTGACACATTAACCTTCACCAGTCAGTTCAATTCAAATTTTGACAGCTAGGGAGTGCTCCTCTCCATTTTCTTCAAATTCTTACTTAGATGGGAGACATGTGTTACAATTAAAAGTTAATGGTTGAAATTTAATTAACCAAATCAAAGTTCTAATCATGATTAGAATAATAAATGTACCATATATTTGCTTCAAATTTTTTGGATATCCCATAACTTTAGCTACAGATTGTCATCCATATATATATATATATATATATATATATATATATATATATATATATATATATATATATATATATATATATTCTCTCTCTTTTTCCGTATTTGTTACGATTTTTTTTATATATTTTTCTTTTACTCGTTTCTTTGAATATATGGGAATATAATTGAGAAAATAGTGGACATAAAATGCTTAGTGGGAGTAAATTCAAGAAGATTGTCAATTAATCAATGTATTAAATCAACAAATTAAAAAGAATAAAGAATAATATTTGTATAATAAAAGTAATTTATACAGTTTTAAGATTTCAGTGTCCATTAATTGACTTATTGACTCGTCAATTGTTAAAAAGAAAGAAAAAAAATACCAAACAAATTAAAGAGAAAGGGAACACAACAAATAACTGTTAGAGTTGGGCCTGATCCAACTTAGTATTTTCTGATATTTCAATTTTGTACATTGAGCCATGTAACCCGGCCCACTTTCATTTATGTATATATAGGACTAATTTGTACAGAAGACACTTTTGTCATTTTTGATATTTTACACAACATAAGAAAGAAACACAATTTATTTACTCTCTCTCTCTCTCTTCGATATGAGTTAGGGTTTTCGCACTTAGTTTTTCTTTGATTCTTCTGCATTTAATCCAATTTTACACAACATAAGAAAGAAACACAATTTATTTACTCTCTCTCTCTCTTCGATATGAGTTAGGGTTTTCGCACTTAGTTTTTCTTTGATTCTTCTGCATTTAATCCAATTTACATGGTATCAGAGCATAGATCCGTATAGCTCTCGTCTTTCTCGTTCGAGCGGCGTTACCCTCAAGCAATTTCATTGAGTTTTGTTGGGTTCGTGTTTCTCGAATATTGGGTTTTTTTTGTGGTCAAAGGCTTCTGTTGATTTTCGCTAATGTTGAGCAAGCTTTAGTTCCGCCATTGTTGTGAGCTTCGTCGCTGTTAAGCAAGCTGTTGTTTTTCTTCGATTTGAAGGAGAAACTAGTAAATCCGCTCCGTCTCACACTTCGATCTAGGGTTTCTTTTGCTGCGTTTAGACTTAGGTCACTACTTGTTGATATTTCACACTTCAATTTGGGTTTCTTTTGCTGTATTTCGATCTAGGTTACTGCTCGTTGATAAACGTTGGTGTATTGTTGTTGTATTGTTGTTACATTGTTGTTGTATTGTTGTTGCCATGAGTTCTAATGCTGCTACCTCTCGTACCACCATCACTCATACCCACCCCTTGTATCTTCATCCTTCTGACTACCCTGGGATGGTACTTATTACTACGTCTTTCAATGGTAGTGGTTATGGTAGTTGGAGAAGAGGGATGCTCATATCCTTATCTGCCAAACGAAAATTGGGGTTCATAAATGGCACAATTATTAAACCTCGGGAAACTGACCCTACTTTTGAAAATTGGAGTATGTGTAACGACATGGTTATTGCCTGAATCCTTAATAGTTTAGATAAAGAGATAGTTGATACTGTTATGCATACTGAGACTGCTTCTGATAGTTGGAAAGAAATTGAAAAGAGATATGGTCAGGCTAGTAGTACTAAGGTTTTTCAAATTAGGAAGGACATATCTTCAATCTCTCGAGGTTCTTCCAGTATAGCATCTTATTTCAATAGGATTAAGAAACTTTGGGATGAGTTAACTATTTCCATTGAATATCCTCCTTGCACTTGTCAATGTAAAGATGAGTGGGTGAAGCTAGAAGGGGATCAAAGGGTTCATCAATTCTTAGCTGGTTTAAATGATTCATATGCTGGGATTAGGAGGAACATTTTGATGATGAAACCTCTCCCAGATTTAGACGGTGTGTATTCCATGTTAATTCATGATGAACAGCAGTCTAAGCTTCAGGCATTTATTCCTTTTTTTGCATTTGAAGCTGCATCCTTCTCTGTTAATGCCAGAAATCATAAATCCTCCCCTTCATATCCACAAAGGGTGAACTTTGAATCTAGAAAAACCAATTATCCCCAGAAACCAAATTATTCTCATAACCAATCATGCCCTCAGAAACCAAATTACTCACAGAATCAATTCAATTACTCTCAGAATCAGGGTCTCTTTTGTAAGTACTGCAAGAGGTCAGGTCACTTCATTGAAAAAAGTCATAGATTGCATGGGTATCCCTCAGATTTTCAGTTAAATAAAGGGAAAAAGACTGTTGCATGTGTTCAGGGTATGGAACCCTTTCCTCAGTGTCACGCTCCAAAACCCGCCCTAGACGTGACCGGCATCCGACGTCATGAACAACATCGGAAGAACATAAAAGATGCACTAACAATACTTGAACCCGCCAGGTTCAACATTCGCCTCCAACAGTTTATAAAATAAATGTAAACAAATCATGAATATATGAATTAAATCAGCGGAAGTCTTTATTAATCAAATACTTAGTCAAACGTAATATGTGTCCGAGAGTTAATCAATAACTCAACAACTACCCACAAGAATGTATACTATGGAGCTTCTAAGATAAAGGAATAATAGTTCGACTCATCGGGACGCAGCCCGAAAAATTAATAAAATGAATAAATATAATGAGGGTGTCCCACGAATGAACATGTGGGCTCACCAAGTTAGCAAAGAACAGCAAGTCCTTCCTAAGCACGTGAAGTATCAAGAACCTGCACTTCTCCGTTACCTAACATACCATAAAAAACAACAATTGTATGTCTGAGTACTTCCTACTAAAGTAGTGCCTCGGGGACAACAAGTAATACAAAAATAGAGTACAATAATACTTATAGAAACCAGTTTTGGAAGCCATGTGAAATCAATATAAAAACAGTTATTCAACTTGTGTATCTCAATAAGAATTATCAAAACCGATTATAAGGCCTCTTGTCAAGTTACCACTTCAAATATGCCTTTCAATTAATCATGATTATCAACAACAATTTCATGAGAGAATAAGAATATCACACATGCCAATACAGGCCCAAAAATCAATCATAACGAAGGGATGACCTTTGAGGTTCCCTAATCATAGCAGCGTATCACACCGGAATATGAAATTCAACGGTGGCTATCCTTCCTCCCGAATAGCTAGGCATAATCACACCCCAGGTAGCGAACCCGGAAGTGGCCACTCTTCCTCCCGAATGGCTAGGCATTATCACACTAGGATCCATAGTGACTACCCTTCCTCCCGAGTAGCTAGGCCAAATACAACAATCAAATTCATAGCATAGAAGCCGAATTATAGCATAGAAGCTAAATCATCACTTATATCAGGTAGTCACATCAACATTTAGCATTCAAGTTCCAAAATTCGTTATAGGGTATTTACATAAGCCAATTAGTCTTTCAAGTATCAAGTTCAATCATCCATTAAGGGAATTTCTAGAATCATTTACTAAGTTCGACGTAACGAAGGCATGAACGAAGAGGAAAGTTCGAACGGAGGGTAAAAGCCAACTGCACTCGATAAAAGCTGGTGAAAAGCCAATCCAAGGGTTCTACTAATTTCCTTTATATAACGAATGTCCGATTTCCTCGGTTACATCAGTTCCACAAAACAAAAAGGCCTAACTTATGGTCCTGAACTAGAAACATAAAGGAATTCCAAACCAATATAGTGAACCGAAGGTTGAGAACTTTGGCCCATACCCTCGGGTACTTCTACGATATTTAAGCATCAACTAAATGGCCTTGGGATTGTCCTCGGGAGTAGCCGAACCAGGGCTGTTTTGTTCTGGTAAATCCTCCTCACCAAGAACAATCACCGGGGGTGGTCCATCACGAGGAATTTCCTGTCAAGTCTCCAAGAGACTGCTCGATCTGACCCGAGAGCCTATCCCTGAGGGAACGATCGAGGTGCTTGCAGGGACTCTCTGACTGGATGCTTTCGCTGATGCAGCCGTAGTCTTTCTTCCCTCAAATATATCCTTGACATCCTCTTCGACAATGTTTTTTCCTCTTGAAGACCTTTTCATCGGGAGCCTTGAAAATCGAAGAGTCGAAGTTAGAATATAGAACGGAAAAATAGACTAAGGAATTCCACGAACAGATTAAACATTACCATAGTTCTTGCTTTTCCACCCTTCGGGTGCCATGCTCCTTCAAGAACGGCCCACATCACGAGAGGCCCCTAAAGGTACAACCACCTATTTGAAGATAGAGATTACAAGCTCAGGTTCGACCGAATTCGGGGTGGGATTCCACGTTTCTAAGAAGTTTACGGACAGGGAGCGGTGGAGTGGTCTGTGCGAATCATCACGAACCGATGTAGCCATCCCCTTCATAGTCATCTTCCGGATCTATGAGACCTCGAGTTCCGCGGGGGGAGCAAATGAACTATACCTTCTCGGATTATCCGGGTATATAAATGTGGGTCAGATGGTCGAGGGTAAAAGAAACTCTGGCTATGTTGGCTAAAATTTCGAGGCAGTACACAAGCCTCCAAATCTGTGGAGCGATTTGGCCAATACAAACGCGATATCGACGATAGAAGTCCTCAATCACTTGAGGAATGGGAAGAGAAAACCCGATAGCAAAGGGGTAGGTATAGATCATCGAATAACCAACAACATGATGATTGATTCTTACCCCACTTTCAACAGGGCAGACGTTGACATCCGCACCGAGGTTACAATCATTCTGAGCTACGGGGATGGTGGCGTCGTCGATAAAGGATTTGAATTTCTCCACAGAATCAGCGTGAGAAGATATTTTACAATTATTCGCGTATTTGAAACCGGCAGGAAGAATGTTCGCAGCAAGGTACTCCAACTCCTCCTTAGGGCTGGTCACTCCCATTGCTAACAAGGGCGGAGAATGAGGCGGAGAATGGTCTGCACTTTGAGTTAGCAACGGTAGAGAAGTCATGATCAAGAAGAAAGCGTAGTGTCAAGCGGTGAAAATAATGGTTTACGAAAGGTTCAAGACTCAGAAGAGAACGTAGAACTTGGCAGTTATAAGCAAAGGTTTATTAAAAGATGGGGTTGAGGGTTTGGGTTCAAAGTGCATGGCAAGAAGGAAGTATATGGGCTTTATATAATGGGGAGTACAAAAAATTTTGAAGGATTTAAGAGTTCTGACAAGGGGCGGATTCTCGAGACTGATTAGGCGTAGAGTCACAATATGGCTTGGCTGCCGAGCGTTGCCCAACCCAACCCTTTTATTTAAGTAGGGTTGGGCTAGGATTTCTTTGGCACATATAAAAGTGAGAGGCTCAAAAGTCCAAATTCTTCTGCCCGCCAAATTTCGAGGTTGGTGAGGCCAAATTGAGGCCGTAAAAGAATAATAAATTAATTAATTTTGAAAAAAATATAAGTAAATTAAACAAACAGACAAAAAGTAATGAGAAAAAAAAATACTTACTACTAAGTAGTAAATTAGAAACTAGAGTAATACTTTTTAGTCTTATAATTTATATTATGTTTAATTTCTTTTGACAGTGATCTGGATTAGTGATAAAAAATAATAATTTATAGTATTTATTCTCTTGAATTTTTTCTTCTATGATATGAATTTGAGCAAGAATGGGTGGTAGAAGATTCTATTTCATATTGCAAAAGTTTCATGTTCAAAGTGTACCAAAAATCACTCAGAAAATGTTATTTCGAAAGACGAAAAAACCTAAAGGGTTGGCCCGTCCTAACCCTCGGCCCGCTTAAGGCTGGGTTGGGCTGTCATTTTGTAGGCCCTTCAATTTAAAAGGGCCAGCCCGTCCTAACCCATTTAATTCTTTGGCCCTTTGGGTCATTGGGCCGTCGCCCATTTTGACACCTCTAATTAGGCGACTGTAGTAATTATGAACTAACATCGGTCAAACTGCAAGGATTTGATGGGAATGTCTTTTCCAAGGCGGCTCGGTACGGCCTACTCGACTTTATCTGGATCCATTTCCTAAAGTTAATACTTCCCTCCGGAAAATGGAGGGACTATCTGTATACGGACAAAATTGAGGGCAAGGGTATCCTCGGTTTCCCGACAAGAAATTTAAGATCATGATGGTCATTGTTAGATCGGACGAATCCCAATTGGGGTCAAGGTCAAACATTGGATCGTAGCAAGACCGAGCACATCTGATTCCGGGTCACTGAGTTCGATTGGAACTGAATATCGAAATAGGACGAGAAGGCAGTTAACAATGATAAATGAGGGTCTGAAATATCTGCCATCAGTTGGATATGGCGGCGCTGATTTCGCTTGTCAATAACTGAAGATTTTATACCTTATTTAGAATTGTACTAGGGTCAGGACTGCTCTACTATACAAAGAGGAGGACCTTTTTTACTTTTGGCTGGTTCTGGACACGCACAAACATACTAAGCAATACAATTTGATTCTAAGTGTTTATCAATCTCTTTAAGTGTTCTATAATTGTTCATTCATCTATCACTGTGATACGAGTCCGGTTCCGGAGTCCCGAGCCAACCGATTGGTCGTGTCTGAGGATCAATCGTTGTTATATCTTGGTTTGACTGTTCTTATTCGCTTTTACATTATTATTTGTCGCTCTGTAATCATTCGTATTAAATTAAACCGCATATCCTTTTAACCGCATACAAATTTAATTGTTATCCAATTTTGAGGGTAAACAACTAGAATAATAAATTTAACAAAGGACTGCAAATGGCTTCTGGAGAACTAAGAAATCCAGCCTTACTATTGAATTTATGTAAGGTAAGGTTTGTTTAATTACTTGATTTTATTGACAAAAAATATTATTATACCTTACTTTTATAATCAACTTAATTTTTATAAATAAATACCTAAATATTCTTGAAAGTGAATGATATTCTTATAATGTAATTTTATTTAATAACGATTTTCAACACTTTTATATCTTTAAATGACACTAAATGAATATATGATCGCTTAATCTCTAATATTGAATTATCTGTCATAACATGTTTTATATACGGGAAAAGGGAAAAAGAATAAGTACTGAAAACATCAATTTCAAATAAGTATTAAGTAGATACAATCTTATAGTATATTATAACTCATAAAATAAATATATATAATTACAACTATGTTATCTAAATTTTCTAACTATAATTGAGATTGATTGGAAATAACAGATTGATTGAAAATAATGTGCAACTGCACGTTTATAGAGAATAGTTCCTATAAAAGTACCTTCGGGGACATCCGATAAAAAAAAAATCCTATAAAAAATGATACTACATTATTATATTAATTTTACTACCGTAAAAGACAAATATATTATGAACATTTTGTAAGTACACTCCTAATGTATTTTTCATAACCTTTGGGCTAGGTAACACACGTCACCTCTGCTTGTTCAAATTCTCACACGTACACAACCCTCATGCAAAAATCACCAACGTGTAACACCAAAAATTTCAGCTACCGCCATTGCTAGAGCTCAGTTTAATTAGAGCTTAATTAATTTCACCATTGACACCATACATCAACTTTCCTTACCAATATACTTTCACCACTTTCCTCAATAATACCTAAAAAAATGCAGAGGCAAGCAGAAAGGAAAAATGAGCAAGAAGAAGAAATTAGAGAACAAAAAGACGAGAAGAAGAATGACGAAATTCCATTAATGGCGTTGAACCACGTGTCGAGACTTTGCAAGGACGTTAAAAAAACAGTCGATTTTTACACCAAAGTACTTGGGTTCGTATTAATTGAGAGGCCGCAAGCTTTTGATTTCGATGGAGCTTGGTTGTTCAACTATGGTGTTGGGATTCATTTGGTTCATGCTAAAGATGAAGATAGATTGCCTAATGATACTGATAACCTCGACCCCATGGACAACCATATTTCTTTCCAGGTTTAGTTTTTCAGCCTTTTTTATTTCCTTCGTTTTATTTGCTAACCTCATTTTTGTTTTATGAAGGTCAGTTTTAGCAATATCTTTTTTGTTATTTTAAATAAAGTATTTTTTGGAAAAATGATTTATGAAAATAATTCTTTTTGGGGGATTTGTTTGATGGATGGGAAATATTTTGGTAAGGAATATTTAGTAAAGATATAGTATAATAATATTTGCAAATTTTTTAGAGTGATATAGTTTTTTTGAAGCATTGGTTGATTAAGCAATCTTATGAAGTTAAAGAGTTGAGAACTTGAGATAATAGTAAAGTAAATTGACTTTGCCCAAGAGTGAAGGAAGTCTTTTGAAAATGTTTACTAAATCCCCAGTGCTTAGGCACATAATCAAGACAAACTATCTAACACACGTATAACGAATTTATAAAATTAGCTTCAACACTTTAAAGTTATTTTTCATTCAACGAGCTACTCTTTTTAATCCACTAACGGAGTAGGCTCATAGTTCATTTCTGTTCCGCGCATCTTCGACAAGTAATTTCAACATTCTCCCATAATAAAAATTGGAAGCCCAAATTTATTAGCAAACTTTGATAAAGAGAGTATATTAATTTGTGTGCAGTGCATTTATAAAAGGAGTAAGTGGACAAGAATATTCAATAAGTTGGTGGTTTAATGCAGAGTGAAGACATGGAGGGAATGGTGCAAAGGTTGGAACAATTCAAGATAAAGTATCTAAAGAGAACGGTAGGAGAAGAAGAAGGAGCAGCCATCGACCAACTCTTCTTCAAGGATCCAGATGGTTTCATGATTGAGATATGCAATTGTGAGAATGTGAAGCTGGTCCCTCAACGTTCCATTGGTCGCATCAAGTTCCCTTCTGATCGTCACAATCCTCCTGTTGACTTGGGAAAACATGATAACGACGCTGCCAAAGCTTAAATTTGCATGTTCTTTTTCTCCTTACTATGCTGTTTTCAATTTGAATTTGAATGTAGCTTCTAATTAGTTTATTCAATCTTCGTGCAGTCCACCCCTGAAATCAGTAGTATTTATTTCTAATCTAATAGAACTTCGAACTCAAATATAACGGAAGGCAACATTAAACCATATAGTAAAAAAAATACAATGCTGAATTCGAAAGAAATTCACTGAGATTTTGACATGTCTAATCCCGTGAGATTTTATCAGGGTTGCGAAAAGGAAATTTTTTCAGAAATATATAGCAACAACTAGGAAATATTTGCCAGTAATCAGCCCAACAATTTTATTTACCCGATTAGCCTAAATTTTGTCAACGTAATTTTTTTTTTTTTTTTTGGAGTATGTGTGGAAGGCTCTAAGTGATTTAAATTGGTGTGTGTATATCGAAAATTCTGATGACATTGATTTGGAGAACATCACTGATAATACAGGTGCATGTTATTGTGTATTATATGCAAATTTTAAAGGATATAATGGGGACATGTACCTAATATACATCCGTGTATAACGAAATACATATATAAACATATAGAGGAGACGTATTTAAAGGATATAATGGGGACATGTACCTAATATACATAAAGCTAAATACATATATAAACATATAGACGAGACGTATTTAAAGGATATAATGGGGACATGTACCTAATATACGTCCGTGTATAACGAAATACATATATAAACATATAGAGGAGACGTATACGGATATACTACATCACTGATAATACAGGTGCATATTATTGTGCATCATATGCAAATTTTAAAGGATATAATGGGAACATGTACCTAATATACATCCGTGTTTAACGAAATACATAAAGCGAAATACATATATAAACATATAGAGGAGACGTATACATATATACTACGTGCAATCATATTATAATTTCCGCATGAACCTCTCCAAATCAACTTAGATGACCCCAACTCTTTTTAATAAGAATACCATTATTACAAAATTTAGGAGGAATTTTAGAGATGATAAATAGAGGTATTTATATAAAATGAGACTTACATCTCATTTATTTTCATTAAGATGAGATTTATTTTCATTAAAATTAAGACGTCCGAATTTGAATAAACACCTGAATGACTAAGATGTTGTCACTAGATCTAGACACTGAATAATTAAAACTGATTGTTTTTTAGACATCTGAATGTGTATATAATTTAAATAAAAATAAATTAAATATTAGAAAATAAATATATTTATTCCAATACAATAAAATTATCATTAGATTAAAATATAAAATATTTATGTTGGCTAGTGATGGTAGAGACTTGTGGTGGTGGTTGTGATGATGGTGAAAGTGGAGGTGTTTGGTGTTGCAAAGGACTGATGCAGATGGTGGTGGTTGTGATGCGGAGTTGGTTGATGTTAGTAATTGGTGTCGGTGATGGTGGTGGCTGGAGAATGTATACTGGTTGACGATGGTGTTGGTGGCGGTTGGTGGTAGTGCTAGTTATGATGGTAGAGGTGGTTGGTAGTAAGCATTGGTGGTAGTAGTAGTAGTAGTAGTGGATAATAGTGGTGGCAGCAACGGTGGTTGGTAGTAAGCATTGGTAGCAGTAGTAGTAGTAGTGGCTAATAGTGGTGGCAATAGTATTGGTGGTGGCGATGACGATGATGGCGGCGATATGATGGCTATGTTGGAAAATTTTATAACTCCTCACAAGATCGCAAGTAAATTATTAAACAGATATATAAACCTAGAAGAACAAAGAAGAATACCTACCTTGATCTATAATAAGAATCGATTGAATGAAGTCATGATCTTTTAAGTCTTGTTACTTTCTTTATGACACTTCTCTTAATGGGGCAGAGAGGAAAATAATCAGTATCAGGCTTAAGGACTACAACCAATATATAATAGTGAGGCACCTCTTCGGAAGAAACATAACTCTTCAAAGAAACCTTTATGAAGAGGTGTAACTCTTCAGTTATGAACCCATAAGCAACTGAAAAATTAATTAGGTTTCTATGCATATAAACTCCATATCTTATAAAATAAGATTTATCTATTTTGCCCATAAAATTAATACTTTATTAGATCAGAAAACTGGGCTTCTTTAATTGATAACAATCTATGTACAATTATATTAAACTAGGAAATATGCCCGCGCTGATAATAATCTATGTACAATTATATTAAACTAGGAAATATGCCCGTGCTTAGCACGGTCATCAGAAAAATTAAAATATATCCTTCGGTGGCTTGAGAAAAACTCGTGAATGGGGGAGAGTAAACAAATATACACGACATGGTGGTGTTGACAATGATGGTGATGGTGGTTTATACAACATTATATATATATATATATATATATATATATATTTGTATTCTACAACATTTTGCATAGCCTACACATATCATCTGTACCAATCAACGTTCACATATTGATATGCTTTTAGTAGTTATTGAAATAAGGAAACAAAATTCAGTAACATTTAGAATACAAACATATATAATGTTGTAGAAACCTCTTTCTAATTTATACTCGCCAACTTCTTAGCGAGTATGAGAGTTAACTTGAATGCCTTGAACCAAGTTAATTAGTTCCACACACTCGGGAAAGCAGAAAAGAATATATTCGATTGGGTTGAGGGCCAATTGTTCAAAGAAAAAAATACAACAACAACATACACAGTATAGTCCCACAAGTAAGGTTTGGAGAGGGCGGGGTGTACGCAAACTTACCCCAACCTTTGCGGGGTAGAGAGGTTACATTGTTTCTAATAGACCTTCGGCTCAAGAAAATCATTTTCCAGGACAGGTTTGAAAGAAATGCAAGAGTCAAAAACAATGAGAAAAATATTGAAGAATAAAGAAAAAGATTCTAATCTCGAATTATGTTTTTCAGAGAACTTTTTCTAAGGTATTTTGCCCCTCTTTTCTGTTAGTGGGGTAAATCTTAATGTTCAAATGCTAATTTGTTATAAAGTCATGACTATCTAATCTGGAAGTGAAAAATGAACAAATGAAGAGATGTACACAAACCACCAGATTAAAACGCTAAAATTATGCTTGGATTAACCATGCAACCAAATATAGTTTTGATAATAATCTACAACTAAGTTTAATCTAACATTCAGGTAGACACAAAAATATTTACAAGAGGTCCAAAAATTTAAGTTGGATGTAGTCTAGGACTATTTTGGAATATAATTACACTAAAGCACTTACACTATGAAAACAATAGACAAATATGTAGAAGTGATTCTTCAAGTGTTCGAAGTAAGAATAAAACTTAAGACTACGTCATCATTAATATGTATCGGCAAGTACCATTAATAGAATTCCACTAAAATGAAAATTTGAGCACCTTCCTGTTCCCCCTCCACCTCTCTTGATACATATGACAAAACCTCAAACATAGCCAATTTTGAATATCCTACTGTTAAATACATTTAATCATTATAAAGAAATCATATAATGACAATAACTCATTACTTTAAAGATCACCAACAATAAAGAATAACAGAAACAATATCAAGATTCATTTGCAAAATAGTCACAAACAAAAGATATTTCTATAGCTGAAGAAGTGCCAGTGCATTACAGACTATTGGATTGTGCAAGAGTCAAGTTTGACCACGACAAAACAGGGTTGATCGAAGCTATCTCCTGCAAACATGCAAATTAACGTTTACAAACATATGAAAACAACTAATAACTTTTACATTAGAAGTTTCAAAAAAATAAGAATCAAATAGTTGGACAAAAGATTTCCACAATTAAAATTTAAGACATAAGAATGATATGATTGGAAAGAGAATACAACTTCAAAATTTCACCATGGTAAAAAGAGTTAACTGAACCAATAATGTGGTTCTGATAAAGCATACAACCACCTATGTGTAGTAGCTTCTTTTTACCATCTAAGTTGGGCTAAGGTACAAAAACAGTTAAAATTGAAAGTAAAATTCAATGACGTCCTAGTACAAGATAAAATAGTTTCTCCTCCTGGTGGTGATTTTTTGGGGGGTTATGTCTCCTCATAATGGTATTTTGGCTTTCTCAGTTTCATGTACCCCCAACAATTAAAGGAAAAGCATATTAGGATTCAATTTTGATACTTCCATTGTATATTCATTTTCAATTTTTTACCCCAATATTATTATGCGAGCAAAACAATTGAAAACCAGCAAAACAAAGAAAAAATGGAGTTACAAACTCTACTAAAGAGATACAACCAACTTTTAGAAAGGAAGAAAATAGTTTTTTTTAATAGGTAACCATAAAAATAGTTATTGACTCATATATATATATATCCTCATCGATCTACTACAAATATCTAGACTTTTAAATTGTTCCTGTGGCCAGACTCGCAAGTTGCATTCTAAGATGGATATGTAAAACTGATTCATAAAAAAACTCTGATTCTACTTATAAATGACTCATAATGGTGGATAAAGTTGTAGAAACATGTTTATTTGAGTATTAACCTTATAGCTCTACGATATTTTGTCATGGAAGAGAACTTATAATCACAAGAAATAGTGGTAGGCACTAAGCATTAGATCCGGTACACCACGGACATTATTGATAGATAGTTCCCGGCAAGCAAATAGTTTGAATATAATTATTTGATATAGAGGAATACTTATAGATCCCAAAAGTCCAACTTGAAATCAATCAGTAGTCAGGAAGTTTTAACAAACAAATACAACAACAACAACAAACAAACATCTTGTTTTCAAACCATTATCTATGCAGAAAAGGTTAGATGAACATTCAATATGTAAGATGAAAACATAACAAAAGCATGTAGAGTTACTAAAAAAGAAGCTATTAGATTGAGATAAAGAAAAGCACACATCATTAAGCAATAAGAAAATTGTTAGTCGAAAAACCTTAATGGTATGGGCAGTGAGTAAAAGTACAAAATCCAAAGCAATAAATTGAAAATGTTTGAAGAAAAAATGTATTTTGACTGTAGCGAAGAGATGGAAATTCCAGTTTGCTTCTCACTTCACCACATTTTATTTGAAGAGTTCTTTACTATTCAAATGAACCTGAAACATCAAACGGGAATTAAATCAAACATATGTCGGGCATCCTTAATCTTTTATGCACCTGAGTATATTCCAATAAAGATTATACAGAAGAATTAAAACTGGGTCTGCAAAAGAAACATTTCTTAACCCAGTTGAAGCATGCCGTAGGAAAGATAGAAATTTCAAGCTCGAAACAAAGGAAAGAAGGATATCTTTTAGTTTTTTTTTTTTTGGACAGTTTCTCTATATTCTCCAACTGCAAAAATAAAATGTTGGAACAAAGGAGAACGTGGAAAGAAAAATAATAATAGAAGAAGGAGGAGGAGGAGGAGGAGGAGCAGAAGAAGAAAAAGCAGAAGGAGAAGAAGAAAAAGGAGAAGAAGGAGGAGGAGAAGCAGGAAGAGAAGAAGAAGGAGAATGAGAAGGAGAAGGAGAAGAAGAAGGAGGAGGAGGAGGAGCAGGAGGATATCTTTTAGGTTTTTTTTTTGAACAGTTTCTCTATATTCTCCAACTGCAAAAATCAAATATTGGAACAAAGGAGAACGTGGAAAGCAAAATAATAATAGAAGAAGGAGGAGGAGGAGGATATCTTTTAGATTTTGTTTGGACAGTTTCTCTATATTCTCCAACTGCAAAAATCAAATGTTGGAACAAAGGAGAACGTGCAAAGCATAATAATAGAAGAAGAAGGAGGAGGAAGAAGAGGAGGTGGAAGAAGGAGGAGGAAGAAGAGGAGGAGGATATCTTTTAGGTTTTTTTTTTTTTTGGACAGTTTCTTTATATTCTCCAACTGCAAAAATCAAATGTTGGAACAAATGAGAACATGGAAAGTAAAATAATAGAAGAAGAAGAAGAAGAAGAATGAGCAGGAAAAGGAGAAGAAGAAGAAGAAGAAGAAGAAGAAGAAGGCAAAAATGGAGTACCTCTGTTTGGTACCCTGGAAAAAAAGGCATTGCAAATTTCCCCTTTACAGTTCTGCACAGTGGAGAATTGTGGAAGACCGACTATATATTTGATGCATGTACGCTACAGGGGCTAAGAATAAGGAATTTAGAGCACATTGCAAACACGAGGAAAATTATACTCCAAAATGGTAATGTCCCTGTGACTTCAATTCCCAGCGTTTACATTGTAAAAAGAAGAAGGATTTAAGCCGGGAAAAAGAAACTAACCTCAGGGCTCGTAACTAATAGGACTCTTCGGCTTGCATAATATAGAGACATAGATATTAGGCGGAAACCACAAAAAATGGTGGGAAAAAAATGTGATTCCATGAATTGCTTGTCATCAGTACTCTAATACTCAACCAAACTACTTCCGGCCAATCCCGGATCAAATTTAAGCATACCACATGTATCCAGTAGAAACTGGATTCTTATAGGGTTTAAGTGAAAATATAAGAGAAATATACAGAGACTACAAACATTGATTTCTAATCTAAGAATATCTTGAGGAGAAAATCCTAAAAATATTCATGAACATAATAAACAAAAGCAACACCAATTTACCACTCATTTGTGTGCGAAGATGACATTACTGAATTAATTACTCCTATAAACTAAGCAGCCTGCACAAAGGAATGAGAAATAGAAGTCAGTTAGAGAAAGGAAGGAAAATGATGGCACTGCGCAGAACAATCAACATAAAATTTTCACATTGAAAGACGGAAGAACGAAGTAAAAGCCAAACCTGTCACGACCCAATTTAGAGTCGCTACAGCACTCATTTTACAACATGGTGAGCGAACCCTCAATCAAAATAACACATTTTCAAGTAAATAACAAATTCATTTGATCCAACAAGTATATAATTAACAACAGAAATCAATAATTATATTAACTCAAACTGCGGAAGTGATTACAATAATTAAATGATTACAAAGACTCATCCTGATTCCCAAAACCTGGTCTAGACTCGTACAAGAGCGACTAATATAAATCCATATTACAACAAAACTCTAGCACCCAACCTCCATCCCGGAATGAAGTGGGAGGAGGCCTTCAAGACAGGTACCGTGCATCTTCCGAACATGTCACAATCAATCACCTAAAACACTCTAACCCCAAAAAGGGTGTAGCAAGAGTAGTATCAGTACAATCAACACATACTGAGTAAGCATCATAGGCCGACAATGGTTAGAAGCACATATCAGTAAAAGAGTTTACAAATAAGCATGATAAGTAACTAGATCAGCAATACACATTTTCTACCGTTCGCCATAACATTAGGAATTCTTAAGTCTCTTAACCCTTCCCAATAACCACTAGGCAATTCCACACCGGTTTTGCAAGTTGACGAGCGCAAAACACAATATAAATTAAGCGTTTCGCTAGTCAAAGATAGTATAGTTTAAGATCGTCTCCACAGGGATTGGTACAAATAATTACTCAAACGGAACCTTACTCGGTATTATTCGTGAAATAAAAACTTGGAGTTTTGTTGTGGTTATAAACCACGATTATCGACTATAACGTAATTAAAGACAATTGACAACGAAAGAAAAGGTTACTATTAATATGAAAAGTAAGGGTAGTAGACAAGACAGATGCAAGATTTTAGCAATTAGCTTCGATTCGTTTTATCATTCTCCTCTAAATTTTATTGAGTCTCTCGAATTCAATAAATAATTAGTTTAATCTAGAATCTAATAAACATCTTCCGATTATTTATACAAATTTCACAAATTAAACTAATGCAAGCCCTGAGAATGTTCAAAAACTTGGATAAAACTACTGAAAAACCTTAGCAACGGTTTTTGGGGTTATCAACCCTTAAATAGAAATTTTTTGCAAGGGTTTCACCGTTCGTTC
>NC_081348.1:7075251-7130460 GCF_029784015.1 Lycium ferocissimum
ATGAGGCAATCGGAGAAAAATGGAATTTATTTAGGGTGGTTGACCATCACCGGTATGCCGGTGACTTTATCTTAGCTCTAATCAGCACCACTTTTAGCATATGAATGGTCTCTGTCTACATACACACTCATTGTATGTCTCTGTCATGTCTCTATCCGTGACCGCTTTGATCTGCGTAGGCTGCGTTTTCGAGCAAAACGACGGAAAAGCATAGAAATTAGGTTCGACGGTACGAAGAATGGAAAAGGGCCAAACATACCCCTCTACTATGAAGAATGAGGCCGGCGAGGAGTGAAAAAAGGAATTCTTGGAGGGTGGTATGCCCTATTTGGCCTATGATTTCCCCATAAACAAAATTAACAACCATCTTCGGAAGTGCTAGTATGTTTTCTTGTTTTACTTGAGCTTAGCAAACATACTCTGATCTTATCTTATGTTCGTTAAAAATTGCTCGAAATTGTTATCCAAACACCGAAACACCTAATTGTGGGAAAGTTTCCATCTTTCAAAAGAGGCTGTAATGATAATGCTTATGGCGAAACCTCACCATAGTTTAGCCCGGAAAAGTAAGAATGAGACATCGAGAGAGATGGGATTTTTGTAAAAGGGTGTTGCCCTTTTCTCGCCATGTCCATGATTTCTTCTCCATTCATGAAAATCAACAATCCTCCGAGAACGAGAAAAAACAAGAAAAGGAAAATGACAATTGATAAACCATCTCAACAATACCCCATGAGTATTCCTCGTAAAAAGAGGCCATGCTCTTCCCTTCTGCGCCTGCTTGCAACAATACTTGCTATCTATGATAAACGGCGACCCGAAAAGTAGATATGTGGTGTCATTTCTACGTTGATCGCCATGCATCACTTTGAAAAGGCGATGATGATGATTGCTTCTTTTCGTGCTATTAGTTTGCGATTTGAGAAATCGACCCGTAATCTGGCGAGGCAATCCGGTAGCAAAATAAGTTCAATGAGGCGGTGATGATTTTCATTCTTTACGCATCGATGGTTGAGCTTTGCTATATCTTGGCGTGGCATCTTTTTGGAGTCTTTTGAGATATGGGAGCTATTTAGGTTTTTTGTGTCTCACAAACTTCTTAAGCTTGCGACCATTAGTGGTGTTTAGCTTATGTACGAGAGAATGTTAATCTTTGTGTCCTAGGAATGAGGCTTTTTATGGAACTCGAAAAAGGTTGAGATTTTCTAAAGGTGGTTATTCTCTTTCTACGTAGTTCAAATTTGCGAATGAATTTCCCTATACCTTTGTTACAGAGAAAGATTTAGAGCCCTTTTGTCAACAAAATGCCAATTATGGTGATGACGAGGATGACCATGTTTATGGTAGTAATAAGGAAAAGGACACATACATAGATACCTCTTAAACTTCCCTTAAACTTGTCACAATTTGTCGGCTTGCCTCTTAAACTTGCTGGAGAAATCCTTTGTACTTGGATCCTAACCCACTAAACTTGGGAAATGAGGATATGGTGATATTCTCCGGGAAGTTTAAAGTTAAAACTTTTGAGTGCTAGGCAAAGGCGAGGGGGAATTTGTGAGGTCGGTTCTTATGTGCTCTCTCACAAAGGTGTACGCTTCTTGCGGCCATGGCGAGATTAGCCATTCTTGACGATTTTAAGGCAAATGCGAGCCTCTTTTGTGTTCAAAGAATGAGGCTTTCTATAGAACTCGAGAAAGGTTGGGATTTCTACGAGGGTGGTTACTCTCTTTCTCAAGTTCAATTTAGCCAATGAATTTTCCTATGCTTTTGTTTTAAAGAGATTTTAATGACCCTTTCATCAAATTGACGATTATGATCTTGAGCCTTTAGGGTGATGATGATCATGATAGCCATGGTTATGGAGGAAAATACATATTCTTACCCCTAAACTTTTAGGTAAACCCAAATTTCATGTTCTTTCTTGTTTTTGAAGAATCCCAATTTCGAGAAGAATTATTTTATGTATTCATCTCCACATTTTCCTAGAGAGAGATTATTAGGTACGATATGAAACAAGCCCAAAGCTTTTATGTATTGTGGACTCATATACCGTACGAGGCTAATTGTTACATTGCTTAATTTATCTTGTTACGTTGCTTAATTTATGTTACACATTTTTATCTATTGTGGACACAAGTCGGGGAGATTTTATTTATTGTGGACTCATGTAGCCATTTTAGACCATTTCCAAGGCCATTACCGTGTAATTTCCGAATTTTAGGACCCTTGTTTAAAGAATAGCCCGATATGAAGAATGAGGCTAACGAGGAGGAAAAAAGATCTCTTTGGAGGGTGGTTGCCCTCTTTGATTGGCCTATGATTTCTCCCACAAAACCAAACCAATCGCCGCTAAAATTTGGTCGGTAAAAGCAACTTTTGTAGTAGTGCTCAAAGTAAATTGAGCGATAGGCTGTCCATGAATATATTTGATAGGTTTCAGCTTGGTTTTTGGTAAAGATTGCAAGTTTCGTTTGAGTTTTAGGCTTGCAACATATGATGCTTGAGGATTATTGTTACGAATTGTCTCTCCCATAACCATGGGAGGTTGCGGAGAGGCTAAGTTTCCCATTAAACTCAAGTCGCCATGTTTCTCCAAAGAGGAGGGAGAAGAGAGCTTTTGGGGTTTAGTCGTTTCCTTATTTCTAGTCTTGTCATCATTAGTATGTATGCATTGAGAGATTAAATTCTTTTATGAAAGCTTTTCTAAATCATTTTTCCTTATCATTTTTTTGTAGGTGGTGAAATTGAACAAGGGGATGAAAGAAGTGAAGATACATGATCCACTAAGGAGGATTGGGTTAATTTCTTGGAAAATTGAAAACTTGTGTGTTCCACCTCTTGAATGGTCAAACATTATCTTGATATTTTGCTTTTATGTATATTTCTTGACCTCTTGGATTATTATTTTGGTATGATGTTGGATCTTGTATTATTATTTTGGTATGATGTCGGATCTTGAATTATTATTTTGGTATATATGATGTGGGATCTTGGATTATTATAGTTTCTTCTTGTGATTGATATATGTGTGGTCTATATTGTGTCAGCCCTGTATAGTCAGTTGCAGTAGCCCCATAATATCCGTTGCAGTAGCACCATAATACTCGTTGCAGTAGCATCGCAATAACTGTCACGGTAGCCCCATAATATATGTTGCGGTGGACCTATAATACCCGTTGCAGTAGAATTATAATAATTGTTGCAATAGTCCTAAAAATAATCGTTGCGATATTAAATAACCGTTGCATTAGCTCTATAACAACTGTTGCAATAGGAAGAAGAAAGTGGTTGAATAGTACGAAATAAGCGTTGCAATAGCGTTGAATAACCGATGCAAAAATATATATTGCAACGGTTCTTAGCTGTTCCAGTAGACACATAACCGTTGCAATGATCTTGAAGGGCAAACCGATGCGATAGGATAATCTATTGCACGCTTTTAGGAACCGTCACCATTAACCGTCACAATAGACCTATTGTAACGCAAGCCGTTTAATGTGATCACCAAAACCGTTGCGATAGAACTATAGCAACGGAAAAACAATCTACTGCAACGGTAACAGAACCGTTACCATAGGACAAATTTCTAGTAGTGGAAATAGATCTTCAGATGACTTCTCATGAATATCGCCAGCTTATAACCCAAGATAAATTATTTAAGAGTCACTTCCGATTAATCAATAAAATCATTCAATCATGAGCTAAATCAGATTTATATTAAGATAATTCATAAAACACTTTCTCTTCCGATTAAAGCATAAAAAAAATCTCAATAATCAAATAAAACTACTATCCATGAGTTCAAGACTGATGAAAAGCCTGTGAACATATGCAAGAAAACATTAAGGGTTTAGTCAAAAGGAAAATGTCTCTCGACTATTTTCCTCTCTTGGTTCAACCGATAATTCAAGAAGCTCTTTCGATTACTTAGAAGAATCACCAATTAAAACCAAACAAAATAATTCAAAGATATTTACCAAACTATTCCTCTTTCGGTTAAATAAAATGGTAGATAACTTTGCAATTCAATTCAAAACCCTGTTAACGAATTCAAGCAATAAAACAAGAATTGAATCTAAAAACGTCAATCAATACATCATGTCTGTCAAAACCCTATAAGAAACTACTCCATAATAGAATAAAAGAACATAGAGGAAATAGAATTAGAAAACATTACAACCGATGATTCATCCAAACTCCCGTATTGAATCGAATCGTGATAGAAAGTAATGAAATCGGCTGTCAAATCCTCTTCTACGCTCCTCCAATGCCTCCTAGGTAAAAAAAAAAAAAAGTCCCTTAAAAAACGTGTGTTTTAGATATTTAAACCCTCCAAAAATAGGCCCGGACTGAAATACCCTTAAAAAAACTCGGACTAAAAATCTGCAGAGAGATAAACTGCCGTGACGCGGGCTGCACCGCCCTGTGAGACGCGGCAGGGCAAATTTCCAGAGCCTTTTATTTCTCTCAGGGAGCGTCACCGTAAGGCAGTTTTTATGAAATTCTTGAAGTTTGTTGACAACTTATGCTACGTAGACAAAGTCTAGGATCCTTTCCATTTTTCTTTTGCTTCCCCAACTTTTGTATGCCACATAGACACACTCTTGTTTGCCTTCCATTCTCACTTCTTACTTTGATACAGTGCATGACAATTGTTTTTCTATTTAGACAAACCTCAATTTGACTTCCATTTTGTCAACTGTAAAGGCACTGTTAGCCCTTTTATTTATTTGATCAATTTCCTTCTTTTTTGTCAACTTCATATTTTCTTCACCCCATTTGCTTTTCTTCATCTTCGCATGGCGTTATTTTTGGTCCTCGATCCCGAACTCGATTGTGGTTACATTTCTTGAACGTCTACTCAGATTTCAAAGTCCCAAGACGTCCGTTTTAACTCTAAAATGCTCGTTAACTCGAAAACAAGTCCTATACAACAAAACACACATATTCAGTAACATATTAGCTCAAACACAATTAAAGTGTAGTAAATAAAAGGCTAAATATAGCTAAAATCTGTGTTTCTAGACTACCATCACAAGTCAAATATTATTACGCTATCCAATCTTAGTATAGGAGTCAACTAGCCATTTTGATAATCTTTAATCACCAAATCTTTATTAGCCCAACATACGCAACTAGAATAAAGAACAATCAACAAGGATAGTTCAAGATCATAGCCTATGGTTTAGCAACTAATCCCAATCGTTTCAAGTCTCAATATATCCAATCTGAAACCAACAACATAAATAAATCATCAGTCATCACAAATAAGGCATAATGCAATGCAATGCCATGATGTAAGAATGCAAATGCAATGCAATGTTGTGTACATATGTGCTCCGGACAGAAGTATCGACGTCCCCGTAGTACAACCCATGGGAGACCCGCGAAGTTCTTGTACTTACTCAATCCACGATTCCGGGACAACAATCGAACATCGGACTCTCACATCACTCCACACAATCCACAATTCCGGGACAACCATCGGACATCGGACTACCCATATCACTCGCACACAATCCATGATTCCGAGACAACCATCGGATATCGGACTACTCATATCACTCTCATGCAAAGTGAGTTCAGCTCATCACAGTGTTTCGTCAAGCATCAACAATGTATCAACAATATATCATAAGAGATGTGAATGCATGCGATGTATGAGTCAACATAAATAATCAGATCAATATCACAAGTACCAAGTGTGGGTACGCCAACAATATCATGAAAAACTACACAAGTCATATAGAACACTATCCTCGTAATCAAAGTCAACAAGTGAAGTAACACAATATCATGTACAAGATATATCAATAGTCTCCGATAATCAACACGGATCGGTGACACACAATATCACCACGCTTCTTTCACTGCCTATAAATATTAAAAAATATAATTCCACCTTCTACTTACAATACATCACTAATACCCATTCTAGAATCTATTCACAGACCTTGATATATTTTATCCGTTTTCATAACAATTAAGGTTCACTATACATAGCCTAGAACCACTTATGCGCATCTTACCGAAATTCCTCATCAAAGGCCATAGTAAAGAGGATAACAAACATCTAACTTTCAAGTCACGTAAAATCCACCAAAGCTCAAGGAAAATAATACAAGAATCCTAGGGAATCTACAGGCCACAAGCTCGAACACATAAATTGCATAACAGTACCATCCTATGAATCCATTCCAAATCTCCAGTTCCTACACATGTATTCTCCGTTCCTTCTAATACATGAATACGGGAATCTAACCAGAGTCTAACAAAAAGAAGTCGCAACCTGCCTCGAGGCCGAGCGGGTGCCACGAACATCCGTAGATCTTCAATTCATCTATCGCGTTATAATCCGAACAAAGGAACTTGAAATACTCATGAGAGCCAAGGATAGGAATCACCATTAGCACACTTATAAGGGATTTCGGATTGATAAGGAAAATTTAGGAATTTGGACCACCCTTAGATTTTCTAGGCTTTCATTACCAAAAGAACTTTTTTCCTATCCATAAAGAGTTATTGCTAGACCAAGTTGCCATCTTTAACTCTATTCTTTAAAAAACCCCATTTTCAAGATTCATGGAAGAAATCCATTTACAATTTAGGAAGATGCTAGGAATCTAGGTTAGAAATCCATCTAGAGTGAAGAACATGGGAGATTTAAATCAATTAACTCCATATGAAGAACAAGCTAACCAATCATCCTTCCAAATCTAGGAATTGGTGATACCCATTTTATTAGCTCTCTAGGTGAAGACCTTAGGAACAATTTACAATGTGAAAGGAGGAATTTAGAAAAGGTTAGGAGGATTTACATTCCCAACAAAATCTGAATTTGGGCTCCTAAAAAGACTTGAGAGCGGCTGGACTTTAGGGTTTATGAGAAAATGGGGCCAATTCCCGAAATGATCTTTTAAATAGGGAAATTTATTGTGCGTCACGACTGTAGCGGTCGACCAACCGCTTCAGCGGCAGCGCTTCAGCGCCCACCACGCCGCTTCAGTGGCCTGATGCCACCACCCTACCTACGCTTCAGCGGGGTCAGGGTCGTTGGGGCATGACCGCTGTGGTGGTCATCCCAGTTCTAGGGCGGTCTAACTGGGTCCCCGACTCGAATTTTGATGTTTTAATTCCTTCCTCTACAACGGATCCTGCTAGGCTAGATACCCGTCAGAAATACTTAACGAACTGAAAGGTCCAGGATATCAAGGTTGCGAATATTTCGAAATTTTACGGTAACGACTAAACGGGTCGTTACAAAACCAAGGTCGTAGTTCTTGGAGTGAGCGTTTTCGATGTTAGCAGTGAAGATCTATCCGGAAGGTTTATTTGTGAAAGGATGCATAACTACTACAGGAGATGGAAAGGTCATAACCGTTAGACTTCTAAGTGACGTTTCATTTATTTTTCTTGTAGCGGATAATTAAATGGTAAAAATGAGGAATAAGTCAAAAATCTGAGAAAAAAAAAATATAATCCTTGGCTTATGAGCTGTCACGTCACCGGGCCTATGTCCCGGGATTATATAGTTATATTTATATGTAAGTCCACACAATAGATAATTTCTAATAGGCTATTGATATAATTATAATGATGGAGGTGGTAGATGCAGTAGCGATTGACAATAATAGTTGTCAGCAATTATGGTTGCTAGTGGTGGTTGTGATGATAGAGGTGTTTGGTGATGATGGTTGGTGGTGGTTGACAACGTGGTGGTGTTGAAAAAGATGGTGATGGTGGTTAGGATGAGGGCGACGAATGAGGGGTAGTGAGATGGTTAGAGGGTAGGTAGATGGGTAGGGTGGGGTTGGGTTGGGAAGGGTAAGGTTGTTGACAGTGGTGACGAAAGTTGTGATGACAGAAATGGTTGATAGTGGGGTGGGGGTTTGGAGGGTGGTAGTAATTATGACAGCAAAGGTGGTTGGTAGTGGTGGGTTGAGTGTTGGAAAGAGGGGTTGGGGGTCTGTGGTTGGTGAGGTTGGGGGTAGGAGTGGACCTGATGGTTGTGGACGAAGTTGTGGTAAAAATTATCCTTCTAAAAAATACCTCTTAATGATATTAAGACTCGATTCAAGATCTTAATGATTAAGATTCAGACCAAATAATTTAAATCTTAATGCAAACAAATATTTATTTAAACGGATAGATTGAAAATTAAATAAGGCCTGAACCATTCGGATCAGACCTCCATTGAAGTGCAAACAAATAAGGTCTAAGTCACTATAAAAATATCGAAAAAAGGTCAAAAATGCCCTTAACGTATTGAATATGGTCTAAAAATGCCCTCCATCCACCTATTGATTCAAAATTGCCCTTAACGTTTGCTTTAGGTCTAAAAATGCCCTTCTTTTAACAAAATCATGACATGGCATTAGTGGGTCTTTTAATTGAACAAGTGGCATTAATTTATTGGTCCACATAGACTTTTAACCCCATCCATAGTACCCGAACCGTCCATAAATAAACCCAACATTCAAATTTAAAATATCTTAACCCGTCAGTTCCTCTGAAATTTGGTGTGCATGAATGCCATAAAAAAATCTTCTGGGTTTTAATCTTATAATATGATGATGGAGAAGACGGAAATGTGACCTAACCTAATATATCAAATAAGCAAGATGTGTTTTAAGTCTTGCAAATAGCTTTGAGAAGAGGAAGACCGAAACTCCAATTTTTATGCTTGGCATGTTAAGGTTTATTTACTAAATAAACGTATATTGGTTGTGATTTATGAAGAACTTGAATGGATCTCTTCAAAGATCAAATAACTTCAATTATGGACAATTGAAGAGAGAGACTTTTATTAGTAATATGGGATGATAAGGTACATGTTTGTCAATTTTAGATATGTGATTTCATCCTCTATTTATACCATTGCCTCTGTTTATAATATGGATGCCTTTGGTTCAAAGCATTTGGCGTTATCTACATTGAGTTTCACTTAAATGGCTTTGTCGGTTGTGGTTTAGATTCTAATGCAAGGAACTGTGTGTAATGGACTCGAGAATATGAAATTGGAATTGTAATAGAAAATTGACAATTGGGGAAAAACAGTGGTATTTTAATGAAACTCAACAGGTTACAATTACAATGATGGGGAATTGGATAAAAGAACTCAATACAAGAATGAAACTCCAATGTGATGACTTCGAGCTTCAATGGATTCCTGTAATAGAGAATTTAGGTTAGAAAGAAGAGAATTTGGGAGAGAAGAAGAAGAAGAAAAAAAAAAAAGAAGATAGAAGAACATGATTACCAAATCAATGATTGCCCTCTTAGCTGGCAAGGTAGTTATTTAACAATTTCAGTTGGTTGAAATGAGATCTCAGTTGTTGATGATCTTCTAATCTTGGCCCTTGATCAGCTCTCACGTGGATTCTTTGAGTTGGATTAATGAATTGGCCCACTGACCTATGCAACGCACGTGACCTGTCACGACCCTAATTACTGATCGAGCGGGTACCTAACTTATTATCACTAGTAAGCGAACCCTTACCTATTGATTCATTAATCACTAGCCAATTTATACTTCTTTAATCATTTATACTTAAATAATCAATGAACATGTTAATGAATAAATAGTCTACCAAGTCATAAATAATAAATAATATAAGGGCGGAAGTCTTAACTATTACACCCCCAAAATCTGAAAGACATCGTACAAGGACTCTAACCAACAATGTCTAAAGAATCAAATATATGTCAAATATAATAACAAATAATGTCTGGAATGAAAGTATGGAAAGAGAGATCTTTAGGCGGCATGGCATGGGTAGAAGCTTACCCTCGGATCTAATCGAGCAAACTAGCTTCAAGCTAGAGATGTAGTCTGGATGAAATCTCTGGAACACAATCTGCACTCAAAAAGGGTGCAGCAAGGTAGTATCAGTACAAACACTATGTACCGGTAAGCATCATAGGCCGACTAAGATTAGTTCACATATATAAGCATAAAATAAAATCAACAAGATAAACAGATAGGCACTTAATACTCAAATCCAAGTCACGGAATATCCCATAACGAGTCATGACCTAAGATGGAGCTTCTAAACCACAAGTCTGTCAAGTTTCAATAATCTCACATAATAATCACAAGTCCAAGTTCCGACCCCAGGTAGAATCACTAACCTACAAATTTACTCAATCAATGATCATATCTATATCGTAATAGCCATTCAACAACCATACCAAAATCAGAAGTAAACGAGCATATAATAATGTAGTATAAAATGTAATGATGTGAAATGCAATGTATGATGATGTGCAATACAATGCAATGCACTGGCCAATCACTCGAACTGTACATATATGCTAATTGGTGTCATTGCCCAATAGTCATGACCTGCAGGGTGTTACACCTCGAAAATTTCCCCTTAGCGTGCAGTGAATAGACGAACGAGAGGCATGACGTATACGAGGTTTGGACAAGTAAGAAATAGTATTTGATAATCCTAATTAAGATTTCCAAAGACATTCGAGTTAAGGAAAGAAAGTTGTTGAGGAAAGCGAGTCATATGTTGTGTATTGGATAAGAATTACGAGTATTGAGTTAATAGTGTATTAATGATGCTTTGAGGAAGAGTTGTGACGTCCCTTATAATGGTATTGAGGTGTTAGATAAGTGGTAAGAAGGTTCCATAAGGATCGGGAATCAAACGAGTCGACGAGAACAATTCTCGGAAAGCTCGGCAACCTACGGCCAGACATACTGGCCGTATAAAAAGTATGGACCGTATGTCCAACCGTAGATTCAGCCCGTAGAGCATACTTCACTGGACCAGATCTACGGCCAGACATACGGCCCGTAGAAAACATACGGACCGTATGTTGGTCCGTATAAGCTCGTCGGGACTGAACTCAAATTTATATAAGGGACCTCTTTTTCATTTCATCTTCCACCTCCACACTTCAAGAAACCTCTTGAACCTTTCCATACACTTCAATCACAAGAAAACAAGAGAAATCAAAGATTAACAACAAGATTTGAGTAGAATCAAGTGTATGAAACCCATTAAAAGTCATTCAAATCAAGAAAACCCAAGAGAGATGAAATAGGGTTTTGGTGCAAGAAGTGTATCATCAATCAAGGCTTATCCCTCCATCATCTAAGGTAAGTTTCATGACCTTTCCATGTTATTTGAAGTATTATTAAGTCGAAACACATGGATTATAAAAGAGTAGAGAAAATGGGTTATAAATGGGTGAATAATGACATTGTGGAATAGTAGAAGGAGTGAATCATGAAATTGGTTACGTTGAGATCATAAATGTGTTATAAACGACCTTTGGAACATGGAATGAGTATCATATGTAAAAATACGCGATAATAGACTTTGGTCATGGTTATGGAGAATTGTAGTAAAATTATGAATTGTGAGCAATGTAATCGAATGGTGCTTATTGTTTATGATATTGTGATTGTCGTTATGAATGTTGGGAGTTGATATGGAATATGGCGGAAAGTAGTATAAACAAAGGAAATGCTGCCCAAATTTCTTTAGCTTTAGTAAGCTCGATCCTATAATGGTATAGCTAATGTTGATACGAATTCCCTTGAAGGTATAAACGAGCACATTAAAGGAGGACGAGCAAGCGATAGAATAGTTAAACGACGAAGGTATGTGAGGCTAGTCCTTTCTTTCTAAGGCATGAGTCCTATGGCATGAATTTCCTCTTTCTTATGAATGTTACATCTTCAAGAAGACTATAGGTCCTTGTTCATGAATAGACTCACGAGATAAGATATATGTTACAATGATGATAACGATAATGGCAAGCTAAGTCTAGAGATGTTATAGTCTATGATATGGTGTCCAATGAAGCTAATTTTAGCCCTTTGATGTTGATCATCGTATACACTCACCTTATGCTTGTTCCTTCAAGGTGAGGCAGGTTACTTATGAATGTTCCATAACGAAGTCGGGGGTCTACGACCTTACGTCACCTCGATAGAGTATGATTATCTAGGAGTCTCTATGCATGTATTATGATGAGTTATGATAAGTATATTATGATAAGCATACTATGATGAGTATATGATGCTATTACACCGCGCCTATATGGCCGGGCAGTCACCGCCAAGGCGGGCAGCTATACACCATGGCCAGATGGCATGGGCGGACACCACTAGTGGGCGGCGGGGAGATGATACCCGGACGCGGGAGGCACGAGCGAGCTAATGCTAATGCTAATATTATTGATTATCACACCGTACCTATATGTTCGGGCAGCTTATACATTTATGCATATATGATATGGCGATGAGCATGGAAGTAAGTTAGCATGTATGATTTCCTTTATGAGTCAGTCAGTCACAGATTGCCTTTTCACTGATGCCTCCTTATTTCATTGATGTCTTATTATTGCGTATGCGTTACAAATTCAGTACAATATTCGTACTGACGTCCTTTTCTTCGGACGCTGTGTTCCGCCACAGTAGACGAGGAAGTGATCCAGACTCATAGGAGCTAGCGGCGGATTTAAGAGCACTCCATTTTCCGGAGGTGCCATTGATTATTCTTTTGGTACATACATGTAGATATTCATGATTGGGCACGACGGGGTCCTGTCCCATCCATATGTCTAGTACTCTAGTAGAGGCTCGTGGATACGCAGTGTGGGTAGTATGGTCTCATGACTTTTATGTATATGCACGTATATATATATATATATATATATATATATATATATATATATATATATATGTATGTATATTTTTGGTAGCCGAAGGTCTTATGTTTACAAAAGTAAATGTGTTGCAAATGATGATAGTTTTATACGATTATGAGCATGCAATATGAATGAGCATAGATGCGTAACAGAGTGAGTGGTGTTCGGTGGTTAGCCCCGGATACCCGTCATGGCCCGTAGCTCGGGTCGTGACACAGGGGACCCATGGTGTCCATATACCACTCGTTCTGGATACTCATCAGACCCGAGCATAAATCCTCCGCTCCGAAAAAAACCTTGGACGCAGATCCACCTCATGTACCACTCATTTCCGGGACGAACCTCGGACCACGAGCTCATAATCTAGGTCGCATCCTCACCCCCGGTCAAATGTGCCTTTTCATATACATATATCTATATATTGTCACATCGCTTTTAATGAGCGATTATCAAGTACCATGAATCAAATAGTATCACAAGTTCAACAAGAAGATTATATTAACTTCTTCACTAATTTCACATCACAATGTATATCTCAACGTATTCCAGTTCATTAGTATGTATGGACTATGAACAATTAGCAATATCAATGTCAAACACAAGGCTTCATGCCATAAGTCTTTCATGAATCATTTTCGAACTATTTCCATCATGTATGAGTGTATGAATGCATGAATGAGTGTAAACATGGTAAATCAATGCAAACCCATAAAGTAACAGTGAAGGTACAAGTCAAAAGCCACAAGTCTTATCAAGACTTAGATCAACTCAACCATGAAATGAATCATACAAACCGTCTCAACCAACATAAGAGTCTATGTCCCTCTTTGCTTCCACATATAGCAAGTACGCCTCACAACTAAGTCTTGTATCACCAAGATGCTCCATGTTTCTATATATTATCATCAACAGTAAATCATACATCAAGTTTTCATCTACGTACTGTCATAAGTTTATATCACAGTTCAAGTCTAAACTCATTATCCTTCCTTTCTCTGATGATATGTGTAACAATAAGAGAGAACTGGGTACAACATGAAATTTAGGTAATAAATCTAATCACAATAGCAGGGCAACGAGCCACCATCAACAACAATCAACCTAATAGAAATCCATCCCGAGTCTCCACAGTATGAATACAACTGCGCCTCATATTTCAATACATAAAGTAATGGCGACGAGCCCACAAAATCAGAAGTCATACCAACCTAGCTAATATCCAACCAAAACACCATGTTCGAAGACCTAATCATGCTTTCTCCTATCAATTCTACACAATACATATGTTTCGCTAATCAAAGTCTAACTAAAGTAAGCCGTAACTTACCTCGAATGCAGAACAGGAGCCACGAACTACCCCACATGAGTCTTCTATTTTCGAAGAGCCTCATAGCGGTCAAAGTCTAACAATATGATGCTAAGTAAGCAACAAACCATGTATTTAAACAAGAACAAAATTTTGGGGAAGAAGACCCACTTACTTCTACCCTTTTTAATAGATGAAACCATCCTTTAATGGTGCATTTATCATAACTTCTATCTCTACAATCATTAACCTTCAATTCATAGGTTTCTAATAAATTTACCCTTTCAAACAGATTTTAGGACAAAATTTCCATTTTTATTAGAACCCTAAGTCTCAACATGCAATTTCAACCATAAGAAATCAAATTCCCTTCCTAGAAAGTGTTAATCTATACTCCTAGATGATTAATCACAACAAAATCAATAACCCATCAATTATTTAAAGGTTTACTAATTCTAGGGTTCTAGGATTTTTACCCACTATTAATGGACCTTAAACTAATCATGAAACTTGAAGAAGAAAGGGAAAGGAACAAATAAAGGTGGGGACTTACCCTCCTAGATGCTTTCACCAATGAATGGAATGAAGTTTGCCTTTTTCTCTCTTGAAAACTGACTTTAGGGTCTTGTGGGTAATGGTTTGGAGTTGGTATATAAAAATAGGGTGTTCTGGCCCGACGGTCGCTGTAGCGATCACCATGGCCGCTGTCACACCCCAATCTTGATCAGGGTGTGATGGGCACCCGACCCCGTAACCGGAGCTGAGCGAACCCGCTGACTCCTACTACATGCTCAATTTTTTTTTCCGAAACCTCTAAGACAAGTAAACATAAATAGTTTGTTAAAATATCATTTTGTTGCTCTTAAATCAAATAAAACATGTAACTGTATATAACTCGTATCATAATACGACCCGACTCCGAAACCCATGACGGCTGCGCAAAGTCTCTATATGTACTCGAAAATCCGGCACATGTACGGCGACTCGGCGACACCTGCAACAAGTGGAGCTTGCCCAACCTCATTTTGCCGAAGCATCTTCGTCCCGGTCGCTATTCATGCGGGAGTACACACGCGGCACGAACGCCCCCCGAAGAAAAGGGGTCGCACGAGCATTGTACTGAGTATGTAAGACATGAATAGTAACATGATAAAGGCATATGCGGTATGAATAATAACGGCACAAACGTATGAAGCTTATCTGGGTTAGATGTAACTTGTACATGTGAGTGCCTTTCAGGCGGATGCCACGCATGCTTAGTTTCTTTCCGAAAACGGTACTTCTTATTTACATATACGTAAAAACGAACATTTCGGAGAACGGTGTCCTTTACTTACATTCACGTACGCCGAGTACACATCGGCTCTCCCCCCCCTTCCCCAACGTGTCCCAACATATTATACATATCACATATACAGAGAACAGAGCATTTCAGAAAACGGTGTACGGTGTTCTTTACTTACATTCACAGACGCCGAGTACATCGGCTCTCCCACCCCCTTCCCCAACAGTGTCCCAACATAGTATACATATCACATATACAGACGCCGTATCCGCTCTCCCCATATCCGCGTCCCGGCATCCCGCGTCCGGGATGATAAGCCTTGTACCGAATCGGTGGACACGGTTGCCCTCCCCATTCCCCACATATACATATATCATATAAACAAGCGATGCACATATACGTGTATCATAAGGCAAAGTTACCAATAAAAAGCGTCATTTATGAGAAAACATCAAATAGGGCCATAAGGTATAGTTTCATCTTCTTAGAACCTTTATGGCAGTCATTCCCTAATAATAGAGTTGAGGTATCAAGAAATTGTTTAACATTTCCATATTTTCATTTTTATAGAAGAACATATTATCAACATACCTATCGTAGGCATTTTCTTATTTTCGATTCTATCGTTATCATGATAAGATCGTATTCTTCACCTTAGTCATGAATCATCTTTGTTGTACTTATCATGGACGTATGTTCTTCCTTAGCATTATCGTTATCACGGTCATCATAGACATTTTTACATTAGGAGGGTGATGTACCTATCGTTTGATAATCGGGACGGGGGATCAAGAGTTTCCTTAGGATTCAACTCCAAAACAAGTCAAACGGAAGCGATAGGAAAATCCGGGAACAATGGGCCCACCTCGGGTCAAATGAGGCGGCGTACAGAGTTGACGTATAATACGTTTCATGACACTACTTAGGAGAGTTTTAGGATAGTCGGGTCTTATTTATACAAGTTCTAGAGGTCTAGGAGGTTTTTCCCACATTTTGCACAATTTCTATTTCAATTCTACTGAATGAATAGTAACAAATTTCAATCTTGGATTCCGAGAAAAGGAATGGTCCCCGAGGCCCGTATCCAGCCCTATTACATCTAGGACATGCCAAGAAAGGAAAGTGAAGTCTTACATACCTCTTTCCACTTCTTCTGCTACTCCGAATCCAAGTTGCAAACCCGCCAAAATCTACGATTTGGTCACATTTACCAAATGTCAATTTGAGCATTTAAAGGTTGAAATAATCATTTGCCTACCGAAATTTCGGCAAAGACTTCCCCGTAAATACATCATACCACCAAGTTCAACTTGGCCCAAATCAACAACAACAACCCGAGAATGGAACTCGGCCACAATATCAACAACAAACCAACAATCATATCTCCAAATCCTCAATCATTTACTCAAAACACCTTCTAACATTAGTAACTTGTTTTACATGATTCAACAACATTTTGTTTAGATTCCAACCAACTACCACAACATAATCCGCAACCTCCCAATTAAATAAAACATCAATAACACATTTCTTACCTTTAACTTCAAGAACTACATCAACAAACTACACGTCGACGACTTCATTTCAAATTACCAAACCATCATTTTCATCATAGAATCCGCATTAACAACAACTAAAATATTAACTAAATAAAAATTACTCATCATCTTTACACAACACTATGCCATTCGGCCACCACACACACACACATGGCCACAACTTCAACATGCATGATCTCATGTTCCTCATCCATTTTACACTATGGAATTCGCAACACAACAACCAAGACGTTCTAAATAAAATTAATTCATCACTTCCATCTACACCACTATATTCGGCCACCATAACTACATGCATATGTTCATGCATTTTTCATCCATTTCTATTCATTTCAACAACAACTAACTTACTATATATATTTAATTCATTATACTTACATACAACAACACATACAAGGCCACACACACACCATGCACGGCTACAACTCCAACACCCACATTTTCTTATAAATTCCATTCTTTACCACATTCTACAACGTGCCACACCATCCATAACATAACAAAGAGATGAATTCTTACCTTTCCTTCACAACTTCTCCACTTAGCCAAGGTTTGGAGTTTGGCGCCAAAGAGTAATTCTCTTACTTCAACAATTATACCACGTTGGAGAGCGTCCTTAAATTAGTAGAAATACATGAAGAGCATAATTTTTTGGACCAAGAATTGAAGACTTGAATTTTTCCTTCCCCTTTCTTGGCTTGGCCGAAACCTTGCCCTTCTTGCTCTTCTTCTTCTTCTTTTTTGATCTTTATTTCCTTTGAATGAAATAATACCTCTATATATATATATATATATATATATATATATATATATATATATATATATATATCCTTAAGCATGTGAGGGCACATGCCCCTCTCTAGAAATTTCTTGAATTTAAAAAAAAAGATGACTTAATTCTTCATCCTTTCTTTTCCATCCTTTTCTTTCCTCTTTCTTTTATTTTCTAGAATTTTCTTGAAATTTAACATAGAAGACTAAGTGTCTTCTTGTGTACACTTAAGTCCTTCAAGAATTTTCCTTGAACCTTTAATGAAATTACCATTTTGCCCCTTGACTTTCATAATATTCCAATTTTGTCCCTAACCTTCCACATTATTTTCACGGTCCATTTTGCGAATTTCTCTTCTTGCCCTTAGCCTTTCTCAATATTTCCACAATACCAATATTCATAAATAATATTCCTAACAACTTTGACATTAAAATTATTTTAGAGCATGGTCTTTGTCCTCAATTTCTCACCATTGTCTTGCAACATCCAGACGCACGAAATACGGGCTATAACAGCCGCTGCGGCGGTCCCGCTACAGTGGACCTATCGGAACAGCCCGAACGAAAAAGGACATAACTCCCTCATACGGAGGTGAAACGCGATGATTCCTTTTTTTTATAGCTTCGTAATTACGATACGGATCTAATGGTTCAAACCTCACACAAAACAAAGGTTGTTTGATCAATCTGGATCCCTTTCTATCCAAAGACCTACGGAGAAAACATCGAATACGAGCGCGACAAAACTCAAACCCATCTGAAACTCTTCGGAACCTCACCAAAACTTGTAGACAAGTTCAAAATCAACATACTAACTCGTTGAACCTTTCAAAACATTGACACGAGGTCATTCTAACTTGGCGTTGACCGTGGTCAACTCTAACTCGTTGACTTAACTAGCTTCTCCATCAATGACTCAATTTACACTCGAACCTTGTGGGAACTAACCTAGTGACTTCACTAAATCATAGATCGTACTAACGGGACTCTGAGGAAGGGTCAACAAGATTAAATAGGTCAAAACACTATAACAACCAAAAGAGCCATTACATGACCTCTCTTTTATATAATTAATCAACTAAATCCCTAATTCCTAAAATCAGTCCCAAATTCCCAATTCGATAAAAACCCTAAATCAATTGCACCTGCATAACAATACCCTCCCCTTCACAATGACCTTGACCCCAAGGTCATAGCTGAGCAATAAAATCGGGAAATTAGGCTTTGATGTAACCCAATCTTCCCAAGTAGCCTCATCCTCACTCAAATTTGACCAATGCACAAGAACCTTCACCCCCGCAGCATTGTTCATCTTGACTATGCGATGTTGAAGTATAGCCAAAATACTCGACCCCTCTTCACAAATAGGAAGTTGAGGTGTGGCAGTAATCTCGGGACCAACACACTTCTTAAGTTAGGAAACGTGAAACACTGGGTGGATTTGCGACCCATCGGGAAGATCCAAATGGTAAGCAACTGACCTGATCTTCTCTAATATTTGAAAAAGACCATAGAATTTAGCGCTCAACTTAAGATTCTTGCGAATTGCCACATAAGCTTGCCTATAGGGCTGGAGCTTCAAATATACCCAATCACCTGCTTGTAGAACTCTGTCAGTCCTATTTTTATCTGCTAAAAATTTTATCCTGGCTTGTGCTGTATGTAGATTGTCCTTTAATTGTTGCAAAAGACTCTGTCTTTGAGCAAGACAAACACCTACCTGAGTATGAGTAGAGTGGGGTAGTGAACCTATAGGAATTTGGGGTAGGGCATAACCATAGGCAGCTCAAATGGCGTAGTTTTTAGAGCAGTATGAAAGTTGGTGTTATACCACCATTCTGCTAGAGGGAGCTATTTCATCCATTGTTTTGGGTTGGAAAATGCCAGGCTAGCAGATAAGACTCAAGACACCTATTGAGTCTCTCAGTCTGACCATCAGACTGAGGGTGGTAAGCAGTAGACATGTTGAGTTTAGTCCCCATGGATTTGAATAGTTGTTGCCAGAATTGGCTAGTAAAAATAGAATCTTTGTCAGAGACAATAGACTTGGGAAGCCATGTAACTTGTAAATCTCCTGTAAGAACAAATCTGCCACCTCTTTAGCAATATAGGGGTGTTTTAAGGGTAGAAAGTGACCATACTTGGTTAATCTGTCAACAACAACCAAGATAGAATTATTATGACCAGAAGAGGGAAGTCCTTCTATGAAATCCATGGCTATATCTTGCCATAGAAGATCAGGAACAGGTAGAGGTTGTAAGAGTCCAGGAGAATGCACATGCTCAGTTTTTATTCCTTGATAAACATCACAAGCAGATACCCAAGCAATTATGTCCCTTTTCAAATTAGGCCAATAAATAACCATACCAATTCTTCTATAAGTGCCCTGTTGTCCTGAGTGATCCCCCAAGGGAGAAGTGTGAAATGTAGTGAAAATTCTGAATCTCAAATCAGTAGCTCTTCCCCCATAGATTTTTCCCTTGTATCTAATTATGCTTTGATGTAAAGCGTAGCCAGGCTTACTTGTAGGATCAGTAATTAACTTTGTCACTAGTTGCAAGGTTGTAGGATCCATTTCATAGCTCTGGGAAACCTCCAACATCCAAGTAGGCTCTGCAGTTGTTATTGCATTGCAATATGCCTCATCTTCTTGTCTCCTTGATAGTGCATCAGCTACCCTGTTCTCAGTGCCTTTCTTGTACTGAACCTCGTAGTCTAATCCCAATAGCTTGGTTAATCCCTTTTATTGTAAAGCAGTAGTCACCATTTGCTCAAGCAAAAACTTGAGACTATGATGATTTGTTCTTATCATAAAATGACCACCTTAGAGATAATGTCTCTATCTATAAACTGCTGAGAGTATAACCATGTATTCATTCTCATAGGTAGACAACCCAAGATGTTTAGGTGCCAAAGCTTTACTAAAAAATGCTAAGGGTCTGCCTTCTTGCATTAATACAGCCCCATCCCTTTAGAACAAGCATCAGTCTCAATGATGAAAGTTTTGGAAAAATCTGCTAAGGCCAAGACAGGTGCAATAGTCATAGCCTATTTAAGATGCTCAAAGCACACAGTAGCTTCTTTAGACCAGTTGAAAGCATTTTTCTTCAATAGATTGGTTAGTGGTCTACTGATTATACCATAGTTCCTTAAAAATCTTCTGTAGTAACCAGTAAGCCCCAAGAATCCTCTCAATGATTTGAGTGACTTAGGAACAGGCCATTTGGTCATTGCTTCTATCTTTGTTGGATCAGTAGAAACTCCTTGACCAGTGATAATGTGACCAAAATATTTAACTTTCTCTTATCCAAAGGAGCATTTAGACATTTTGGCAAACAATTGTTCCTTCTTGAGTATAAGTAGTACTTTCTTGAGGTGGTAAATGTGCTCTTGCATATTAGAACTATATACCAATATGTCATCAAAGAACACTAGCACAAACTGCCTAAATTTTTTTCTAAATACATGGTTCATGAGACTTTGAAATGTTGCTGGGGCATTTGTCAACCCAAATGGCTTGACTTTGAACTCATAATGGCCTAAATGAGTTCTAAAGGCTGTCTTATAAACATCCCCCTCAAACATTCTAATTTGATGATATCCAGCCCTTAGATCAATTTTAGAGAACACATAGGACCCATTCAGTTCATCCAACAAACCATCTACCAATGGAATAGGAAATTTATCTTTGACTGTCATCTTATTAAGCTCCCTATAATCCACACAAAATCTCTAACTACCATCCTTTTTCTTGACTAAGAGGACTGGTGAGGAAAAAAGAGAATGGCTAGGTTAGATGATGCCATTATTCATCATATCCTTGACTTGTTTCTTAATTTCATTTTTTTGGAAGTAGTTATATCTATAGGGTCTGATGCTTACTGGAATTGAGTCAGGTTTTAATGGAATGAAATGGTCATCCTACCTTGGTGGAGGAAGTGAGGTCGGTTCAGCAAATACATCTGGGAACTGCTGAATAAGCTGATTGATTTCCCCAGGTATGCTTGCACATCTTGTACTTCGGCAGCTGATAATGTAAACAAATGAGCCCATATAGTATGCCCCTTCATTAGCAACTGTTTCACACTAGTAGCATTCATAATTTTTAGTTCTGCTTGATGATAGATGCCACTCAGTTCCATCATCTTCCTTTTGTGAGTCACTTGCACCTTGTACTTCACAAAGTCTAATAAAACTGGACTATGGCTCCTCATCCAATCACCCCCAAGAACCATATCATTTTCACCTATTCTGATAAGTCTTACTGAGTTTTCAAATTCAATATCTTAAATCTTCCACTTAAAGTTGTGACAGATGTGGAGACTCATTATTTGGTTTCCATCTGCAATAGTTACTTTCATGGGAGTTTCTTCTTTAATCAAACACCCCAATTTCTTAGCAGTCTCTAGATCCAAAATACTGAGAGTGCTTCCAGAGTCTAATAACATAATCAATTTATTCTTCTTGTTTTCACCCTTCAGTCTAATTGTGTTAGGCATTTCACTACCAGACAAGGCATTCAGACTTATGGCTCCATCTATAACCTCTCCATATTGGAATTATGTGCTCAGTTCTCCTCCATTAGTGTCAGTTGTTCCCATTCCCTCTTCTGTTGGTATAACATCACTCTGATCCTCTTCATTTGTTTCTATGCAAACCTCCATAACATTGAGCTGCTTTGATTTGCATTAGTGATCAGGGTAGTATTTTTCTCCACACTTGTAACATTATCTATGTGCTCTTTTAGTTTCAAACAACTTATTACCCATGTTACCTGCATTGATGTTAGTTGGTCCTCTATAACCATTGTTTCCACCACTGTTAGAAGTTGACCCTCTAGACCACTGGATTTTACTTTTCTTGGCAGCAGAGTCTTAACACTTTCTTCTGGTGTCTGGCCTTCGCTACTGCTTTCATAAATGAGTAAGGCTTTAAATATTTAACTATGTTCCTTATATCCTCCTTTAGGACCTCAATGAAGAATTCTAAGAAAAATTCCTCAGGAATTGTTGGATTCCTAATTAGTACCCATGCTTTTAGGTCCTCAAATTTTTCCAGATACTCATCTACAGTTCCCTTTTGTTCTAACTTCTTAAACTCCCCTTTCAAATTAAATTTACTGTTATCTGCATCTGAAAATCTCTTGCAAATTTCTTCAGTAAATTCTTGCCACTTAACTCTACCTCTGCTAATGTGATAGGAGAAAAACCAAGATTCAGCCTCACCATTAAGGTGGAGCACTGCTGATTCAAGCTTTTGTTCAGGGTCAGTAATGTGATTGTACCAAAGTACCTCTCATATTTTCTCAACCATGTGCATGGATCCACTCCTTCAAAATAAGGAAACTCAACTCTTGCACTAAAGCCATTGCCATGATTATATCCAAAGAGATGCTCTGGACTGTCAACTACTCTGGTTCTGCTACCAGTACCTTGGTTGTTCAAGGGCACTGTGTCAACTGGTCCACTACCCAATATTCCTTGTGTACTATTCTGCAAATTCTCAGCTGGACTGGTGCCCAATGTCCAGTTGGTGTAGGGAACGGAACATTCTTTCCACCAACATGTCAAACTTTTTCCCTAGTTCATCCATTTTAGTCTCAGTATTTTCTGCTATTTTGTTTGCTTTTGTGACATCAGTCATGAACTGTGACTCGATTTTTTTTATAGGTTTTCCTCCGTATATTTTGATCTTGTTTCAGTTATGGTCATTTTAATGGGGCAGGACTTGCTCTGATACCAATTTGTAATGGACTCGAGAATGTGAAATTGGAATTGTAATAGAAAATTGACAATTGGGGCAGAATAATGGTATTTTATTGATACTCAACAAGTTACAATGATGGAGAATTGGATAGAAGAACTCAATACAAGAATGAAACTCCAATGTGATGACTCCGAGCTTCAATGGATTCCTGTAATAGAAAATTTAGGTTAGAAAGAAGAGAATTTGGGAGAGAAGAAGAAGAAGAAGAAGACGAAGAAGAAGAGATAGAAGAAGATGATTACCAGATCAATGATTGCCCTCTTAGCTGGCAAAGTAGTTATTTAACAAATTAAGTTGGTTGGAATGAGATCTCAGCCGTTGATGATCTTCTAATCTTGGCCCTTGATCAGCTCTCACGTAGATTGCTGAGTTGGATTAATGAATTGGCCCACTGACCTGTGCAACACACATGACCTCTCCTTTATTCACAATTAATCAACTAAATCCCTAATTCCTAAAATCAGTCCCAAATTCCCAATTCGATAGACACCCTAAATCAATTGCACCTACATAACACTATGTAAATTAAAATGTTGGTTTGTAGATTGATACTGAAAATTTCAGAGGCATAAGGAACATGTTAAAAATGAGAAGGGATTGACAAGTTAATTAGGTTATTTAAAAAGGTTTGGACGTTGGGTTTATTTATAGAGGGGTCGGGTCTTATGGGTGGGTTAAAAATCCACGTGGACCAATAAATTACTGCCACTTGTTTAATTAAAAGACCCACTAATGCCATGTCATCATTCTGTTAAAGGAAGGGCATTTTTAGACCTAAAGAAAACGTTATGGGCAATTTTGAACGAACAAGTGGATGAAGGGCATTTTTAGACCATTTTCAATACGTTAAGGGCATTTTGACCCTTTTCCGTAACAATATGAATCATTAAATAGAATTAGCAGAACAAACTAAAAATATGAAATTAGAGATGGCAAAAAATATGTACTTTTATCGGAAGATTTAACTAAATGTGACCTTTTAGTTGTGAAATTAGTATAGGTGACTTGTGGGGACCACTTCAAATCAAAACCCAATTAAATTTGGGATTAAGAAGATTGGGTCCAAAATGTATTTTTTTCAAACTTCTTAATCTTTTATAAAATACAAAAAGATCCCAACTTAATCCAAAAAACCCACCAGCCCCCCTTCTCCTCCTCCCACCCCTCCCAGCCCCACCCTCGCTGCCCCCCCCCCCCCCACCAAAAAAATTTTTTGTTTAAAGAAAAGTTTGCATATTTTTTATTTGCTTTTTCACCAGCACCCCCTCCTCCTCCTCCTCCACCCCCACACACCCCCCTCCCCACCCCCCGGCCCAATTTTTTTTTTAAAAAAAATTTGTTTTAAAAAAAAAATTAATTTCTTTATTTGTTTTTTCCCCCCCCCCCTCCTCCTCCCAACCCCCCCCCCCCCCCCCCCCCCCCCCGCACAATCAACCCCCCCTCCCCACGCCAAAAATTTTTTTTTAAAAAAAAGGTTTTGATTTTTTTTTTTTTTACCAAGGTCCCCACTTCTTCTTTCCACCCCACCCACCTCACCCACCCCCCCCGGCCCAATTTTTTTTTTTTAAGTTTTATTATTTTATTTGCTTTTCACCAACCACCCCCTCCCAATTTTTTTTTTAAAAGTATTGATTTTCTTTATTTGTTTTTTTAGTCTCTCTCCCACCCCCAAAAAAAAAATTTGATTTTTTTTATCGGTCCCCACTCCTCCTCATCCCACCCCTCCCCCCTCTCCACTCCCACCCCCTCCCCCCACAAAAAAAAATTGAAAATTTTTTCTTTTTGTTTTTTTGCACCCTCTCACTTAAAAAAAAAAAAATTTGTTTTAAAAAAAAGAAGTATTGAATTTTTTTGTTTTTCGCACCACCAACCACCAATCCCCCCCCCCCAAAAAAAGTTTTTTCTTGAAAAGAAGTTTTGAATTTTTTTTTTTTGGTTTCTTACTTCCCCCACAAATAATGAAGTTTTGAATTATTTTTTTTTTGGTTTCTTACTTCCCCCACCCACCAAAAAAAAAAAATTGTTTTAAAAAAAAAAGTATTGGAAAGTTTTTATTTTTGGTTTTTTGCCCCCCATCCCCCTCCAAAAAAAAATCTTGAAAGGAAATTTTGATTTTTTTTTTTTGGGGGGTTTAGGAAAAGTTTGTAGTGAATAGATGGTTTTTCTGTTGCTGTCTGGTATGGTTCAAGGTTTAGGAAAATATATCCAACAGATAGTTTTTTTGTTCTTGTCCTGGTATTTATCCGATTCTATTTGTAAAAGATAACCAACAGATTTGTAGTTATTGCACCAAGTTCAACACTTTTTGCAACAAGTAGACAATCTGTTGCAACGACTCACTAATATGTTGGACATAGTTTCAGTTATTTGCTTCTGTTTGTAGAAGATATCTAACAGATTTGTAGTTGTTGCAACAAGTTCTACACTTATTGTAACAAGTAGACAATCTGTTGCAACAACTACAAATCTGTTGGACATAGCTTCAATTATTTAGTTTTTTTTTTTTTTTGTAGAGGATATCCTACAGATTTGTAGTTGTTGCAACAGTTCTATACTTGTTGCAACAAGAGATAATCTGTTAACAACTACAAAACGTTGGACATACTTCGCTTATTTAGTTTTTTTTTGTAGAAGATATCCTACAGTATTTAGGTGTTAACAAGTTCTACACTTGTTGCAACAAGTAGACAATTCAAGGCAACAACTACAAATCGTTGGATATAGCTTCGCTTATATGGTTTGGTTGGTAGAAGATATCCAACAAATTTGTAGTTGTTGCAACAAGTTCTACACTTGTTGCAACAAGTGGGACAACTGCTGCAACAACTACAAATCAGTTGGACATAGCCAGCTATTTGGTTCGTTTGTAGAAGATATCCAACGATTTGTAGTTTTGCAACAATTTCTACACGTGTTGCAACAAGTAGACAATTTATTTATGAATCAGCAAATGTTGAGGAAAGATATTGTCAAATTGAACAGTCAAACTGACAATCAATCCTTAGAAAGAGATAAAGAACAGAGCAAAGAAGCAGTAGATACAAATGAAGAAAGTGAAGAAGAACTAGAAGATGAAGAAACTGATGATGGAAATGAAGGAGATGGAGTAGATCAAGGAAATCTGCTACACCCCAGAAGGCAGTTGCTGAACAAATTATTACTTAAGTTGTAGTATTTGGAGCCAAGGTTGCTGTTGAACAATTTCTATTTTTTTTTTTGTCCTTTATGTTATTTGTGAATGATGTTTATGAACTTATTTATTTTGATTAGTTGTGGTATTTGCAACCAAGGTGGCTGTTGAACAATTTCTATTTATGAACTTATTTATTTTGCTTACTAATTATTGTAACAGATGCATGCCTTGTTGAACAAGTTGCAACAAGTTACTAATTTGTTTTAACAAGTTACTAATCTGTTTCAACAAGTTACTAATCTTTTTAAACAAGTTGCTTAGTTGTTGCAACAAATTATTCACCTTGTTGGAAAAAATCAAACAATGGCTTAAATTATTGCAAAAACTAAAAAATATGTCGCAACATATGAGTTAATTGTTGCAACAGATCATACACTTGTCAAGAAGTTGCAACAAGTTATTAACTGTTCAACAATTGATCGATAAGTTTAAGCAAGTTGCTTAGTTGTTGCAATGATTTGAATTATTGCAACAACTTACTTACATGTTGCAACAGATATCTCATATGTTGCAACAACTTACTCATATGTTACGACGAGTAGCAGATATCTCATATGTTGCAACAACTTACTTATATGTCGTTAAAGATGTATCTCATATGTTGCAACAACTCCTCCATTGTTGCAACATATTCACGATATTGATCACATTGAACTCATTTGTTTATACCTAATAACACTAATTCATTTGTTTATCACTAAATATGATTGAATTAAGTACTTCACATCAAAACACTCTAATGATCACTCGATTTAGGAGGAATACACTTAGAATTGCCCATCTAATCTATGAAATTACATGAAATTACTATCTAATCCATTAAGGATATTAGTAGATATATATATATTCATCACTAAATACCATTTATTTCCCTTGTTTAACACTAAATAGGTAATCAAGTAGTTCGCATCAAATTACTCTAATGATCACTCGATTTAGTGCATACTGACTTAGTAGATCATCTTTCCTGACTCAAAATACATCAAATTGATTAAGTATTATACATTGATCACTAAATATCGTTGATTTCCTTTGTTTATCACTAAATATGTGTGAATTAAGTAGTTCACATCAATTCACTCTAATGATAACTCGATTTGGTGCATACTGACTTAGTATATCATATTTCCTGACTCAAAATACATCAAATTGATTAAGTATTTACATTGATCACTAAATATCGTTGATTTCCTTTGTTTATCATTAACATACGGGTGAATCGAGTAATTCACGTTGCATAATGACTTAGTAGATCATCTTTCCCGACTCAAAATACCATCAAATTGATTAAGTATTATATATTAATCACTAAATATCATTGATTTCATTTTGTTTATCACTAAATATGGGTGAATTAAGTAAATATATCAATTCACTCTAATGATCATTGGATTTAGTGCATAACCGACTTAGTAGATCATCTTTACCGACTCAAAATACCATCAAATTGATTAAGTATTATAAATTGATCACTACATATCGTCGATTTCCTTTATTTATTACTAAATATCATTGATTTCCCTTTGTTGATCACTAAATATGGGTGAATCAAGTAGTCTCTCGTTAACCACCGTAATATACATTTATTAAAGTGTAGTATCTGTAATAACAACTATAGATCCCACTGTTAAAGAAGTGACATAGTTATTGAACAAGTCCTTACTCTTGTTGGATAAACACAACAAGTTACCCAGTTTCTGCAACAAGTCACTCCACTTGTTGGAAAAACCCCAAAATGTAACTTAGTTGCTGCAACAAGTCCTGTCAATTGTTACAACAAATTGCTTACTTGTTGAAAATCTTTTAGCAGTTGGATAAAACCCAACAAGATACTAGTTGCTGCAACAAGTCCTGTTACTTATGGGATAAAACACAACAATTTACAGAGCTGTTGCAACAGATTCATTAGTTGTTGAAAATTGTTCAGCAATTTATTTAACAAGAATACACACATTTGTGATTGAACACGATCAACATATCATATAAACCAAGTTCACAAACACCAAGAACTGAAATTATCATTCTAAAAAAGAACTACATTAAAATGTCATAAAGTTCCAACAAATAACTATTATTACAACACAGTGCAATTAACAACTATGGAGCATTTCGGTTTTGATATGTTGTTTTTTGGCCCAACTTGTTTTGCATAAGGAGCATTTGTTTTTCTCGTTCGCAATGATTCCCGATTCCACGCCTCTTCTTGTCCTGCTTCTTCCGGTTTTTCAGGGTTTGCTAGGATCAACATATGAAGGAGGTATCTCTCTCTCTAATTTAAAACTTCTTTTCAAGATTTTTTTTTTGGGGGTGGGGTGGTACAAAAAATAAAAAATTTTAAAACTTTTTTTAAAACAATTTTTTTTGGGGTGGGTGTGGATGGGGCGGGGGTGGTGCAAAAAACCAAAAATAAAAACTTTTTTTTAAAAATAAAATTAATTTTTTTGGGAGGTAGGGGTGGGGGCGGGGGGAAGGGGGAGAGGGGAGGGGGATGGTGCCAAAAACCAAAAACAAAAACTTTTTAATTTTTTTTTAAATAAAATTAATTTGTTTTGGGAGGGTGGGGGTGGGTGGTGCAAAAAAACAAAAAAAAAACTTTTAAAAATCTTTTTAAAAAAAATATTTTTTTTGGTCGGGGTAGGGGTGGGGGCCTAGGGAGGGGGGGGGGGGGGCAAGGGGTGGGGGTGGTGCAAAAAAAAAAACAAAAAGCAAAAAAAACTTTTAAAATCTTTTTTTTTTAAAATATTTTTAATTGGGGGGGTAAAGAGTGGGACCCATGGGAGGGCGTGGTGTTATGTCCCGTGTTTTTGCATAATTGGAAATTATGAAAATGATTAAGACTTGGGTGTTACAAGGCAACAATTTGATTTTAGTTAATATGCTTATGTCGTTTATGAAATTATTGGTGCGAAGACATCGGGGAAGGCCGAGGGCGAATTTGGAATTTTGAAAATTTGTTTCGGGAATTATGAAATGAGAGTCTTAACAAATTGGGCTCAACAAATTAATGGGAATTGAGGCCCAAACCACAAGGGTGGCCGGCCAAAAACCATGGCCCAAATCAATCAAATTGGCCATGTGCTTTGCATGTGATCATTAAATCAAGGAAGCATATTATATATATTCATGCTAATCCTTAGAATGTTCAAGAAAGCAAAACAAATCAAAAAAATTTGAAGCTCACCTCAAAGGAGGCTCTCGGCCGAACCCCTCCAAAGCAAAAAAAAATATTTTCCTAGCCTTGTGTTGATTTTAAAAATCTTGTTCTTCTCATATTTGTAGTAAGTTCAAGACGCTCTCCAACGTAATACAATTAGTTTGGCGAGAGAATCACGTTTGCGGCGAATTGGAATTTCAAGAAAAGGTAAGGATTTTGCCACTTTTTTGTGTTATGGAACTTGCATGAATGTTATTATGATTGGAATAAGATGAGAATTGTGTAGTAGTGATGTATGTGTGTGCGGCGCGTGTGTGTGTGTGTGTGGTAAGGTGGCCGTGAGCCATAGTGTGGTGGAGGGAGGTGAATTTCATTTTTGTTTAGCTTGTTAATTGTGTCGTTGTGGCATTTATAACTCAAATGAATGTTTAATGAGTTGAATTGGCATTAAAGTTGATTATGGCGATATGGGAAATTGTGTGAATTTTTCATAATTTTTATATGATTGTAGAAATGAAATTCTACATGTGAATTATGGTCGTTGTTAATGAATTTGGATGAAAATAATGCGAGTTGGTAGTTCGTCGCCTTTGTTGAAGCTTTGGATAGAATATGGAATTCGACGGCATACTTGAATTCATGTATATTGTTCGGAATATTATTGGAATGTGTTTGAATAACTTTGAATAAGTAAATGAATATGATAACGTGGATGTTAGTTTGATGTTGAGAAGTTCGGATGGAAGTTGTCGCTTTATGGAGAAGTGAAGAATATTGATGTTAGATTCATTTTGTTGTGACTTATGATGTCTATGGTATTGTGGGCTGTTGTGGTTGATGTATTGAGCCAAGCTAGGCCTCGGGGGTGTTATATATATAGTGGGAAATCTTTCTTGCCGAAATTTCGGTAGACAAAAATGAAGTTAAGGGAATTCTTGAGCTTAAAAACCTCTAATTGGTAACTTTGACCATTTGCGGATTACGGCGAAACGGGATTTGAGTTTTGGACGAGCGTAAGACGCATATAAGGTATGTAGGGCTACCCATTCTTTCCTTTGGCATGCCTTAAGCATACTAGATCGATATTGTAGCCTCGAAGGCAATTTAAAGCTCCTTGAAATCCGAATTAGAAATCGAGCACTATTCATTCAATTGAATTGAACCTTAAAAGCCTCCTTTTGCTTGAAAGGTAATTAAATGTCCGAAAACTATCCAAATGTAGTCAAATCGCCTCGGATTCTCCATGTATGGTCTCATAGACTCTAAATGTCCAAGATTTATGTCCGCCCCTCGGCTTGATCCGAGGTGGGCCCGCTAGCATTGAGACCCCCTTATTTGTTCTATTATTTTTATTTTTGAAAAATGACGGCGAATACTTTTGTTTATGAATTTGGCCATCATAAAATAATGTTTAAATCATCACGATATTCTAAATACTATTTTGAATCATAGATACCATATTGGAAGTACTTTTATGGAACGAACCCGTATTGACCAATTATTCGAATTATTTGACTAAAAGAGTTAGCATATAACATTATCAAGTTTCAAAAGGCGTTTTGATATACAAATTGCATTCGTTGCTCACGACTCTGCTCGTGCCTTATTGTGACTTCGTTCACCGGTTCCGGGCCGATTTTGTGATCGTGCGCCTTATGCTAAATTCGGTAGTATCTTTGTGTTACGGTTTCGAGACCTCGCCATAGGGCGGTTACCGTTCCGGAGTTATCTTTGTGATATGGCCTATGATATAATTTGTATGATGATATGATATGATATATTCGGAGATGTACGGAGATTTGAAACCTTCGGTATCTTTGTGTTGTGGCACCGGCGTCGGAGAGACGTGACCACATTCCGAGCGTTTTGCATGATTTTGATTTGCATTATGTATATATGTCTTGGTCTGATTTTGTTATATTGATTCGGTATTTTCCCTCCGTATTTTTATTTTGCTCGTGGTGCCGGATTTCGGTACTCCGTGCTTTACATACTCGGTACTTCTTCGTGACCCCCTTTTTCGGGGCTGCGTTTCGTGCCCGCGAGTACGGACGTTGGTGATCCTCGCCGTAGGCCACACTTCTTCTGCTATATTGGATTGCTCCTTAGATCGGAGCGTACATTTGGTATATATCTTTGTCATGTATGTTCTTATGTATATTTGGACTATTTTGGGTACGGCGGGGCCACGTCCCGTCGCATGATTACGTCGTACGTACTAGAGGTCGTGGACATATTTTGTGGGGTGTGCCTACTTAGTATATTTGTGTTTGTATCGGTGTGTTGGGCGATCCCACCTTGCGGCGCGGCCGGTCCGCATATGTATATATGATATTTTGTTTACTGTGTGGCCTTTGTTGGTATTTTACGTGCGCGGGGGTTATTTTGGTTAGTCCGGAAAACAAAGGAAACTCTCTTGAAATTTTTCGGAAACTATCTAAGTTTGAAGCATAGCCTTGGCTAAACATTATATATGCTTGTACGCGTTCGTTATGCTTTGAGATAGTGTTTGATAGATATGTTTGGGTGCCAGATCGGGCCTTAGTCATGACTTTTACGGGGTTGGGTCGTGACACGGGGGGGATGGGGGTGGGGTTGTGCAAAAAAAAAAGAACTTTTAAAAGTCTTTTTTTAAAAAAATACTTTTTTGGTGTGGGGTGAGGGTGGGGGTGGGGGTGGTGCAAAAAAATAAAAATAAAAACTTTTAAAAATCTTTTTTAAAAAAATATTTTTTTTGGTGGGGGCGAGGGAGGGGGGCATGGTTGGGGGCTGGGGGAAAGGGTGGGATGGTGCATAAAAACAAAAAAAAACTTTTCAAAAGAACATTTTTTTGGTGGTGGGTGGGGGGCAAGGGCAGGGGGCGGGTGGGGGGAGGGGGCCAGGGAGGGGGGTGAAGGCGAGGGACAAAGTGTTAAAAATAAAAGTTGAGGGCAAAGTCTTAAAAATAAAGTTGAGGGTCAAAGTATCAAAAACAAAACTGTTGGGCAAGCTCAAAACCCGTTAATCACTAATCAAAAATCATCACTTCTACTCAATAATTAAAACTTGAATCACCTCCCCTTAATTTTAAAACTTAAAGGTCACTTATATTTAAAAGCCCCACTTTTATCACCTTCATCAATAAGCTAAACTTCGAGTTAACAAAAAGATAATTAAATTATCATATTAAATCAATGTGATGGTAGTGTGAATTAGTGTTTTGAAAGGCGGGGGCATGAGGCGGGGCGTTTTACTTAGCACAGGGCGAGGCGTAAGCCCCATGGATCTTTAAAATTTTAATATTAATAATTTAATAAAATAGTATAATATCTGGAAAAAATTAAAAAAATATAGTAATAGTTTTACAAAATTAAAAATTTGATTAAAGAAATTCATACAAAATAAAACTTCTAACACGATTTTACAAGTATAAATAATGCAATGATATAAAGCTATTATGAGATGCAAATCAACTCTAACATCTTAACTCTCAACCAATAAAAGAATCACATTTTCTTAAAATATATTACTATCATACTATGCAATTTACCTCCCTAAAAAGAAAATGATTAATAAACTTTATCAGTATTATAATTAATTAAAACATCACTCCATGAGTAAAAATAAAATTACTTTCAAATATCGAATTAATAAAATATGATAATTTCGAGACATAGGACAAAAACGTGAAGAACAATGACAAGTGAAGAATGAAAAATTTGGCTATGTATTTTTAAAAGATTGAATTAAGTGATACTCAGCCTCATGGTATTCTCAAATTGTAAATATGCAATACTATGATTGTTATTTGAGTTGCTCTCGATCTTCTTATTTTTATAGATGAAAAACTATTAAGCATCATTCATTAATTAATGAATTATGAGGATCAGTATTGTCTTTTACACGTAATTTGTGTAAGAATTATAAGGCGAGCCCCGAGCATTGGGCGTGTTTAAGGCGTACTTTCGGGCGTTAAGGGCTTAACCCTCACAGAACTAAGCCTCACACATGAGTCCTGAGGCATTTTGTCAGTGCCCCGCTCCGGGGCGAGCCCCGAGGCTAGTCCAAAAACTGCCTTTTAAAACACCGGTGTGAAGGATTGCTCGCATATCATTTGGATCTCCCAATGTGTAAACGGATAAAGCGAAAGTTCTTCACACAAGATGAGCTTGATGCTATAGCCGCTAAACAATGCTCGAATGAATTGATGAAATTATACGTAATAACTAGCAATCATAATGACATGTTTTATTTTCAATATATGGCATACTCGAAAGAGTGTAAACTAGAATTTTGATTGGACATGAATGTTTAGCTAGTGAATTTATAAACAATTTAAAAACAGATTATGTCTGAAAAAACTATTGAAGTATTTCCCATTGTAATTTTTATTTCTAAACAATCAAAACGAATAGCTTGATCCCTTTTGCACACTGATGTTATTGTCAAGATACAATATGAGGGTGTTGCTTTTGAAGGGATTTTTATGATCAGGGAAAGCGGTTATTAGGCTAGTCCTGTAAAATGCAACTTAGTTCAAGCTTTACTATAGAATTATGGAGCATCAAACAAGGATTAAACGTCCCAAAGCAATTGAATTATGAAACCTTAGAGTTGGAAACATATTGCTTCGACGAAAAACTTATCAACTTAGACGACATACAACATCATCCTCTTCTATTTATTAATGAAAATTGTAGATATGTGTACGCACGCGAGGAACGCCGCGATTAGATATGTCTGGATGAATGTAACATCCCGTAAATCCGAATTAGGTATGAATGTATGAATCTAGTATAAAGGTGATATTTTAGCTATACGAATCTATTTGGGATGAACTCAGGTGATAAACAGTCGTTTTGAAGTCAAACCAAAAAGTGAAGTTCTTAAGGCCTTCTAAATTTGTCTAAGTCTAGGACAGTCTGTACTTATGGCCTGTTTTAGGGTATTTGCGTTAGGAATTTGTGAAAACTTCCTTCTTGAAAGTTGTATCCCTTTGAAATACCTTTCCAACGGTATATTATGGGGTCGATGGGACATCTGTACAAAGAGTTATGGCCATTTTGCGAAGGATTACGGTGCAGTCCGTTCACCGATCATGTTATACGAACCTGTTATACGGCCCATATAATTTTATACGGACCGTATGACTCGTCCGTATTTCAGGACGCTCCAAATCGACGTTCTGTTCAGCCATGATAAATATGGTCATATTATACGGACCGTATAATATGTCCATATAACCTCCGCCTCACTTTTGTATAAATCCAAGCCTTGAGTTCTTCTATTTCATTATTCACAATTCCAAGCCCTAGCAACAATCCAAAACATCAAGGTAAGTCAATCCAAACCCTTCCAACTCAATTCTAACATATATTCTAATAATCTAAGCAAGAAATCATTGTTCCTAAACTAGGGTTTTCAAGAAAACCAATCTCGAGGTTCAAGAAATCAAGATTTAGGAAATCTTCTCCAAAATTCAAGTCTTTAATTCAAGATTTTGGAGCAATTAAGGTATGTAGAACTTCCCGTCACATGTGGGAATCTCTACGTTCTTCCCATACTCCGTTTCTTGATATCCATGAAGTTCAAACCCTAGGCATTAAACCCAACATATTGGTAGCCCATAGTTATGTATTTATGTATATGAATTTTGTATCTATATTCGCTATTGTATTCCTAATCTTCCATTACGGTTATTAGGAACCCTAGCTTAATCCATGAATCATGAATTCTTCCTATGTGTTCTCATTATGTTTATATGAAATTTTATGATTTTATGTAGCAAGTTACAAGCATGTTTTCAAGTCAATTATATATATAATTATGAACTATTGTTATTACTCATGAATGAAGAACATGTTTGTAAGACTACGACAAGTTATCTTATGAAACCATATTGTAAGATATTTCATGAAACCATGTTACAAGTTATTTCGCGAAATCATGATTACAAGTTATTTCACGAAAATCATGGGCTTCTTAGCCAACTATATCATGTTCATGTTTTTGGGATTGCTTAGTTAACCGAGAAGGCTCGGATAGCCGAAACTACGTAGCCACCGTAGGATAAGGGTTGTCGATGGAGCAACACCTTCGTTATGCGGTTTGGATCCTTACATGCTTATTATTACTTAAATCTCATATCCCTGGCAAGGTGTGAGTGTTCTGCTGGTAGGACGCAAGTACCAGATCATGTTGTCGGTTATACTATAGCATTCCCCACGTTACAAGCAGTTTTATATACATGTATTTCCATTGATTTACTATTTTCAAACTTTACCCACGTTTTATGCTCATGTTCAAGTTACATTCAGTTTCAGTTCATGTGCTATACCTATGTTGTGCCATGTTCTTCATTTCGACGGGTTTTACATACTAGTACTATTCACCATCTACTAACGCCCCTTTTGCCGGGGCACACGACTTCGCGGTGCGGATACCGATTTTCGGAGCATACGCACGCGCGATGGGATCACCTCAGTTATCAGCTTATTGGTGAGCCCCACTCCTCTCGGGGTTCAACATGGAGTCTGCATTAGTATTCAGTTTATGCTAGTCCAAGGTCATGTCTTGGTAGTTAGTATTCAGACATGTTTTAGAGGTTTCATAGACAGATATTAGCTCACGAGTCGATTTATGCTTTCATGTTTGCGGACTATTACGTTTTCATGAATTTTCATGCTATGAGATAATTTCAAGACTTTATTCGCAAATTACATTTTCATGATTCATTTAAATTGCATCATATAGATTATATCGTTTTGATGCCCGTGTTGACAAGCAAGCCATGAGGTTCGCTCGGACACGTACAAACGCAAGCCGAGTGCGTGTTAAGCCTCACACGTGAGTCACGGGCGTTTTGTCGGTGCCCGCTCAGGCAGCTGACAAAACAAATACTATTGTTTTTGCTCTTAACTATTTTGGAGCGGGGCACTGACAAAACAAATACTATTGTTTTTGCTCTTAACTATTTTAACTTATGAAATAAGTTAGTTGAATAAACAAATACTATTGTGCTTCTATAACATTTTAGAAATCTTTTTAATATATAAACTTAATTAATTAATCTGTCAACAATAAGAAAAATATATAGAATTAGTTAATTAAGCCGTTAAGAATAGAAGGGGGGAAAAATATAAGTAATGGCAACATAAATGAAATAACATTTTTTAATATCTCAAAAATAATTATTTTATATTATAATTTTGATACCCTTGATCCAACGATCCTCATTTTCTCACTTGCAAACTTCTACTGAGAACAACAATTTGATTCATAGGTAAAGAGAGAGATATAAGGACGGAATGGAGCTAGACTAGTCCGATGACGAGAGCATTACACGCGGCAACATATGATTGGTCAGATGTCCAAAGCAGGTTCCCTCATCAAACCCCCTCTTCTTTCTTCCCCAAACAAATGAAAAATGCGAGTTCTAGTAACAGAAGCGTAGCGAAGTGAAAATAAAAAAACCCAAAAGGAGTTATATATGCAGAATAAATATATATCTAATCTAATCTGAAAAAACAAAATTCCCAAAACAAATAAACAGGGAGAGACTCCACACTCTCTGTCCTCTCTCTTCTCCTTTCTCGATCTACAATTTGTATCCTAATTTCTCAAACTCTTAACCCTAGATCTCTCGATTCAAATTAGATAGTTTTGAGCGATGGCGTGCATAAAGGTGGTGAACAGATCGGCATCGGCGGCGTTTGCGCCGGAAGCACCGTATCTGGCGGCTGGAACGATGGCTGGAGCGGTGGATCTGTCATTCAGCTCTACTGCTAATCTCGACATTTTCGAGGTTGATTTCACATCTGATGATCGTCAGCTCGTTCTCGCTGGTTCGATCCCCACTTCCGAGCGCTTCAATCGGTTGTCTTGGGGCAAATTTCAGCCTAACTCGGAGGAGTATTCTCATGGAATCATTGCTGGTGGGCTTGTTGATGGCAACATTGGACTTTGGAATCCTAAGCCTCTGATCTCGTAATTCCCCAATATTTGTTCTTCTTTAATTGAGTTCCTTTCTCGTTAGTGATCCAGTTCAGTGTAATTATCAGTCTGATGCATTTTACGCAGAGGCGAATCTAGGATTTCTAGAATATGGGTGCACTACTAAAGGAAAGGAGAAAAAAAATGCATTAAGTGGGAATTGATCCTTGTTCCTTTTGGTAAATAACTAAAGCTTTTAACCGACTGCACCATTTAGCCTTTTTGTAGCGTGGGTGCCGTTAAATAATATTAGATCAATTCTAGAAAATATGTACATAAAATATCTAGTTTTGTGGAAAGACCATGGATTTACTTGCCCCAAAATTTACACATAAATTCGCCTCTGCTTGTAGATGGATAACATTAGAGCTGAATTAAATCCAAATGTCTAGTGTTTTCAAAACTTGGTCGTTCCGTGAAATAGTGGTGCTGTAAATGAACTAGATCAGCTATTGGCATTCTAGGTTTCCGTGCATTTTTGAAGGACAGGATTCCTTTGATTTTGGTATCTTAAATACTAGTAACGAAATTATGTTTTTCTAATTATAAAATATGCAAAATCTCGGTGATTAATGTGTGATCTTTGAACTGGGATGTTTAGAAGTTGGGTTGGCAGTAAATAGTGAGTAGTGTTTCTAGTTACTCCTTCTATGTTAACGAATCAAAATGATCATGACTTCTCAAAAGAAATGGAGTGCTTTTATGATTGAGTTCATGTTTGATGGCATAACTTGGACACGAGAATTTCCAAACCAATCATTTCTTGTCTCCCTAATATCTTCTAGTGGGGCATGCTTTTGCGGTTTTACTTTTCTGAATATTTCATACATGTTTTAGTACAGAATATACATGATAATGTATTGATGTGACATAAAATATGCATGAACTGCCATGGGTATGTGGCACTGCTAAGTGCAGAGATGCTGCCTGTCTTACTATTAACCCTCCTGATGAATGTTCTTCCCATTTAACCTCTTTTTGAAAACCACTTCCTCGCTGAGGCCCTTTTATTGTCTTTTTTCACCTATACTTTTATTTGCTCCAACTTTGCCCCGGAAGGAAACTCTTTTTGTTCTTCTTGTTTACAATTAGTAATGAGAAAGGCGTACAAAAGGTAGCAAGATTATCTGTTATGCTTTACTAGTCAAAGATAGGGAAAAAATATACTCATTCTATGATGCTTCTTTAAATTTTTAGTTTGGATATAATATGTTTCTTATGATCTTGCTACCTTTGACGTTAAATAATTTTTGTTGCCGTCATTTTCTTTGCAAGTAGAGGAGGGCCTGAGGCAGCTGAAAATGCTCTTGTCGGCAACCTGTCGAGGCACAAAGGGCCTGTAAGTTTTATCATTTTGCTGTTTTACATGCTTCTGTTCTTTTTCTAGACATCTTTTGGTAATCCTGTGATGATCTGATATATTTTTCTCATGTATCTTATTGTCAGGTTCGTGGATTGGAGTTTAACGGGTTTACTCCAAATCTCCTTGCATCTGGAGCTGATGAAGGTGAAATCTGTATATGGGATATTGCGAATCCTGCAGAGCCTAGCCATTTCCCTCCCCTAAAAGTATGTAATATCTGACATTTAAAATATTTTTTATTAGCGTTTCTCATGCAATGTTTGTTTATAAATTCTAGTGTCCTTCTGGACCCCTAAATCCAACACATTGCAACGGAGATAACTGAAGAAAAATGATATAACTTTTTGCATTCTTCTGTAGCCATTAATACGAGTCAAATGTAAATCACAATGCCTCAATCCTTAAAATGCTCCTCCATATCTTAGTGGTTTCTAAAAATTGATTGATTGTTGATTGTAACTCGAGTATCAACAGTTTCTCTTGGTAACTGATAGCCAGGAATACCTAAAGAGGAACAAGAACAATGAAATAGTGCCTAATTGCTAATTTCATTTTCTGTAGAGCTACTGTGTAAAGAGAAAGCAAGAAGAGAACACATTTCTGTTGAAATTGGTAGTTAACATATGAGATTGGGAGAATTGGTAGTTAGGATACAAGATGGAGCCCCCGGGCTTTGGGTCTAGTGATTAGAGCACATCACATGATGTGTGGGTTAGGTTCATGTCACGGGTTCAAACCTTGCTGCGGACAAGCTCAGTTTGGTATTTAAGTGGAGAAGAGTAGAGGGGCGGGCTTATCCATTGAGATTCGGACCTTGTGCCACTGCCCCTTGGGATTTCTCTTTTGACAAAGTTAACATACAAGATCACACTTTGTATAGCAGTTTTGAGATGCATGAACTAAAGAATTTTTCCTAATTCTTGGATTCTAATTTCATACAACACAATCATAGAAATATTTGGCACAATATAATATTTATCCTGCCTTTTAATATTCGTAATGATTTTTTTTTTTATAAAAAAGAATATTCTTAATGATTCTCTTGATTGTTAAAGCACATGCTAAGAGGCAAGATGAACTTGAATTTGATTATTTTGAAAAGAAGAAATATCAACAAACTCACTGGAATGGCTAATAGTGAACATCGGAAAAAAGAAAAGAAAAGCAGTGTTGGAATTTTTCAATCAAAAGGTTGTTGGTAATCACATAGCGAAGAAAGTGCTTTTTCTAACACATATAAACTGGAATATATTCTCATTTAATGAAAAGAAGTATGTCGACACAAAGCTATAGAACATCAGTGATGTAGTTTGGTTGGAGAAAAAAGAGTACAAAAAAAGTCGTTAAATTGTGAAGAGAATAGTAATTGAAAAAATCGTTGAAATGCACATAAAGGGTGACACCGGTGGTACAGTCCCCAGAAAGTGGAATGATGTTGCCTAGACGGAGATTGAAAATAGGAGTGTAGTTCCGGTGGCACACTGCCTTCTGTTAATATTTCTCTTCTCTATGCTGGGGCAAGTTATAAGGAATTATCCAAAGGTTGATGATCCAACATTGGTTTCTTGGACCTTATCATCTCAAATTTGCTATTTAAGAGATGAATAATTTGGGATATCTTATCTTTTGAGAAATTCTTAGATGCCCTATTTTTGAAAACTCTCTCTGAAGGTTTCATCTCTTTTTGTTGCCGATAGACTTGTCTTTGTCATTGATTCTGGCGTGGTTTGACCTTTTCCATGTCCTTAGCCAACCCCAATTTGTTGTTTTGTGCCATCATCTAGGGGCAAACATCTTGGTGGCAACATTGCAATCAATTTTAGAAGTTTCGGGTCCAAAGAACCTCAATAACACGTGGTCACAGTCCTTGATCAAAGACTCTATTCGTAGTTTAGGGAGTTTTGCAATTTGGATATGTCAAGAGACCCCTTAGTTATTTGTAGCTAAGAGGGCATGGCATAACAAGTAGTGGTGGGGAGGCTGACAAGGAGGGTTTTGACTTGTGGGTTTTACATTTTTTGATGACAATGTAACAAGTAATAATTCAACCTAGTATGAGAAGAACGGTTGCTTTGCACAATTGATCATTGCGTTTGGTTAAAAGCCCGTGGTGTGAAGCTACTAGCACCTCAGAGCCAGAATCTTGGTTGTTTATTTAAAAAAGGTCAGAATCCAGGCTGGAAGAAGAAACACACTTGTTGTCTGCTTGCCTATTGTAGGAATTGTTGCCCCTGTGGCATGCGTCGTTAACTATAAGTTACTGCAGTGGAACAATTGCAGTGTTCGCCTTGAATTACAATTTTCATTGAGTAGTGGGTAAAATGCTTTGGTAAACTATTTAAATAAGCGATGTGATGTTGTAAGTGACAGAGTGACATTGTTGTCGTAATCCACTAATATTCAACCCTTTTGTAGGTCCTGTCCATGTATTCTCTTCCCTTGTTAAGGTCTTCAGCTTAAGGTTGACGGGTGTGGTGAACGTCAAGAAAATCTTTAAGAATATTCTACACAATATTCTTAATGATTCTCTTGACTGAAAAGAATGATTTAGAAACTAAGCAATGATGTGATGTGTTCTTTTAAAATTTTATTAAAGGGACATGTTGTTGGGAATTAGTTTCTGGTGAGCTGTACATTGGCATCTTTTGGTGACATTTTGGGGTTCCAATCAATCAAGCCTTATATTACATTAATAAAAGTGTTCATCGTTCAGAAGAATTTACATTAGGTATTCAAGCATGTGAACATAACATGGAAGTATTGGCTGAACCTGTCCGTTAAGGTTGGAGCAGATGGTCTCTCACTGATTTGTAGTTATGCTTTCTTATAAGTGGCTTGCAAGTAACTAATAATGGAACTGATGGTTTAAGAGGAATGACAAGTATGACTTAAAATCATAGCAGAAAATTTAGTGTATTGTTTGTTTCAGTTAATAATGGTTTTGATCTGGTGGTGTATTCTCTTGCTGTCCGCTACTCCTGGCCTATAACTATGCTACTTTATTTGGAAAGTTCTCCTTGATTTTGACATTCTGTTTAAGGTATCTAACTCAGATTCTGACTCCTTTTTAACAGGGTAGTGGGTCATCAACTCAAGGTGAAATTTCCTATGTATCTTGGAATAGCAAAGTTCAGCATATATTGGCATCTACTTCACTTAACGGGACAACTGGTGAGCTAGGAGCAGAGGTTGCCTGAGTTTTTTTGGTTTGTTTTTCTTGTAAAGGTTGCTATAATATCTCTCTTTTTTCTATTTTCTTATTTCAGTTGTGTGGGATTTGAAGAAGCAGAAGCCAGTGATAAGGTAAATAGGCGTCCATGAACTGTAGGCTTTAATTGTTATTATATTCAAGAGTTACTATAAGTTGAACATTTCTCCTGCATTTTAAGAGTAATAGCAATAATGAAAAATAAACCTACATTGGGCAATTATGCAGTTTCACAGATTCTGTTAGAAGGCGGTGCTCTGTATTGCAGTGGCATCCTGATGTTGCCACACAGCTTATTGTTGCTTCGGATGAAGATGGTTCACCCGCACTTAGGGTAAAAATTCTACTCTTTTGTCTTTCACGGGCTTGTTGTAATACGTATCTGACTAATATATTACCGTTTCAGCTGTGGGATATGCGGAATGTATTGTCTCCCGTGAAAGAGTTCGTGGGTCACACTAAAGGTTAGTGCAGCTGAAAGCTTGTCTCTTCCATCTGTACAAGCTTGGCACAGAACCTATAATTTCCATGTTTCAACTGTCTTAGAACATGCACGTCTGAAGAGACAAGTGATGGTAGAATTCTATCCTACTAACGAGGCTGAACTCTATTAAATACTTGTAAATACTATTGCTGAGCTTATCCCATATAGATGCAGTCAATTTATGTTTATGGTTACTTATCAAACAAAAAAAATAAAGGAACGCAACTGTTGTTGACTCATGACTGGTATGACAGTGGTAGAATATGCTGGTGGACAACAACTGATCTGCAAAATTTCATTTTATACAAGTGGATATATTTTTCTAAGCACATGGCTGAACAGTCTGTACAATAGTTGTTTCTTAAGGTGATCCAAGGGTGATAGTTTATTAATTAGTTTGTTTCCTGTTCCTTAACTTGGAGCTTTTTATTCTTTGTTGCTCCCTCAATGTCTTCCTGTCTTTTGCCAATGAGGCATCCACCTGAAATGCACCATTTTTGGGATATGGGGGCATTGGGTACTGAATGGCCGTCGATCCATTTTAACCATACTAGATCCTCTGGTGGCCTTTGGCAAAAGAAAGAAAATTGTTGCAGCATTTTACTGGTTTCTGTAACTAGTTATTTGACATGTTGCCGGTGGGTGCAAGCGGAATCTGTTTAGTAATTACATGTTGAGGAGATTAACATCATGATTGGATGGTTGTGTTTGGAAGGAAAGGAAGGAGTGATAATTGTACTAATTTTGTGTTTAAATGACCTCAGTCCATCTGTGTCCCCCATTCCTCTTCATTCTTATGGGTGCCAGCTAGAATCAGTTCAGCTCTGTCCCTTAAGAAATGCTGAGAACTGAGAGATGGAGGAGTGGGGGAAGAAGAGTACATGGAGAAATGGAAAGGGATGTAGGTAGAGGGAGCACAAACTACCTTTGCAAGATTTAATGAATATCAAATACATGTCACTCAGTTCAATAGTCTAAACCTTATTGGAACCTTGTTTTTAATAGAAATTGAAGAACTTCTGGGGCGGGGCAAGTATTTTTTGACTTTCCTAATGTGTAACGAGAAAAAGTATACTAAATTTAAGCCAAGGGCTCAGTTCCCATGATCTCAGTCTTCAGATATTCAACAATATCTTGCATTCAGAGGTCTTAAGAGACCAGTGCGTAATTGGTGTGACATGCCAAAAAGATTACTTTATAAGATAAATTTGATTTTATAGTACGATTAAAGTTTTAATTTGTCTTTTTTTTTTTAATAAGGATTACAGTTCTAGTTTATCTATGAAGTACATTTCATATTATATTGATATCCTTACAATTTTCCGTTAATCCTGGATATTTTTCACTCAGGTGTCATTGCAATGTCCTGGTGTCCCCTTGATAGCTCCTACTTGCTTACTTGTGCAAAAGATAACCGCACTATCTGCTGGGATGTTGTGTCTGGAGAGGTGAATGCAAATTGAGTTTGTTCATATCCTCATTGTCAATTTCTGTGTTTTGTTTCATAACTATGATCTCTGCTGACCTTCACTTTGTGGTAAAGCCGTAAAGGTTTTTGGACTAGTGAATTGTTGCTCTTTATTTTTTTTTATTTTTTTTTTAAATCTATGGAAAGCTCTTAAGAATACTGATTGTTGTAATGTCTAACTCTGGCAGATTGTTTCCGAATTGCCAGCTGGAACCAATTGGAATTTTGATGTGCATTGGTATCCGAAGTGTCCAGGGGTTATATCAACATCATCATTTGATGGAAAAATTGGCATTTACAACATAGAGGTCTTTTCCTCTTAATTTTTATGCTTTATTTGTCGGGTTGCAATGTAGAACACACATTTCTGAATATAAGTAGAGAACTCCAAAAAGATTTGCTCCGCCTTCTTGTCCTCTTACCAGTTCTGTTATGCTGCTGCTATTTTGAGTTGAGATATGTTGAGTAGCTAAAGTAATGTAGTAGGATGGGCCTGTATAACAATATCCTTCACTAAATGGAGATTCTCAACAAAGTAATGTAGATGGACTTAAGCGTTCAAATAACAGATGTTTCTCGTGTTCCAGATGGCTAGTGCTTGGTAATTTGATTGTTCTTCCTATAGGAAAAACAGATGATATGGTGAACTGGGAAAACTTTTATTCCTTTTATATTTTATGAATTGTTGTTTTCCTGTGCCACAACATTTTTTGTTTAGATTGGTGAGTGTGGTCCTCAAATTAATATGTTTTATAGGGCTGCGGTCGAGCTGGCGATGGAGATGTCTATTTTGGCGCAGGTATGATGGAATTTTGTTAATCTTCTTCCTCACCCCTCTTGATATCTTCCTTGAACATCCTTGAGGTTCAGGACATAAGGCTGTAGGTTTCCGTTTGAATGTAGGAAGGAGTTGCCATTATAGTTGACACAAGTTGCTTGCTTAGAGACATTTTCTTCCCTATGGTCAACATTTTGTAACATAATTTGCGAATCTTTTAAAAATTAGCTTGGCTACTTGGGCACCTTGTGTGGATCTTAGATATCAAGATATGGAAGGGGCTGTAGCTCAAAAACAAAAAAAAAAAAAAAAAAATTAAAAAAAATGCAAAAATGCACCGCCAATTTTGGCTATATTATGAATAAAAGAAGATAGACAGGCGCTACAGGTGGAGAAATTGTTGTTTCACAGCTTGTCTGCATTGTTGTACGGCACATCTCTTGGTCTCTTTCTGCTTTAAAAGGATTTTTCTTTTACCTTTGTTTTTAACTTACTTTGGGTTTTCATTTGCATTACATGGGCTGATCAGCTCCCTTACGAGCTCCAAAGTGGTGGTCCAAGAAAAAGTCTGGAGTCTCATTTGGCTTTGGTGGAAAGCTTGTTTCATTCGGTGCTGCAGATGCTCCAAATGGACCGACAGAGGTACAGTGATTCCTGTAATTCCCTCCTTTATTGCCATTTTCTTTGTATAAACATTTACTCTTTTTTAGGTCCATGTGCATAGCATAGTCACGGAACAACGTTTGGTGAGTCGGTCTTCTGATTTCGAGACTGCTATTCAGAATGGCGAGAAAACCAGCTGAGGCTTTTCTGTGAAAAGAAATATCAAGAGTCAGAGTATATCCTTTTCCTCAAATTGGTGATAATTCTTTCATAAATTGCATTCATCTTCCGGTTTACATTAGCTTGCTTGTGCTTTCTAACAGATCTGCGGGTGAAAAAGAAGTATGGGGCTTCCTGAAGGTTATGCTTGAAGAGGATGGTGATGCAAGGACAAAACTGCTTTCCCATCTTGGTTTTAGTCTGCCTGTTGAGGAGAAAGATACTACGCAGAATGATGTATCTGAGCAAGTAAATGCCCTTGCCCTTGATGAGAATCTTTCAGGTAAAGAAGCTGCAAACAAAGAGAACTTAATGCATGCGATGGACAATGGGGAAGATTTCTTTAACAATCTTCCGAGTCCCAAAGCTGATACACCAGTGTCAACGTCTGTGAGTACCTTTTCTGTTGGCGAGTCAGTTGATGTGAAGGAGTCCCAACCAGAAATGGATGTACAAGAGGAGAGTGCGGACACATCATTTGATGAAACTGTTCAACGCGCGTTGGTTGTCAGTGACTATAAGGGGGCTGTTGCACAATGCATATCCGCAAATAGAATGGCCGATGCTCTGGTTATTGCTCATGTTGGTGGTACTTCTTTGTGGGAGCAAACTCGTGATCAATACCTTAAAACTAGTCAGTCTTCTTACCTTAAGGTAAGATCCATTTATATCGTGGTTGTTATTTTCTAAATGAGGATTAGTTCATGCTTTTCAAAATTTGAGTTTTTGTTCTAAACAATAACTTCAGGTTGTTGCTGCTATGGTGAACAATGATCTAATGAACCTTGTAAATACTCGGCCCTTGAAATCCTGGAAGGAAACACTTGCACTCCTTTGCACTGTAAGTTCCTCTACCTAACATCCTAATCATTATTTTTTATTTTATCTCATGCAGTGGGGTTGTAAGGAGCATTATAAAAAAGTCAATCGACATAGGTGGGATATATGAAAATCTGCTCTGTTCCAAACAAGTAGTGTACACCTTCGGGATGTGTTCACTGAGGAGAGTTTTGGTCTTATCCATCTGAGGTGAAGTTTACATGTTAATCTGCTCATCACTTTGATGCAGTTTGCTACACCAGATGAATGGACTTCATTGTGCGATACACTTGGTTCAAGACTCTTGGCTGCTGGTGAAAGCCTTCCTGCAACACTGTGTTACATATGTGCAGGGAACATTGATAAAACTATAGAAATATGGTCGAGGACTTTGGCAGGAAAGGCTGATGGAAAATCATATGTTGACCTTCTTCAGGTATTGCTTTCAGATTCTTCAAAGTTTTCTATGTTATCTATAAGACACTCAACAGTATTTTCTGTTCCTTCCTATAGGATTTAATGGAAAAAACGATAGTCTTTGCATTGGCAACTGGACAGAAGAGATTTAGTGCTTCTCTTTGCAAGCTTCTTGAGAAGTATGCTGAAATCCTAGCAAGTCAGGGGCTTTTAACTACTGCAATGGAATACTTGAAGCTTATGGGCTCTGAGGAATTGTCACCTGAATTGGCGATCTTACGAGATCGTATTGCTCTGTCCACTGAATCAGGTGAATATGTTTTGCAATGTTATATTTCTGCATTACAGAATGACACTGTTATGCTTTTTGTGTCTCTCTTTTCCTTGCTGATAATGGTCGTATGGTTTGGTTTAGCCTGGCTCTTCTGCAAATATTTTGCTTTTCGTGCTTTCACTATAGCAGTTGTATACCTGAGAAGTAAGGAAGCACCTAATTGAAGCTTAATGAGATTCATGTGGTGTAGAATATTTCTCAAGCCACTTTAGTTTAAACTAAAGTATAGTATCATTTGCCTTTATCCATACTTGACTATTTTAATGTTCACACTACTGACGGGTAAACTTTTGGGTATAGCAGGATGAGGAGTTTGAGAAGTGTTTCTATGGTTTTGAGTGTTGACCAAACAAGCTGTACCATCATTTGGTTTGATAATTCCAACTTTTAATCTTCTAGGCTTATTGGGTTTTACCATTTCATCTTCCTTTTCAAACTCTTCAGATTGTGTCAGCCAAGAGAGTGCAAGTTATCAATGTGTATCCTTTCTGTTCCTCTTCTATGGGTGTCTAAATTCTGTCGACTTGTTAGAGTATAGCGTAAATGTCTTCTTTTGAGCTTCGAAAGGCTGACACGTTTGTCTCTCCCTGCACCTAATAAAAAGGGTTAACTATAGACATATGCACGACTATGCTGTAAAGAAGGGAGACATGGCTATTTCTGATATTTAAAAAAGTAGTATCTATGATGTCCCTGTCCATGTACCTTTTTTTATTTGAATTTTGGGATGCTTTTTATGGCTTTTTTAGTCTAATTATAATTTTGGGCTATGGCCGTATTTACGTGTGTGGTAGTGTTATTTTATTTCAAGCGAATTGACCAAGTGCAGAAAGTGCAACCCCTTCCAAAACAGAGATTAAACTGACAATTTTTAGCATATTGGTCTTTGCAGCTAAAGACGCATCGAAATCTATGGCTTTTGACAACTCACAGCTGCACACTGGATCCAACTATGTTGCAGATCAATCTGGTTATGGCATGGTTGATCCTTCTCAGCATTATTATCCGGTATTTTCTTCCCCCTCTCTTGATAGTCTGTGACCTTTACTTAAAAAAGGACTTCTAGTTAGAGATTTCGTTTGATTTATCCATCTTTAATTTCTCTCTTCTCAGGAGCAACCATCCAAGCCTCAGCCTAGCATTTCAAACAGCCCTTATGCCGAGAATTATCAACAACCATTTGGTTCTTCATACAATAGCGGTTTTGCTGCTCCTGTCCCATACCAGCCTGCTCCACAGCAAAACATCCAGCAACCAAACATATTTCTGCCAACCCCAACTCCTCCAGTTCCTCAGGTATACACTTTTGGTTTGCTTTCTCTTGGATGTAAAGATTATCAAATTAATGGCTACCGTTGAGTTGAAACAGATAGCTGCCTCTTGAAGCACGGTAATGTGGAGTTATCTTTTCTTACTAATATATATTTTTCTCATGTTTGCAGGGTAACATTGCTCCACCACCTGTTGCTACCCATCCTGCTAAGACCTCCTTCATCCCATCAAATCCCCCTGCGCTGAGAAATGTGGAGCAATATCAGCAGCCCACCTTGGGTGCTCAGTTATATCCCGTATGTTAACATTTTTATTATTTCAGTTGAATCTGGGCGGGGGAGGGGGGGCATTTTGTTTTGAGCTAAGATAAATGTGTTGTCTTATGATTTCCTTTCATGTTTTTTTCAGGGACCTGCTAACCCTGGTTATGCTGCCGGTCATAATGTGCCGCCTTCATATGGCCCTAACCCTACTCAAGTTGGCCCAGCTCTTGGACAAAAAATGCCTCAGGTTGTAGCTCCTTCCCAAGCTCCCAGAGGATTTATGCCAGTTAATAATACAATGCAGAGACCTGGAATGGCTGCAATGCAGCCTCCTAGCCCTACTCAGCCATCTCAAGCCCAGCAACCGGCAGCTCCTGCTGCTCCCCCACCTACAGTTCAGACAGTGGATACCTCAAATGTTCCTGGTTTGCTTCTCTTCCACTTAAATTTGTGTTAAATTCATGTTCTTACATTTCTGTAGTGTGGGCGGCTACACCATCCCTTCTTACTGACACGTTACTTCTTTCCTTGCAATTGTCCGACATTGCTGCCTATGGTGGTGAATGTGGTCTTTAAGAAGTGGTCTTGTATTAACTGCACTGCACTTGTATGTTCACCCGGCTTCACCTGACAGTGTATTTACTCTCACTCTTGGATTTTCAATGGTTACATCTGGAGTTTCTGTCCAGAAAAGCTCCTGTTGCTGCTATATTATAACCTACTACTTATAGAAGGCCAAGAAATGAGTAAAAATTAGATGAAATTGGCGTCACTTGGCGCCAACCTAAACAGTTTGTAGTTTCTCCTGGATTACTCTAGTGTGGTCTATGTTAGCATGTTTCCTTTTCTCCATTTCTTTTGAAGGCAAGGTATGGTTGTAGGATTAGCTTTTAAGTCTTAACTGGGAAAATGAGGTTCTATTTCTTGTGCTTGCTTCTTAAATCTCACTATGTAATGGAATGAATCATTGGGTGTGTTGCAGCCCAGCAGAAGCCCGTGATAGCAACTTTGACAAGGTTGTTCAATGAAACATCTGAGGCATTGGGTGGATCACGAGCAAATCCAGCTAAGAAGCGGGAAATCGAGGATAATTCAAAGAAATTAGGAGCGCTTTTTGCAAAACTAAATAGTGGGGACATATCTAAGAACGCAGCAGAAAAACTTGTGCAACTTTGTCAGGCCTTGGACAATGGTGATTTCAGTACCGCCCTTCAGATACAGGTAGCTATCTGGATAGATGTAGTTTCAATTTTTTTTTTTTTTTTTGAGTCTGGTATTGCTAGAGAGTATCATATGATCTCCATTTGCTTCTTATATTTCAGGTACTTCTCACCACAAGTGATTGGGACGAGTGCAACTTCTGGCTTGCAACACTCAAGCGGATGATTAAGATCAGACAAAGCTTCCGATAAATGTGGTAGCCTTAACGTACGCCAAACTTAAGAATTTGAGGTTCTGGATTCAAGTCCTTCTTGCCGAGTTCAAAAGGAATTATAATCTCTCATATCTGGAGATGGACACCTTTAGATTGTCTTTCTAGTTGGATATTTTCCTACCTCTTTTCACCCGCTCTAGATATTGGTTTTAGGTGCTTGCAAATTTTGGGAAAGAGGTTAGAGAGCTTAGTTCTCTGAACATAGTGATAATGTTTGATTATTTTTTTACAGTGTTGAAATATAGAGTTTTTTTTATTTTTTATATTAGCATATGTTTTGGTTGGAACCTGTCTGAAATCCAGTCATTCAATCTCGGATTATGGTAAACTCTCGTCATTTTGGTTGCATCACTGCAAAGCTGTCAAATTTCAGCAATTGATTTTTCGTCCCCTATGATTTTTGAGACTTTTGGTGGCCCCTTTTGAAATGCCTATCCTCTTCAACCCCCCCCTCCAAAATAAAAATGCTGTTATTCCTTAAATGCTAAAGGTGCGGATAAATGGAACTCGGTAACCTCAAGTTAGGTAAGAGTTAAACTTGGAATTATTAATAACACTGTTGTTTCTTATCCATTAATTAATATTTCTCCGCTTGTTTGTTATTTGAGTTTGAGGCGAGACTGTTAAACTTGTTCTAGCCGCAGTTCATCAAAAATACATGCAATGCACCTTCTTGAGTATTCATTTATAAGTGAGGCGCGCATTTTCAAGTTAATACCTTTTTTAGGAGGCATGATTTGTGGATATATTTAGGCAGCGGTGTTCACGGTTTGGTTAAAAACCGATTTGAATCGAAAATCGAATCAAATCGATTACATAATCGATATTTACTTGGGTTGGGTGTAGTTTGGTTTTAAATTTTTAAAAACCGATAATATTTGGTTTGGTTTGGTTTTGGATTTATTAAAAGCAAACAGAAGAAAAAAACGAACTGAACTGATAAATTTTATATATATATATATACACACACAGAGAATATATACAATAATATTATTTTAATACTTTATACCTTAAGCCCATTTTTAAATAGAAATTCATTGAATTCAAAGAAACACCAATGAGATTTACCTAGATTTATTTTTGTATTTCTTGTAAAATTTACTCACTTAATTAAAATCATAAATCCTAAGAAAATTTCTCCATAAATGCAAGAAAACTATATCTATCACAATAAAAGAGTAATACCGAATTATAAATTGGTAAAAGATAGAAAATTCTCTCCTAATTGTAGGAGAAAAACATGGAAGAGAAATACCGTTAGTTTTCTTAAAAACCGATTCAAACGGACTACAAAATCGATGGGTATGTATTATTTTGGTTTGGTTTGGTTTTTATAATTTAAAAAAACCGATTAGATTGATTTGATTTTAACCCCAAACCGACCCATGAACCCCCCTATATCTAGGATTAGAAGCCAGACGAAGTACTTTTAATCTCATTTAGACCCTGAATATTCCAAACCATTTGTGGATTATTAATGTTATTAAGAAACGGGGTGGTGTGACTTTTACAAAAAGTAGGGATAAGGTATAAGAATCCTCTAGAACTATGGCAAAATTGTCATTAACACTCCTAAACTATGTGAAGTTCTATTATTCCCCTAAATTTAATTTTTTTTTTTGTACTATTTAAATCCTGAATTATTTTTGGTCCAATTTTTGCTGTTGTCTAATGCAGTTTTTGGTGGATTTTTGGTCTAGTTTTGACTGTTTGTATTGGTGCAGTTTTTTTTTTTTGCAAGTGTGGTCCAATTTTGATTCAATGACATGAACAAGGACAAGAACTTGCAAGTTTTATACACCAAAAAAATTACGAAAACCTGTGCAAAATACCAACTTTACAAGTATGACATCTTCATAAATAAAGGAAACCTGTGCAAAATATCAAGAATTATTTGATAGATATTAAAACGAGTGATGCAACTTCATAGATATAAAAATCAGTGCAAAACTGCACTTAATTATGCAATAAGTGCATAATATCATCTTAATAGACGCAACAACTTAAACACAAAAATCAGTGCAATCTTGACATTAAGGTTTTTTTTTTTTTTTTTTGGGGGGGGGGGGGGTGGTGGTGGTTATGTTAGGACTCTCACATAGTTCAGGGGTGTAAATAATACGAAAAATTTAAGTTCATGGGGGTAATAGGATCCTCACATAGTTTAAATGAGTAACCGGCTATTTCGCCATAGTTCAGGAGATTCTTATGCCTTATTGGCTTATTCCAAAAAAATATTGTATGTGTTATTGAAGATGTCTTATTACTCTCTTTGTGGCATGTTGAGAGCTAAAAATTAGCCTTAAAAAAATAGCCACGTGATATTTTTTTTCTCTTATTAATTAATTCCTTAGTTTTAAGGCTTATTGATCAATTATTTTTTGTTCCTTTCTATTTGCTCTCTTGTTTATTTATTTACTTATTCATTCATTTTTCTTCTTGTTCTTTGAAATCCAATAAGTTTTTATTACCCGTAGTCATCTTCTTAGAATGGTTCTGCGGAAAAAAATAAGCCTCCAACAAAAAACTAATAAAATAAGTGCTAAATTAAATCATTACATCTATGAACTTTGAAATCTCATGGACAGTTAAAATTTCATATTCCTAAAATAACAGTAACACCAAAAAATTAATATAAATATAACAAAAAATGAATATTAAAACGAGAATCAGGGAATAAATTTTAAAAAAGCTCTAACTTTTTAAGAGATCCAAATTTTAAATAAGCACTAGTTTATCAAAAAGTTTTATTCTCCCCGTCTCAATTTATGTGGTGGTGGTCGAATTTTGAGAATCAGAACAAGTTTTACTTTGATCATGACTTTTTCATATGCATTTTAAGTATTTTGAATTATTAGTTATTGTGACTTATAATACTTTTTACGTAGCTACTCGATATGTAAATTTTATTATAAAACTTAAAAATTTATGTCTAAATTTACGATTAAGATTAAATAGTTTGACTCTCGAAATTCGAATTATGCAACATAACTTGAGATAGAGGGAGTATTTTATAAACTAAATTTCATCCCTTCAACTGTTCAAAATAATAGGGTTTTCAAACAAAACATTATTGGTTTCAAAGAAGAAGAAAGAAAAGAAGAGAAAAAATAAAAAACAAAAAACCTTAATTAATAAATGAAAATTAAAAAAACAACGCCATTTGTCAGTTGTTTTTTGGCTAATGTTTGACTCTCAAGTGCCATAAAGAGGTGAAGACGCTCTGCATGTCACTTGGCCCTGGGGGATTTTAAATACAAAAAATTGTAGTTAAGGGGTGCTATAAACACTAAACAATTTAAGTATAAAAGCAATAAAACGGATATAGTTTAGAAGGGCTTTCATGTATTTTCCTTTTAACATAACATATACTCGCTAAGAAATTCATTAACCCTAAATTAACCCTAAAAGGTAAGAGGTATTTTTACTATAATCTTACTTAAATAATACATATTAATATGATTTCTTGATTATGTAGAATTTACTTATTACTTATATAAAAAAGGATAAACAATACTCTCTTAATCTATATATAATATAAAGCTACGCATAGACAAGGTGATGTGGCATCTCTCTATGACCTAGAAGACTATTTATCTTTTTTCTCCTTTTTTTGGAGTTTCCTCTCATTTTAAATTCTCTTAATTACACCTTTTTATTCCTCTCATTTATCTTTTTTGTCAATCTTTTTGCCGAGCCTTACAAGAAATGAACAACTAAACCTACGGTTACAAGTTACTACAACTATTTAACTTTGTAACGGTCATAAAGTTGTAGCGGTTAAATTGAAATAATGGTCACTAATGTGACCTTTTGGGTTGCAGAATGAGTCTTTCCATATTCCAAGTTTAAGTTTTAACTATCCCATCTTCTAACCGATACTCTTTATATACAATGTTAATTTTTAACTTTTTCAATAATTCTGAAAACTATTCCACTTTGGGTAAAACTGCCCAACTTGCCTCTTAACTGCTAATTTTTAACTTTTTCAATAATTCTGAAAACTTGTTACACCTCGAAAAATTCCCGTTAGCGTACAGTGAATAGACGAGCGAGGGGTATGATGTATACGAGGAGTATGGACAAGTAAGAAATAGTATTTGATGATCCTAATTAAGATTTCCAAAGACATTCGAGTCAAGGAAAGAAAGTTGTTAAGGGAAGCAAGTCGCAAGTCGAGCGTAACGGATAATTATTACGAGTATTAAGTTAAGGATGTCTTAATGACCCTTTGAGGAAGAGTTATAACGTCCCTTAGAATGGTATTGAAGTAAGGAACAAGTGTTAAGGAGGTTCGAAAAAATAAGGATCGGAGATCAAACGAGTCGACGAAACAACTCTCGGAAAAGGCAAGAGCAAACATACGGCCGACATGCGGCCGTATAAAATCTACGGACCGTATGTCCAGCCCAGAATGTCATGATCTACTGGACCAAATATACGGTCCAACATACGGTCAGTAGAAATTATACGGACCGTATGTTGGTCCGTATATTCTAATCGGGACTGAAATGGATTTTTATATAAGGACCTCCCTCATTTCATTTTATTTCATCTTCCACCATTCAAGAAAACTCTAGAACACTCAAGCACTTCATCCATGAGAAATCAAAGATCAACAACAAGAAATCAAGAGAATCAAGTGAAGGAAACTCATTAAAAGTCATACAAATCAAGAAAACCCAAGAGAGATGAAATAGGATTTTGGTGCAAGAAGTGTAATATCATCCAAAGCTTGTTCCTCTATTATTTAAGGTAGGTTTCATGACCTATTCATGTCAAGCGGAAGTATTATTAAGTTGAAACACATGGATTGTAGAAGAGTACAACAAATAGGTCATCAAATGCGTAGATAGTGTCATTATTAAT